>NC_092335.1:695146875-695482187 GCF_046630445.1 Rutidosis leptorrhynchoides
TTATTATTATTATTATTATTATTATTATTATTATTATTATTATTATTATTATTATTATTATTATTAATATTATTATTATTATTATTATTATTATTATTATTATTATTATTATTATTATTATTATTATTAGTAACATGATTTTTAGATTATTATTATTATTATTAACATTATAAATATTATTATTTTTGTCATTAATAATGTTATTTTAGTATTATTGTAATTAATATTTTCACAAACAAATGTTGTAGATATATATCTAAAAATATATTTAATACACATAACATAACAAAATTAATATTTTTATTTATTTAAAACATATAAAATGAATATATGAAACATATAAGTTATTAATATAAAAATGATTTAACTAACAGATTTATATATATATATATATATATATATATATATATATATATATATATATATATATATATATATATATATATATATATATATATATATATATAAATTTGTTCGATTACAATTATGTGTGTTAATATATATATATATATATATATATATATATATATATATATATATATATATATATATATATATATATATATATATATATATATATATATATATATATATATATATATATATATATATAAATGATATAGGTTCGTGAATCCGAGGCCAACCTTGCATTGTTCAGTTCTGTCGTATGCATAGTTTTACTACAAAATATCGTATAGTGAGTTTCATTTGCTCCATTTTTAAATGCTTTCGCAATATATATTTTTGGGACAGAGAATACATGCACTTTTATAAATGTTTGACGAAATAGACACAAGTAATTAAAAACTACATTCTTTGGTTGAATTGTTTTTGTATTAAAGACTTGGAGGCACTATTTATATGGGGTCAAAAGTATTATATATACCGACCATAAAATACTCCAACATATATTTAATTAGAAACAACTGAACATGAGGCAGCGTAGGTGGATTGAGTTGTTGAATGATTATGAATTTGAGATTCGTTACCACCCGGGGAAGGCGAATGTGGTAGCCGACGCTTTGAGTACAAAGGACAGAGAACCTATGCGGGTAAAAGCTATGAATATAATTATTCGTACTAACCTTACTACTCAAATAAAGGAGGCGTAACAGGGAGTTTTAAAAGAGGGAAATTTGAAGGATGAAATACCCAAAGGTTCGAAGAAACATCTTAATATTAGGGAAAACGGAACCCGGTATAGGGCTGAAAGAATTTGGGTACCAAAGTTTGGAGATGTGAGAGAAATGGTACTTAAGGAAGCACATAAAAACAGATACTCAGAACATCCTGGAGCGGGAAAGATGTACAAAGATCTCAAGAAACACTTTTGGTGGCCGGGTATGAAAGCCGATATTGCTAAATACGTAGGAGAATGTTTGACGTGTTCTAAGGTCAAAGCTGAATATCAGAAACCATCAGGTCTACTTCAACAACCTGAAATCCCGGAATGGAAATGGGAAAACATTACCATGGATTTCATTACTAAATTGCCAAAGACTGCAAGTGGTTATGATACAATTTGGGTAATAGTCGATCGTCTCACCAAGTCAGCACACTTTCTGCCAATGAGAGAAGATGATAAAATGGAGAAGTTAGCGCGATTATACTTGAAGGAAGTTGTCTCCAGACATGGAATACAATCTCTGTTATCTCTGATAGGGATGGAAGATTTGTTTCAAGGTTTTGGCAAACATTACAACAAGCATTGGGAACTCGTCTAGACATGAGTACTGCCTATCACCCACAAACTGATGGGTAGAGCAAAAGGGTGATACAAATGCTTGAAGACATGCTACGAGCATGTGTTATTGATTTTGGAAATAGTTGGGATCGACATCTACCTTTAGCAGAATTTTTCTACAACAACAGTTACCACTCGAGTATTGAGATGGCACCGTTTGAGGCACTTTATGGTAGAAAGTGCAGGTCTCCAATTTATTGAAGTGAAGTTGGGGATAGACAGATTACGGGTCCAGAAATTCTCCAAGAAACTACAGAGAAAATCATTCAAATTCAACAACGGTTGAAAACCGCCCAGAGTCGACAAAAGAGCTACGCAGACAGTAAAAGAAAAGATATAGAATTTACAATTGGAGAGATGGTCATGCTTAAGGTTTCACCTTGGAAAGGCATTGTTCGATTTGGTAAATGGGGGAAACTGAATCCAAGGAACATTGGACCATTTAAAATTATAGATCGTGTCGGACCAGTAGCTTACCGACTTGAATTACCTCAACAACTTGCCGGCGTACATGACACTTTTCACGTATCGAATTTGAAGAAATGCTTAGCCAAAGAAGATCTCACTATTCCTTTAGACGAAATCTAAATCAATGAAAAACTTCAATTCATTGAAGAACCCGTCGAAATAATGGATCGTGAGGTTAAAAGACTTAAGCAAAATAAAATACCAATCGTTAGGGTTCGATGGAATGCTCGTAGAGGACCCGAGTTCACCTGGGAACGTGAAGATCAGATGAAGAAGAAATACCCGCACCTATTTCCAGAAGATGCGTCAACACCTCCAACAGCTTGAAATTTCGTGACGAAATTTATTTAACGGGTAGGTCCTGTAGTGACCCGAACTTTTCCATGATTATATATATTAAATTAAAACTATTTTTTTGCATGATTAAATGTTTCCAACATTTTAAGCAATCAAACTTGTTAAGATTTGATTAATTGAAACGGATTTTGCGTTAACATTTGACCACCCAGTTTGTCCGATGATTCACGAACGTTATAACTTGTATATGACATGATATTATATATATGAACATATATATATATATGTTTAACATGATGAAATGATAAGTAAGTATCTTATTATGTATATTAACAATGAATCTTATACATAAAACAAGACTACTAACCTAAGAAATTCAAAACGATATCTATACGTAACGATTATCGTTGTAATAACGTCTTAATATTTATATATCATATTAAGATATATTTGTACATCATGTTATCATAATAATGTAATAATTTAACATATCATTAGATATAATAACAATGGGATTAATTACATTTAACGAAATCGTTAACTTATAGGTTCCGAAACAACATGTACATGTAACGACAAACGATGACTTAACGACTCAGTTATAATTTATATACATGTAATGTATTAAGATGTATTGTTACAATTTTGAAAGACTTCATGACACATATCAAAGTACTTCTACTTAACAAAAATGCTTACAATTACATTCTCATTCATTTTCATCAACAATTCTACTCGTATGCACTTGTATTCGTACTCGTACAATACACAGCTCCTAGATGTACATACTATTAGTATATACACTTCAATGATCAGCTCTTAGCAGCCCTTAATGAGTCATCAAACATGTGGGAACCATTCTTTGAAATCTAGTATGAATTATTTAGCAATATTACAAAAATATTATTAATCATTCATGACTTATTTACAAGAAAACAAACTTACATATCCTTTATATCTAATCCATATATCACGACCTAAAACACATACAAACACCTTCATTCTTCAATTTTCTTCATCTAATTGAACTCTCTCAAGTTCTATCTTCAAGATCTAAGTGTTCTTCATAAATTCTATAAGTTCTAGTTTCATAAAATCAAGAATACTTTCAAGTTTGCAAGTATACTTCCAAGCTTTCTAATCCATTCCAAGTAATCATCTAAGATCAAGAAACCTTTGTTACTTATAGTAGGTTATCATTCTAATTCAAGTTAATGCTCATATTCAAACTTTGATTCAATTTCTATAACTATAACTATCTTAATTCGAGTAAAAATCTTACTTGAACTTGTTTTCGTGTCATGATTCTACTTCAAGAACTTTCAAGCCATCCAAGATCCTTTAAAGCTAGATCATTTCTTGTCACTTCCAATAGGTTTACCTAATAAACTTGAGGTAGTAATTATGTTCATAACATCATTCGAATCAAATATATATATATATATATATATATATATATATATATATATATATATATATATATATATATATATATATATATATATATATAACTATCTTATTCGAAGATTTAAACTTGTAATCACTAGAACATAGTTTAGTTAATTCTAAACTTGTTCGTAAACAAAGTTAATCCTTCTAACTTGACTTTTATCAACTAAACACATGTTCTATATCTATTTGATATGCTAACTTAATGATTTAAAACCTGGAAAGACGAAGAACACCGTAAAACCGGACATACGCCGTCGTAGTGAAACCGGGGGCTGTTTTGGGTTAGATAATTAAAAACTATGATTAACTTTGATTTAAAAGTTGTTCTTCTGGGAAAATGATTTTTCTTATGAACATGAAACTATATCCAAAAATCATGGTTAAACTCAAAGTGAAAATATGTTTTTCAAAATGGTCATCAAGACATCATTTTTTCGACTGAAATGACTACCACTACAAAAATGACTTGTAACCTGTATTTCTGACTATAAACCTATACTTTTTCTGTTTAGTTTCATAAAATACAGTTCAATATGAAACCATAGCAAGTTGATTCACTCAAAACGGATTTAAAACGAAGAAGTTATGGGTAAAACAAAATTGGTTAAAAATGGTTAATTTGAATACGAGATGAATTGACAAAAATCTATGCTAATCATATCCTAACTAACTTATATTGTATTATACATGTATTCTAATATATATTATGTAATCTTGATAGACCATAGACACGTATACTATGTTTTGAAATATCATATCTGAAATGTCCCGTTCTTATTGATTAAAAACGTTCCATATTAATTGATTTCGTTGCGAGGTTTTGACCTCTATATGAGACGTTTTGCAAAGACTGCATTCATTTTTAAAACAAACCATAACCTTTATTTCATAGATAAAGGTTTTAAAAAGCTTTACGTAGATTATCAAATAATGATAATCTAAAATATCCTGTTTACACACGACCATTACATAATGGTTTACAATACAAATATGTTACAACAAAATAAGTTTCTTGAATGCAGTTTTTACACAATATCATACAATCATGGACTCCAAATCTCGTCCTTATTTAAGTATGCGATAGCGGAAGCTCTTAATAATCACCTGAGAATAAACATGCTTAAAACGTCAACAAAAATGTTGGTGAGTTATAGGTTTAACCTATATATATCAAATCATAATAATAGACCACAAGATTTCATATTTCAATACACATCCCATACATAGAGATAAAAATCATTCATATGGTGAACACCTGGTAACCGACATTAACAAGATGCATATATAAGAATATCCCCATCATTCCAGGACACCCTTCGGATATGATATAAATTTCGAAGTACTAAAGCATCCGGTACTTTGGATGGGGCTTGTTGGGCCCGATAGATCTATCTTTAGGATTCGCGTCAATTAGGGTGTCTGTTCCCTAATTCTTAGATTACCAGACTTAATAAAAAGGGGCATATTCGATTTCGATAATTCAACCATAGAATGTTGTTTCACGTACTTGTGTCTATTTTGTAAATCATTTATAAAACCTGCATGTATTCTCATCCCAAAAATATTAGATTTTAAAAGTGGGACTATAACTCACTTTCACAGATTTTTACTTCGTCGGGAAGTAAGACTTGGCCACTGGTTGATTCACGAACCTATAACAATATATACATATATATCAAAGTATGTTCAAAATATATTTACAACACTTCTAATATATTTTGATGTTTTAAGTTTATTAAGTCAGCTGTCCTCGTTAGTAACCTACAACTAGTTGTCCACAGTTAGATGTACAGAAATAAATCGATAAATATTATCTTGAATCAATCCACGACCCAGTGTATACGTATCTCAGTATTGATCACAACTCAAACTATATATATTTTGGAATCAACCTCAACCCTGTATAGCTAACTCCAACATTCACATATAGAGTGTCTATGGTTGTTCCGAAATATATATAGATGTGTCGACATGATAGGTCGAAACATTGTATACGTGTCTATGGTATCTCAAGATTAAATAATATACAATACAAGTTGATTAAGTTATGGTTGGAATAGATTTGTTACCAATTTTCACGTAGCTAAAATGAGAAAAATTATCCAATCTTGTTTTACCCATAACTTCTTCATTTTAAATCCGTTTTGAGTGAATCAAATTGCTATGGTTTCATATTGAACTCTATTTTATGAATATAAACAGAAAAATTATAGGTTTATAGTCAGAAAAATAAGTTACAAGTCGTTTTGTAAAGGTATTCATTTCAGTCGAAAGAACGACGTCTAGATGACCATTTTAGAAAACATACTTCCACTTTGAGTTTAACCATAATTTTTGGAAATAGTTTCATGTTCATAATAAAAATAATTTTCTCAGAATAACAACTTTTAAATCAAAGTTTATCATAGTTTTTAATTAACTAACCCAAAACAGCCCGCGGTGTTACTACGACGGCGTAAATCCAATTTTACGGTGTTTTTCGTGTTTCCAGGTTTTAAATCATTAAGTTAGCATATCATATAGATATAGAACATGTGTTTAGTTGATTTTAAAAGTCAAGTTAGAAGGATTAACTTTTGTTTGCGAACAAGTTTAGAATTCACTAAACTATGTTCTAGTGATTACAAGTTTAAACCTTCGAATAAGATAGCTTCATATGTATGAATCGAATGATGTTATGAACATCATTACTACCTTAAGTTCCTTGGATAAACCTACTAGAAAAATAAAAAAATGGATCTAGCTTCAACGGATCCTTGGATGGCTCGAAGTTCTTGAAGCAGAATCATGACACGAAAACAAGTTCAAGTAAGATCATCACTTGAAATAAGATTGTTATAGTTATAGATATTGAACCAAAGTTTGAATATGATTATTACCTTGTATTAGAATGATAACCTACTGTAAGAAACAAAGATTTCTTGAGGTTGGATGATCACCTTACAAGATTGGAAGTGAGCTAGCAAACTTTAAAGAATTCTTAATTTTATGTAACTAGAACTTGTAGAATTTATGAAGAACACTTAGAACTTGAAGATAGAACTTGAGAGAGATCAATTATATGAAGAAAATTGAAGAATGAAAGTGTTTGTAGGTGTTTTTGGTCGTTGGTGTATGGATTAGATATAAAGGATATGTAATTTTGTTTTCATGTAAATAAGTCATGAATGATTACTCATATTTTTGTAATTTTATGAGATATTTCATGCTAGTTGCCAAATGATGGTTCTCACATGTGTTAGGTGACTGACATGGGCTACTAAGAGCTGATCATTGGAGTGTATATACCAATAGTACATACATCTAAAAGCTGTGTATTGTACGAGTACGAATACGGGTGCATACGAGTAGAATTGTTGATGAAACTGAACGAGGATGTAATTGTAAGCATTTTTGTTAAGTAGAAGTATTTTGATAAGTGTATTTAAGTCTTTCAAAAGTGTATAAATACATATTAAAACACTACATGTATATACATTTTAACTGAGTCGTTAAGTCATCGTTAGTCGTTACATGTAAGTGTTGTTTTGAAACCTTTAGGTTAACGATCTTGTTAAATGTTGTTAACCCAATGTTTATAATATCAAATGAGATTTTAAATTATTATATTATCATGATATTATCATGTATGAATATCTCTTAATATGATATATATACATTAAATGTCTTTACAACGATAATCATTACATATATGTCTCGTTTAAAAATCATTAAGTTAGTAGTCTTGTTTTTACATATGTAGTTCATTGTTAATATACTTAATGATATGTTTACTTATCATAGTATCATGTTAACTATATATATATATATATCCATATATATGTCATCATATAGTTTTTACAAGTTTTAACGTTCGTGAATCACCGGTCAACTTGGGTGGTCAATTGTCTATATGAAACATATTTCAATTAATCAAGTCTTAACAAGTTTGATTGCTTAACATGTTGGAAACATTTAATCATGTAAATATCAATCTCAATTAATATATATATACATGGAAAAGTTCGGGTCACTACAGTACCTACCCGTTAAATAAATTTCGTCCCGAAATTTTAAGCTGTTGAAGGTGTTGACGAATCTTCTGGAAATAGATGCGGGTATTTCTTCTTCATCTGATCTTCACGCTCCCAGGTGAACTCGGGTCCTCTACGAGCATTCCATCGAACCTTAACAATTGGTATCTTGTTTTGCTTAAGTCTTTTAACCTCACGATCCATTATTTCAACGGGTTCTTCGATGAATTGAAGTTTTTCGTTGATTTGGATTTCATCTAACGGAATAGTGAGATCTTCTTTAGCAAAATATTTCTTCAAATTCGAGACGTGGAAAGTGTTATGTACAGCCGCGAGTTGTTGAGGTAACTCAAGTCAGTAAGCTACTGGTAAAACAATTATATCACAAATAATAAATTTGTTCAATTACAAGTAGATGTTTTAATAAATACATGAATAATATAGGTTCGTGAATCCGAGGCCAACCCTATACTTGTTCAATGTCATCATATGTATTTTTACTACAAAATACAATACGGTGAGTTTCATTTGATTCCCTTTTACTCTTTACATTTTTGGGACTGAGAATACATGCGCTTTTATAAATGTTTGACGCAATAGACACAAGTACCTTAACTGCATTCTATGATAGAATTATCTGGGATTGGGGTTGATTATTATGACACGCTTTTGCCCCCGGTTTCCGTTAGAGCGTATGAGCTCCTGAGCCGGGTGGATGGTTTATTATTTATGACATTTTGGCACCGGTTGTCCTTTATTTTATAAACATGTGTTCAGCCGTGGGGTGTAAAGACCGGCACAGAGGTTCTATATTTTGAAGGCACATGTATTCAGCCGTGGGGTGAAAGACCGTCACAGATGGTTACTATTATATTTTGAATCCTCACCAGGTGTTCTTCATATGAAAGATATTTTTTGTGCAGTTGGAATGGGACTTCTGCACGTTTTATAATATTTATAATCTTGTGGTCTATTAAAATGATGAAAATGAAATGATTACTATAAACTAATGAACTCACCAACCTTTTGGTTGACACTTGAAAGCATGTTTATTCTCAGGTTTGAAAGAAACCTTCCGATGTGCATTAGCTCATTTTAAGGATATTACTTGGAGTCATACATGACATATTTCAAAAGATGTTGCATTCGAGTTGTTGAAGTTCATTAGAGATTATTATTAAGTAAATGACGGATTAGGTCATTTATAGTTTGGATATTATGAAATGGTATGCATACCTGTCAACTTTCGATGTAATGAAAGTTTGTCTTTTAAAAAAAACGAATGCAATGTTTGTAAAATGTATCATTTAGAGGTCAAGTACCTCGCGATGTAATCATATGTAATGTTCTCGTCCATATGGATTTGGTCGAGGCACGACAGGTGGTATCAGAGCGGTGGTCTTAGCGAACCAGGTCTGCATTAGTGTGTCTAACTAGGAGTTGTTAGGATGCATTAGTGAAGTCTGGACTTCGACCTATTAGTTGTTAGGTTATATTAATGAGTCTGGACTTGAACCTGGTCTGCATGTCAAAAGTTTTGCTTATCATTTCTTTTCAAAAATTAGCTGCTTATCATTCTTAGTCTAGACACATCTTACTGTATTGACTGCATGAATAATGTGTAGACAAAATTCACATCTTAGCATATCTGCTAATCCGTATCTTAGCGTATCTGCTAATCCGTATCTTAGCGTATCTGTTACTATAAACTTTACCTGATATATTTCGTAAATTCCTCCGTAATCTACGAAATCTTCTGTTCTATATATAGGTATTCTATGTAATTAGAATATCATCCGATATCCGAAAATCATTTCATTTCAAAAAATCCTTCATTCAATCGTACACAATGGAACTCACAACTAGTTCAAGTCCCTCGGATTCTAATATGGAGTCCCACTCCAACTCCGAAAGCAACGTCACCAGAATGAATCAATCAATCAGCCATTCCGAATTCATCTGATGAATTCGTAGCCAACTAAATCATTGGAGCTAAGAAGAAGGCGATACTTTCCACCAACCGAATTCACCTTTTGGCGAAGAACCTGAAGCACTCACTGGTGAACCAATCCGAAACACCATTTTCACCCTCATTACCCGAATATCTCGCCATGATTATATACTATCTCAAAATTTAAAACCTTATTCACTCGCCCGTTCCTACCGACAATCATCTCGGAGTAATAAGTTAACGAACTTTGCGCTCGAGTAATCAACGCGGAGAATATGGTGCAAAAAGTACCAGCTTCAGCAACATTACCGGCATCAACGTTACCACCATCACCAACAGCAACATCCGCATCCCACACCTCAACATCACAATCTGTTCCACGAACATCAACATCATATGCACCATAGATACCAAGGAGTACCAACAACAATGAACGATTAACTATTGATCCATAACTTCATTAATATTCTGCGAAGAATATGGGGATCCTAATAATTAACGATGAAGTATTGATCCATAACTTCATCAATATTCTGCGAAGAATATGTGGATCCTAATAGTTTTAGAGATTACTTATTCTAGCTCAAACTGAAAAGCAAATGAGATTAATATCATATTAACTCATTAAATCCATGATTACATCTGAAGAAAATATATATGTGTATATATTTTCATAAAGATTGTGATTAAAAATTCTTTTGTACAAACTGTTAATGATGAAAATATTTTAACGGGTAGGTAATACCCGAGCAATATGTATATTTCATATTAATAAGTTACACTGTACATTCTTCAATTCAGATTCGGCAGTCATTAACAACACTGCTCAAATTCACACATATACGTATTCGTTCACCACAGAATAACCATTTCCATTCAAATTTCATATTTGGATTTTGACCTATCAGAATCCAACAAGTGGCATAAAGAAGAAAACATTTGACGGAATAAAATTTGTTAAAAACAAACAAATTAACTATGAGAAATATTGTTAAGAATCCACGCTAACCAAATCCTAGCTAACTGTTCTTAGCTAACTATGGACTAATCAACTGAGGATTACCAACAGTGGACAATTAAAATGAATTAAAATATTGATTATAACATATGAAACTAAACAATACTTCAAGTTTGCCACTTGATTTTCATCTTAAACCTCATTTGTATCTTGACAATTACCATCTGCATTCAAACCTTTCATGATTCTTAAAAACACCTCAAACGAGAGGATGAACCAACTGCATCTCATCTACGGAAGAAAAGATTGATGCATATAGTTATGCACCTGAAAATTCTCGGAATCTATATAAATGTTTAACACATATTTATGCTAGCTCCTTTGATGTTGTTATTATTGAAAATAACTTTGCAATCTCTTTTCAAATTAGCCAATTTTGTCACAGCTCCAGCGAGTCAACTTCAACTTTTAATTCGAAACAACCTTATTATCACCTTGATTATATGTGTGCTCTTTTATTGTTATCGGGGAACCTTTTATATGTCACCATATTACCATCAGCGTTTAATCATCTAAAAACACCATTTTCCTGAAACCATCTCGGATTGATAACCGACGATTCAATTATGGCTGCATTAAATGCAGAGGAAACAGTAAAATTTTAGATGGCCTAAAGGGCCAAGAGTTTGATGATAAAGAATGGAGTGTTGGGAACGCTCGATAGAAAATTTGGTATTGAAAAACGGATTGAGCTAACCGTGAAGGGGACCAAAGACAAATCACAAGGACTAAACTTGTACATAAAGAATCCAGATGATTCTGTTTCTAATGAAATCTCTAGCGAATACCTTACTCCTTACCTACTCTAAATTATCGTGGATGAATTTCTTCATCACAATTTGATTATGAAATCCTAAGATATCATCGTATCTTTCTTTATTAATATCCTCAATATTCTGAAGATATCTTCATAAATAATCGCGTTCGATATTAATTATCTCTATGCGCTATCCGTATTATATCATAAAATGAAACTGTTTTAGTTTCTATATTCTGTAAACCTTCAAGTTTAAATTATGAATGTTTTTGAAGTAGTGTTGGAAGCTGATGCATGAGTTAGTATAATATAATGACACTTGATCAACGTGATTATATTACAGTAATTCATGCTAAGTTTCTAATGAAACGTGATGATTCTCAGTACCATCATCATGTGCCATTTACACGACTCTTACATTCTACCTAATCTCTAAACATATTAAGAACATATCTTATTGATAGTTCTATCTTTTCAGATATTCTGGTAATTTACCAAATCAATATCGTGCCATTACGATTTCCTTCTTGGAACATTAACTATGTTCATTTCAAAATCCATATCTACAAATCCCGGACCATTATTCGCTTTACTTGTAGTCGGGAAGAGGAGACAAAAGTATGGAACCCTTAAATATAAAATAAAATTTAAAGCTCGACAATAACACATAAATTACAAATCGTGCATATCAATACGTATTGCCACATAAAGGCACGAGAAAAATTAAAAACACTATAACCCCAAGGTAATAGTAGAAGTGAATAAAATCTTCCGGTGGTAGATGAAAAAGAAGAATGACAAATATGAAAGTTAAAAGTATATATTAAGGATCAGAATGCGATGGAGCATATTGATGAATGCTTTAAAGTATAAATTGAAGAGAAAGAATAGAAGGTGTGAGCTGTGGAAATAAGGAAACAAAGAAGGTGGATTTTTAGTAAGATATCCGACAGAGCAATCAAAACAGATGATCGGATTTAAAGCGAATCTTAATTTCCTTGATTACCGAAGAATCAAACCTTATTACGAATATTTTCTCCAAATCTTTTAAACTTGGAAATCAATCCTATCTACGTCAAAAGATACGACGAATCTACAATTACTTATTTCACTCTTTTGTGATAGCTTCACTTGTACTCTTCACAAAATCAAATGGTTTTATCCATATTACTCAGTGATGTTAAAACTCTATTTATCAACTCATATTCGTCATGAAAACATTTTTATTGTTAGTCATGACCACCTCACTCAAATTTCGGGACGAAATTTCTTTAACGGGTAGGTACTGTGATGACACGGAAATTTCCAACCAAATTTAAACTTTAATCTTTATATGTTCCCGACAGGACAAGCAAAATATGTAATGTTGATTCTCAAATATTTTGAAACTATATTCATGTAATGAAATACTCTTTGACCATACCTGACGATTCACAAACAATTGTGTGTAAATAAATATGTAGTAATACTAGTTTGAAAATATATATATATATATATATATATATATATATATATATATATATATATATATATATATATATATATATATATATATATATATATATATATATATATATATATAAATAAATTGATATATTATTACTAATATTATTGTAATTAATAGTATCATCAATAATATTATTATTATCGTTTTATAATTACTCTTATTCTTATTATTACTATTAGTATAATTTTGATAAAAATTATTATTAATATTATCAGTATATTTCTATTATTATTATTATTATTATTATTATTATTATTATTATTATTATTATTATTATTATTATTATTATTATTATTATTATTATTATTATTATTATTATTATTATTATTAGTATTCTTATTCTTATTAAAATTAATAACATTCTTAAATTTATAGAATTATATTACTATGTAATATTATAAAATTTAGTATATATATATATATATATATATATATATATATATATACGGATACAGTATAAATATAATTACATATACAAATATATTTATAAATACGGTTCATAAATAAATAAATAAATATAGATAAATCATGTAATCAATTTTCAAACTTAAACAAACTGTGATAGATTCATTTTCTGTTTCAAATTGCTGTCCGTACAAATCACGAACTTGTAATCACATTAACAGCCAAATTTAGTTAGCCATCAATTCTTTCTTTTATTTTTTCATATTCCTGTACCAAGCGAATAATCTGTGTCGACATCAGTCTTATTTTTGTTTGTTTGTTATAGATCTTGTTAGATGCTGAAATCAACTTCACCGATACAAACAAAAATCTGTTTGAGGTCACAATCTACTTTTATTTTATTTTTTTCACTTCTCCTTCTCCTGATCGAATAATTCTTGTCGAAGCAATCAAGCTATTAAACAAACAATCGTACTATATTACAAGGGATTCAATCAACTTTCCATCCTTATATGAAAAACGATCACCATTGAGTGTTATGAACCAAGACCATCACCTCTTCTACCATCTCTCTCTAGAACCTTGTTTCATTGAAAAACCAACACTTAAACTCAATAAAACTGTACCTGTTATCTGCTTTCTGATTAGTCGGGAAGCCTCACACCAAGCCACTTTCGACAACCACCCTCATTCCTCCTTTCCTTCTTTGTTTGCACAACTCAATCTCACCACCCTCATCGTCGTATACATCCACACCATCGACACCTACACATCACTCTTTTAATCACGAATATATAACCATAACAATCACTTTAAACTCTTTTTCTGTTTCATTCCCATCACCCATAAACTAAATTGTGTTGTTACTATCAAAACTCGACAAGAACCTTCTCTCTCTCTCTCTTACTCTCTCTCATCTTCAAACCACTTCATCGCCCGTTAACTAATGTCACCATGTTATTCTGTTTTGTCAAACGCCAATAACAAACAAATATAGTTGCTTCTGCTTGTGATCCAATTCGCCACCCTTCATCTGCATAAACAACGATTCAAAAATAGCATCAACTACTGCCATATAGCGACCCAAAAGCAGGCTGCTGCTACATCTGGGAACCACCGAAACTTTTCGCCACCACCATTGAGTAACCATCACCTCTTTAATTATTTATTTGTTTTCTTCCTCTTTCCCACTATACGCGATGTATCCTTCTTGGTTTCAACCATCATAAACTCGTAAACTTGTAATGCTGTCATACTTCTGTTTACAGCCCCAAAAACACTTATTGGTGTTTCTATCTCAATCAAAAGCTATAACAAATATATATATTAGGGATAATGGTCACAGTTATTTATATTGCAAATTGTTTTGCAAAGTGGGGCTACACTCATGTAAATGATCGAACCATTTTTATCAATATGATTAGGATTGTAAGGCATGCGTATTATTATAGTCAAGTGGGATAAAGTATAAATAGATGCATACATATATTCTCACTTTAGGCTAGTGGTTCAAAAAGTGAAGTTTTAAAATCATAAAGGAGATCGATTTAGATAATTCTTGGACCACATGTTTACATTTTGCCGATATACTTGTTATTTACTTGGACCCATATCACAAGTGTGGCACACACTATAGCACTAGTTAACAAATTTCATGAGAAGCTTTAGTTGATGGATGATATACACGTGGGTTCTAGTATACACCAATAGTGATGTACCTTTTAGTTCGTTTTAAAAAAGTATCGTGATTAACCAAATTGTTTGGGCCGGGTCAGTTGAGTCTTACGGGTATGAAAGACGATAACAATGATTATGATTATGATTATGATAACGATGGTGTTAATAATTCAGTGATGTTAATCGATGAAAACATGAGGGACGATTAGGATGAAAAGTGGATGATGATTAGTTGGTGAAAGTGGATGATGATCAAATGATGATGATGGAGTGATATCATGATTCTAGTTCCCTTTAGGATCGGGCATCATTAGGGTTAAATGATTCCTGTTGGGCCACAACAATTCATTTTTCTTCTTTGGGTCGAAGTTACATTTTGGGTCGAGGTTATATATTTGTTTTTGGGCCATGATTAAATTGGGGACAAAACTGAAAATAGGATAAATAAACATGGGCTACGTATGATAACAAATAAGTAAGTAGTGGTGTAATGGTTTAGTGTGTGGGTGATTTTCGGGAGGTCATGGGTTCGAGCCCGGTCTCCGCTACATTTTTGGGAAAACTCTTTGAGCTAGTTTTCTTCTTCTTATTATTATTTTTATTATCATTATTATTATTATTATTATTATTATTATTATTATTATTATTATTATTATTATTATTATTATTATTATTATTATTATTATTATTATTATTATTATTATTATTATTATTAGTAATATTATTTGAATTATTATTATAATTATTATTAGAATTATTATTATTACGATTTGTATCATTATAAGTATTATTATTATTATTATTAATATTATCACTTTTAAGAATATAAGTATTATTTTTATCATAATTATTAAAATTATTATTATCATTTTTACTATCATAAAAACTATTATTAGTATTACTATTTGGATTTTCATTATTTTCATAATCAAATTTTAACATTTTTATTGTTCGTATCATTTTTATATATTTATCAATATTACTATTAATAATATTATTATTCTTACAATAAAAATTAATATATTTAACAAAACTATACTAACATCTTAGCTAAAGAATGTAAAATAAAAATACGAAACCTATAAATTATTAAGTAAAACAATTATATCACAAATAATAAATTTGTTCAATTACAAGTAGATGTTTTAATAAATACATGAATAATATAGGTTCGTGAATCCGAGGCCAACCCTATACTTGTTCAATGTCGTCATATGTATTTTTACTACAAAATACAATATGGTGAGTTTCATTTGATTCCCTTTTACTCTTTACATTTTTGGGACTGAGAATACATGCGCTTTTATAAATGTTTGACGCAATAGACACAAGTACCTTAACTGCATTCTATGATAGAATTATCTGGGATTGGGGTTGATTATTATGACATGCTTTTGCCCCCGGTTTCCGTTAGAGCGTATGAGCTCCCGAGCCGGGTGGATGGTTTATTATTTATGACATTTTGGCACCGGTTGTCCTTTATTTTATAAACATGTGTTCAGCCGTGGGGTGTAAAGACCGGCACAGAGGTTCTATATTTTGAAGGCACATGTATTCAGCCGTGGGGTGAAAGACCGTCACAGATGGTTACTATTATATTTTGAATCCTCACCAGGTGTTCTTCATATGAAAGATATTTTTTTGTGCAGTTGGAATGGGACTTCTGCACGTTTTATAATATTTATAATCTTGTGGTCTATTAAAATGATGAAAATGAAATGATTACTATAAACTAATGAAATCACCAACCTTTTGGTTGACACTTGAAAGCATGTTTATTCTCAGGTTTAAAAGAAATCTTCCGTTGTGCATTAGCTCATTTTAAGGATATTACTTGGAGTCATACATGACATATTTCAAAAGATGTTGCATTCGAGTCGTTGAAGTTCATTAGAGATTATTATTAAGTAAATGACGGATTAGGTCATTTATAGTTTGGATATTATGAAATGGTATGCATACCTGTCAACTTTCGATGTAATGAAAGTTTGTCTTTTAAAAAAACGAATGCAATGTTTGTAAAATGTATCATTTAGAGGTCAAGTACCTCGCGATGTAATCATATGTAATGTTCTCATCCATATGGATTTGGTCGGGGCACGACACTTACTTTGGATCTTTTGCTGCCTCAGTGGTCCATGCTTCTTATGCCATATGGTAATGGCTATAAGCTTGCATTCGTTTCACAATTTTTGGCTTTTAACTTTTTATCTTAAACAAGTAATCCGATCTTGAATTTGAGAGTAGTTCTATTATTAGCATTAAGATTAAGTTAGTAAAAAGACATAAGTTTGACTAGGAATTTATACTTTCGAAAAATCGAAAAAAATTAAAATTATACCCATTTTTCAACCTTTTCGGGAAAATTTGATAGTATCTCTTATACTTTTTCAAGTGATTAATCACTTCCCTCCCCACACTTAGATTATGAAATGTCCTCATTGCATTTATAATAAAAGAAATGAAATAAATAAATAAAGGACATAATTAAAAATAAGGGAAAGAGTGATGTTACTCGATTTGTAGGATCATAGAATGATTTGCGAGCACTTTTGCAGACTTATTTTGAATTGAATAAGTAACTTGACAAAATATTAAATAACACAAACATAATACGAATATAATATTTCATTAATAACTCTTCATCACTTAAACATTTAAACACTTAGGAGCTATATTGCTCTTACATTAATAATAAAGTAATAAAAAACTTGGACATAATATAGTCCTAATAAACATATATAAAGGGATAGGTAGTTTTGATTATAGAGTCGTTTGCGCGTCTCTTTTCTTCTTACGGAAAAAGTACATACCCCCTAAAGACTGAGGCAAGGGGGTATGTACTTTTTTTTACTCCTTAGGCTTATTTTCTTCACACTTACTTTTTTCATACTCAGTTAACGCTTTAATTTGTTGCAAGAAATTCAATGTGATGTCAAGACCCCTATGAAAAGACATTTCAAATGAAACACTCAACTCATGGATATGTTTTCTCACTTCAGTGCTAAGTTTATATTGCTCTTTTATAAATTCAGTAACAATTCTATCCACGGTAAAGTCATCATCATCCTCTTTATCAACTTTAAC
Source organism: Rutidosis leptorrhynchoides (assembly GCF_046630445.1). Lineage (NCBI taxonomy): Eukaryota > Viridiplantae > Streptophyta > Magnoliopsida > Asterales > Asteraceae > Rutidosis > Rutidosis leptorrhynchoides. Next base: position 695,165,252 of record NC_092335.1, read on the forward strand.
CATTTTCACATTAGATCGAGGAACTTTGGATCTTGGAACTAACGGAATAGATTCAAATATTGCACCATAACGAATAGTTAACGATTATCAGCATAGTTAATGGTAGCACGAGCGGTAGCTAGAAACGGAGATCCTAGGATTAAAGGAGTTATAGGATCTTCTTTCATGTTCATCACAACAAAATCAATTTTGTAGAAAGCATAACCAATAATAACTTCAACTTGTTTAACAATCCCAATGGTTCATGTAAACGACTATCAGCAAAACAGACATTTCCTTTGATTGGTTCCAACGACAGTAATCCTAAACGATTATAAACGGAAAATGGCATAACATTAATGCTAGAACCAGTATCAGCTAATCCCATAACTGGAATTGGGTTGTGACGACCCGGGAATTTTCGATCAAATTTAAACTTAATCATTATACGTTTTTGACACGATAAGTAAAAGTCTGTAATATTGAAATCTCAAAAACTTTGAACTGTTTCACATATTCGATTGACCTTCGACTGCTCTAGACGATTCACGAACAATTAATTGTAAATAGATATGTGTGTATGTATTTATAAAAAATAAATTGAAACATTTAATTTGTTATATTATTATTACTAATAGTATTGTTATCATTAATATCAATACTATTATAGTTAGTAGTAAAATCTTAATTTCAGTTATTATTATGATTATTATTATTATTATTATTATTATTACTAAAAATTATCATTTTTATTTAAAATTATTATTATCATTACTTTTATTATTTTTATCGTTATTTTTATTATTAGTAGTATTATTATATTTATTGAGTATTAATATTAATTAAGTACAAATTATAAGAACAAACAATTATGCAAATTTGTTTCATATCACAATCAGTTGCTTTTGTTAATTACCCGTGACTGAATAATGTTGGGTTAATTTACTGTAAATCCAACCACTATCATAATAAATAATATAATATATGATGACAGATGAAATAAAAAGAGATAGCTAATTGATCACGGATAATACTGTTTTTGCTTTTCCCATTATCTCTATAATTAAATAGATACATATGCACTTATGGGGATTCAATCAATTTTCAATCATTCATCTGTCTGTCTTGTGTCTCAAACGAAATCACACACCCATTTCATATTCCCACTTCTTCTTTCTCATGAGACACATCATAATTACCACCTTTCGATCACCATTACACGTTCACCACCTTCAACGAATACTAGATCACCATGAACTTCACCACCTTCCTTCGACGACCATTACCACACATGATCACCCTAAACCATCACAACTCAATCGAATCGATCACCATAATTGAACCAACTTGTTACCATCATCACCTTCAACCGTAAATCACCACTAAACATCATTTTATTTTCGTTGTTCCTTCTTGACAATAACCATCACAACTCAACAACTCTAACAACCACCATAACTATTGAACCTTATTGTTACAACCACTCCACACTACCATCTGCGACTACTCTCTCCTGTTATTATCCGGTATCCACCTATCTCTTTCTATTATCCTCTCTCTCTCTCTCTCTCTCTCTCTCTCTCTCTTGTCTTCTTGACGGGAACACAGCAAACCACCTTCACTATCGAGTTGTGTTGCTCGTATAAACCCACACCCTTTCCCATTAAATAATTGGCTATCACCCATATCACCATCTTCGCTTACTATTATTTTCCACCCTAAACCACCCAACCATCGCCTTTATAAATTGTTTTACTTACGGTTTCCAATTAAAGTCGAACCACAACTCAAACCCACTTGTTTCCATCTTCTTCGATCAACCATCACCACCATTAAATCACCATCGTGAACCAAGCCAAGAAACAACTTACAACCACCACTAATACGCTGAAGCTGCTACTGCAGTGTTACTATTTTCTTGAACCTGTACTACTTCTTACTACAGTTTCTTCCGTTTGCTTTTGTTCCTGTCAAACAGCCACGTTTACGGCTATTATACTTTCCTGTTTCAGCTTTTAATTTCTGTTAACAGTAAGGACGATGATGGTGAGGATAATTAAGATGATACATGATGAGAGATGATTATGAAGATATTCGTTGATGATGGAGACGAGTGATGTGAGAAGATGAATAATATTATGGCGTTTAATCAATTGACAAGTGGGATTAGGTAATCTTTCATGGCCAACAATTACCAACCCCACCTATTGCCACGATTTGTGGGATTTTAGAAAGGGACGTTTGTTTTCTTTTATTTTATGGTAGAAGTATGCACAAGTGGCCATGAAAACCCCACCCACTAGCTTTATGTCCAAGAAAAACAATCAAACATTTAACCAGGAGTACCATGCTGCTATGCGGTTCTGATTTTAATAACCCCACTTGGATATTTAAAGGAGATAGTGGACTGCAGGTGACCCATTTAATATCTCGTTCCATCCTTTCTCCTGTTTGAGACAACACGACACCAACCTTCTCCTTATTAATTTGGGCGGTATGTTAATGATAAAGTGACTAACAATGATGAGCTATTTTGTATAATGATGATATGTCCGTTCACTGTTACGAATGGTGGTGTCCCTCTTGCTTTTGCCAAACCATACCACAAACCCCCACAAGTAATGCACTAAATAATCAGTACGTATTAGATTAGGTTAATTTTTCTTGGGCCTATCTAGTAGTTGGGCTAATCAAGTATTTAGATTATTAAACTAGTTGGGCTGCTGAAGTAATCGATTGGACTGCCATGATTTCTAGCTAGGTCAACTTGTTCCCTAGTAAAATAAGCCCAACAACATAGCAGGCCCAATCAAGGAAAGGTTGAGTATGTGTATGTTTTTCTGCTGGTGCTAATTCGATCTGTTATATGTACATATGAGGTATTGATGATAATGAAAATGACGAGTATTAAATAGATGATGATGATAGCGATGATCATAATAGTGATTAGGTTATATTGATGATGATTAATGATTATTTATGATGATTATGATCATAACGACTAATCACGATGATGAAAATAAGATGATGATGTCGTGATTGATGGTAATGTTGATATGTTAATAATAATCAAATGGGTATAATGAGAAAAATGGTTAATAAGAATTCGGGTACAAAATATATAAGAAAGGAACATATAGCACCATGGTTAAGGAATGAATGGGTTAGTGGTTTGAGAGGAAAATGGTTAAACGAGAGGTCACGGGTTCGAGTCCGGGCAGTGGTGTTTTATTTTTAGAAGTTTGTTTCTTCAAAGGTTGTATTCTAAATTTATTATTATTATTATTATTATTATTATTATTATTATTATTATTATTATTATTATTATTATTATTATTATTATTATTATTATTATTATTATTATTATTATTATTATTATTATTATTATTATTATTTTTATTATTATTATTATTGTTATTATTATTATTATTATGAAAATAATACATTTTATTATTATTATCATTAATATTATTATTACTATCATTTTTATAATTATTATTATCATTATTATTAGTATTACTTCTATTAACTTTAATATATTTATTAATATGTATTATTATTAAGTATTATTAGTATTAAAGAATTTTTATCAAAATTAGTGTTTTTAGTGTAAAAATAATACAACCTTTTTATTTTTTTTATTAATACTATTTTTTTATTAATACTATTATTATTAAAAAAACAAATTTTTATATATTTTTTTATTATTATCATTTTTATTATTAATATTAACATTATTATTATTATTATTATTATTATTATTATTATTATTATTATTATTATTATTATTATTATTATTATAAGTATCTTTATTATTAATATTATTCCTATTATTAATATTATTACAAATAAATATTAATTATATAAAAATATATTTAATGCATATAACATAACTATATTAATATTTTTATAATAAATATTAATTATTTATCTAAAGTAAATAAAGTAAATATATCTAACTAAATTATTAATGAAACATATAAATTATTAAATATAGTAATTACATCACTAAGAATAATACATAAATTTGTTCGATTTCAATTATATGTGTTAATAAATATACAATGGATATAGGTTCGTGAATTCGAGGCCAACCCTATACTTGTTCAATGTCGTCATATGTATTTTTACTACAAAATACATTATGGTGAGTTTCATTTGCTCCCTTTTTAAATTCTTTTGCAATATATATTTTTGGGACTGGGAATACATGCGCTATTTTTATAAATGCTTTACGAAATAGACACAAATAATCGAAACTACATTCTATGGTTGGATTATCGAAATCGAATATGCCCCTTTTAGCTTGGTAGCCTAAGAATTAGGGAACATCCCTAATTTTGAGAATTAGTGCACCCCTAATTGACGCGAATCCTAAAGATAGATCTATTGGGCCCAACAAGCCCCATTCTGGAATTTGGAATGCTTTAGTACTTTGAAATTATCATGTCCGATGGGTGTCCCGGAATGATGGGGATATTCTATATGCATCTTGTTAATATCGGTTACCAGGTGTTCAATCCATATGAATGATTTTTATCTCTATGCAGTTTGTGAAATGCCTGATATGAGATGTGTATTTATGAGAAATAAAAATCTTGTGGTCTATTAAAATGATGAAAATGATCGTTTATGATAAACTAATGAACTCGCCAACCTTTTGGTTGACACTTTAAAGCATGTTTATTCTCAGGTATGAAAGAAATCTTCCGCTGTGCATTAGCTCATTTTAAGGATATTACTTGGAGTCATTCATGGCATATTTCAAAAGCCGTTGCATTCGAGTCGTTGAGTTCATCAAGATTATTATTACGTCAATTATAGTTGGATATATTATAAAATGGTATGCATGCCGTCAACTTTCGATGTAATGAAAGTTTGTCTTTTAAAAATGAATGCAATGTTTGTAAAATGTATCATATAGAGGTCAAATACCTCGCAATGAACTCAACTATTGTGAATCGTTTATAATCGGTATGAACAGGTCCTTTCAGTTGGTATCAGAGCGGTGGTCTTAGTGAACTAGGTCTGCATTAGTGTGTCTAACTGATAGTCGTTAGGATGCATTAGTGAGTCTGGACTTCGACCGTGTCTGCATGTCAAAAGTTTTGCTTATCATTTTTTTTTAAAATTACCTGCTTATCACTATTAGTCTAGAGACATCTTACTGCATTGATTGCATGAATAGTGTATAGACAAAATTCATATCTTAGCGTATCTGCTAATTCATATTTTAGCGTATCTGTTACTGTAAGCTTTACCTGACATATTCCGTAAATTCCTCCGTAACTTACGACATCTTTTGTTCTATATATATAGATATTCTATATAATTAGAATACCATCCTATAGCCGAAAATCATTTTATATCGAAAAATCCTTTATTCAATCGTACGAAATGGAACTCGTCAGTAGTTCAAGTCCCTCGAATTCCGACATGGAGACCCACTCAAGCTCCGAAAGCAGTGTGACCGGAATGGACCAACCAATCAGCCATCATATATTCTGGATGAATTGGGGCTGGGTTCGTATCCTACTTAGTCATTGGAGACAAGAAGAAGGCGATCCCTTTCATCCACCATATTGTCCTCTTGGCGATGAACCTGAAGCACTTACTGGTGAACCTGTTCGAAACACCATTTTCTCTCTCATTTCCAGAGTATCTGGCCACGACTATATCATAACCCAGATTCTAAACCTTATTCATTCGCTCGTTCCTACCAACAATCATTCCTGAGTAATAACAAAAGTCAACGAGCTTCGCGCCCGAGTTGTAGCCTTGGAAAATATGGTGCAAAATGTACCAGCTTCAACAACATCACCGGCACCAATAGTACTACCAACATCAACACCAGTACCACCAACAACCCAAGTTTCAACATCACACGTCTCGACATCACAATCTATACCTCGAACATCAACATCATACGCACCATAGATACCAAGGGGTACCAACAACAATGAACGATGAAGTATTGATCCATAACTTCATTGAAGAAATATTCTGCGAAGAATATGTGGTTCCTAATAATTAACGATGAAGTATTGATCCATAACTTCATTAAAATTCTGCGAAGAATATGTGGTTCCTAATAGTTTTAGAGATTACTTATTCTAGCTCAAACCGAAAAGCAAATGAGATTAATATCATATTAACTCATTAAATCCATGATTACATCTGAAGAAAATATATATGCAAGTATATTTTCATAAAGATTGTAATTAAAAATTCTTTTGTACAAACTGTTATTGGTGAAAATATTTTAACGGGTAGGTAATACCCGAGGAATATTTAGATTGCACATTAATCAGTTATACGGTACATTCTGCGAATCTGATTCAATAGTCAGTTACTATCCTATTTAAATCCACAGAGATACGAATTCGTTTACCACAGAATAACCATTTTCATTCAATTTCATATTTGGATTTTGATTTACCGGAATCCAACAAGTGGCATAATGAAGAAAACATTGGACAAAATAAAATTTGTTAGAAACAAACAAATTAACAATGAGAAATTTTGTTAAGAATCCACGCTAACTATTCCTAGCTAACTATTCCTAGCTAACTGATTACATTTTATTTATCGCAATTTATATTCTCGCAATTTTATTTATCGTCATTTAATATCTGTTATTTATTTTACGCACTTTAAATATCGGGACACGTATACAAGGTTTTGACATATCATATCGACGCATCTATATATATTATTTGGAATAACCATAGACACTCTATATGCAGTAATGTTTGAGTTAGCTATACAGGGTTGAGGTTGATTCTACAATAATATATATACTTTGAGTTGTGATCGAGTCTGAGACATGTATATAATGGGTCACGAATACGTATTAATTAATTCGAATATTATATATTAAACTATATATGAATTATTGGATTACTAATTGTGGACTGCTAACTATGGACTGCCAACATTGGACAATTAAAATGAATTAAAATATTGATTATAACATATGAAACTAAACAACTCTTCAAGTTTGCCACTTGATTTCATCTTAAACCTCATTTGCATCTTGACAATTACAATCTGCGATTCAAACCTTTCATGATTCTTGAAAAGACCTCAATCGAGAGAATGAAGCAACTATATCTCATCTACATAAGGAAAGATTTATGCATATAGTTATGCACCTAAAAAACTCTCGGAAACTGAGTAAACGTTTAACACGTAGCCGCTAATTCTTTTAGTGTTATTATTACCCAAAATAATTTGGTAATCCCTTGCAAAGTAGCAAATTTTGTCACAGCTCCAGCAAGTCAACTTCGACTTTTCGTCCGAAACTACCTTATTATAACCTTGATATATATGCGTGCTCTTTTATTGTTACTTGAGAACCTTTTATATTCCACCATATTACCATCAGCGATTAATCATCTAAAAACACAATTCTCTTGAAACCACCTCGGATTGATAACCGAAGATTCAGATATGGCTGCATTAAATGCAGAGAAAACAGTAAAATTATAGATGGCTTAAATGGCCAAGAGTTTGATGATAAAAAATGGAGTGTTGAGAACGCTCGATAGAAAATTTGGTACTGAAAAATGGATTGAGCTAACCATGAAGGAGACCAAGGACAAATACAAGGACCAAACCCTATATTCAAAGAATCCAGATAATTCTGGATCCGAAGAAATCTTTAGAGAATATCTTGCTCTGAAGTCATGTTAAAATCTTGCGAAAAATCTTTCTTCATCAAATTATGAACTTAGAAATTTCAAAATATCATCATAAATATTTTCGATATTTCTGAAGATAATTTAAAAAATATTCTCGTTCGAAATTATAAACCTCTTCGTGCTATATGTATTACATTATATTGGAAACTTCTGTAAAACTTAAGTATAAATTAGGAATGAATTCTGGAGAAGTGTAGGAAATTGAAGCATGAGTTAGTATAATATAATGACACCCGACCAACGTGATTATATTACAGTAGGTCATGCGGAGTTTCTAATGAAATGTGATGATGGTTCACAGTAGATCATACCATCATCATGTGTCATGTTACATAACTCTTTCATTCTGCTTAACTTCTAAACATATCAAGAAAATATATTCTTGATAGTTCTATTCTCAGTGATTCTGGTAATTTGACAAATCAAATCGTGCTATTACGTTCTTTCTTGTTTAGAACATTAAGTTCATTCGAAACTCCATGCTTATGAATTCTGGACCGTTACTCGTTTTACTAGAGATCGAGAAGAGAATAAAAAGGCAAAGAGCTCCTAAACATAAGGGAAGATATAAAACTCGACAACAACACAGAAATCACAAACCGCGTACATTAATACGAAAAGCAATATAAAGATACAGGAGTATGATAAACATAATAACCCCAAGAGCAAAGTAGAAGTAAACAGATTCCTCCGGTGGTAGATGAAAAAGGAGAATGATCGATATGAAAGTCAGGAATATATCCAGAATTAAAACTGGATGAAGCATATTGATTGATGATTTGGAAGAATGAATTAAAGTATAGAAAATGGGAGTGGTGGGAAATAATGGAACGGAAGAAGTTCATTTATAGTGGAGATACCAGACAAAGCAATCGAGACAGATGATCGCATTTAATTAAAGAGATCTCAATTTCCATAAATCCCGAAGAATCAGATCTTATAGATTTCCAAGATTTTCTTTTAAATCCCTTGAATTCCAGAATTCAAACGTGACTACGTCAAAAGCTAAGGTGAATCTTTATTTTCTCATTTCACTCTTTTGTGACAGCTTCACTCGTACACTTCACATAATCGAATCATTTTATCTATATTACTCAATAATGATGGAACTCTCTTTATCAACTCATATTCATCATGAAAACATTTTTATCGTTAGCCATGACGACCTCAATCAAATTTCGGGACGAAATTTCTTTAACGGGTAGGTTCATGGACCACGAATTAAGCAAGGGATTTGAAATTCCCCCGGATCAGTGCACATAGCAACAGGAACGTCAGGTGATGAATACGTATCTACCAGATTAATTATGAAGGAATAAAGAGGGCGGAAACCTTCCTTTCTTCTTTCTTCCAATTGTCACATAGTATCAGCTAACCAATCATCTTTATCTTCACATTATGATTTTTCAGATTTTTCACTATTAACTTCATTATTTTCATCAACCTTTTTATTAAGTTCTTCTTCCTTCTCGTCAAACAACTCATGCATGAAAATTACCTCATCATGATCAAGACCTCGAACCTTAGCATCTTTTGACTTCTCTTCTTCAGTAGCAGTTAACTTCTTTATTTCTTGATCATATTCTTCCTCTACCATATCAAATTCCCATAAATACTTCAAACCATGTTCATAAACATCAACCCTATTCACTTCTCTAATAACATTCACCTTTTCAAAACGAACTTCCTTAGAAACTCCAGATTCAACAGGAACTTTACCCTCGACAAGTTTGAATAACTTAGTAACATTACGCTCTAAGTTTTGAATTGACGCTTGATGATTATTTTGTACTTGGGAAAGTTGAGCCTTTATGTTATCATTAGCTTCATTTTGATTTTTGATGAAAGTGAGGATGCTTTCTTCAAGATTAGACTTCTTATCATTAGAAGAATTTGGAATGAAGGGTGCTCTAACAGGAAAGAAACCAGGTGGGTTTTTTTCCGAAAGATACCAGGTGGGTTTTTATTATTAGCAGGATAAGGTGTATTATAATTATTATGGTAGTTCGGGTTTCCTTGAAATTGATTAACATACGAAACATTCTCAACTTGCTCCATAGTAAGACCATCAACACAATCTTTAGTAGCATGAGGAACTTGGCATTTTTCACAACCTACTTTAATCATATGCATCTCCTTAGTAAGCTTTTCAATTTGCCTTCCTAGATTACCCAGTTGCACATTCATAGCCTTAACCATATCTTCAGAATCAAAACTAACAGATTTTACCGAACGAGAAATATCTAAGTCTTGGTGCCATTCATGGGAATGAGCAGTCAACTTATTAATCAGAGTTTCAGCTTCTTCGGCAGTTTTGCTCATAATGTTTCCTCCAGCAGATGTATCAATCTCTCTTCTTGTAGCAATATCACAACCCTTAAAGAAAGTAGTTACCTTTTTAAACTTATCCAAACCATGTTGTGGACAACCTCTAAGAATTTGACCAAATCGAACCCAAGCAGAATAAAGAGACTCATTAGTTTTCTGACGAAAATTAGCAATTTCAGTTTGAAGGGTGACAGTTTTAGACGCAGGAAAGAATCGAGTGAGAAACTTCTCAACCATCGTATCCCAACTAGTAATATCTCCTTCAGGTAACGAGTTCAACCATTCCCTAGCTTCATCTTTCAGTGACCATGGGAAGAGACGAAAATAAATAATAATACTTTCCACATTATTAATGTTAAACAGATTACAAATATCTTTAAAATTATGAATGTGAGCATTAGCATCTTCCTTCTCCTTACCCCTAAATTGATTATCTTTTAGCAAATAAAAAATAGGACCCTTAATATCAAAATTTTCTTTTATTTCGGGCTGAGTAATAGCATGACCTAATCCTTCCCGGCCAGCTTTCATCAACGTCTCCATTGAATCAGTCATTTTAATTTCTGAACCAAAAAGAGATTCCAAATTAGAATCAGGACTAGACGGAGTGCTAGATAATGAATCATCACTAGAAGTAGTTCCTTCTTGGAAATCTAATTTCTTAACAATTTTTAAAATGCCCCGTTCATATTGATTATAAACGTTTCATATTAATTGATTTTGTTGTGGGGTTTTGACCTCTATATGAAACGTTTTTCAAAGACTGCATTTGATTTTAAAACAAACCATAACCTTTATTTTATCGATAAAGGTTTAAAAATATTACGATGATTATCAAATAATGATAATCTAAAATATAGCATTTTCACATGATTATTACATAATGGTTTACAATACTATTACACTTCAATTTAAGTCTTCGAATGCAGTTTTTAAACAATATTATACAAGCATGCTGACTCCAGCTCTTGTCCATAAATTAGCATGCAACAGCGGAAGCTCTTAATAATCACCTGAGAATAAGCATGCTTTAAACGTCAACAAAAATGTTGGTGAGTTATAGGTTTAATCTATATATTTATCAAATCATAATAATAGACCACAAGATTTTCATTTCCAGTTTTCAATAACATGCAATCTGCATAAAAATCATTCATATGGTGAACACCTGGTAACCGACATTAACAAGATGCATATAGAATATCCCCATCATTCTGGGACACCCATCGGACATGATAAACTCGAAGTACTAAAGCATTCCAAATTCCAGAATGTTGGTTGTTAGTTCCCGTAGATCTACCTTTAGGATTCGCGTCAATTAGGGGCCATTTCCCTAATTCTTATGCTACCAAGCTAAAAGGGGCATATTCGATTTCGATCATTCAACCATAAAATGTAGTTTCACGTACTTGTGTCTATTTTGTAAAACATTTATAAAACTGCATGTATTCTCATCCCAAAAATATTAGATTTTAAAAGTGGGACTATAACTCACTTTCACAGATTTTTACTTTGCCGGAAATAAGACTTGGCCACTGGTCGATTCACGAACCTATAACAAATATGTACAAATATATATCAAAGTATGTTCAAAATATATTTACAACATTTTTATTACGTTTTAATGATTTGAGTTTGTTAAGTCAGCAGTCCTCGTTAGTAACCTATAACTAGTTGTCCACAGTTAGATGTACAGAAATAAAACAATAAATATTATCTCGTATCAATCCACAACCCAATGTCTACAAGTCTCAGACTCGATCACAACTCAAAGTATATATATTATTTTAGAATCAACCTCAACCCTGTATAGCTAACTCAAGCATTACTGCATATAGAGTGTCTATGGTTGTTCTGAAATATATATATATATATAGATGGGTCGATATGATATGTCAAAACATTGTATTCGTGTCTATGGTATCCCAAGATTACATAATATATGTTAGAATACATGTATAATACAATATAAGTTAGTTAAGTTATGGTTAGTCTAGATTTTTTACAAAATTTTCGTAGCTAAAACTAGCAAATTTATCCAATTTTGTTTTACCCGTCATTTCTTCGTTTCAAATCCGTTTTGAGTGATTCAAGTTGTTATGGCTTCATAATGAACTAAAATATATGAAACTAAACAGAAAAAGTATAAGTTTATAGTTGAAAATACAGGTTACAAGTCATTTTTTAAAGAGGTAGTCATTTTCATTTAAAAAACGACATCTTGATGACCATATTGAAAACATACTTCAAATTTTTGTTTAACCATGATTTTTGGATATAGTATCATATTCATATGAAATATTATTTTTCCAGAAAACAAACTTCCAATTCAAAGATTAAGATAGTTTTATTATTCTAACCCAAAACAGTCCCCAGTTTCACTACGACGGCGTATGTCCGGTTTTACGGTGTTTTTCGTGTTTCCAGGTTTTAAATCATTAAGTTAGCATATCATATAGATATAGAACATGTGTTTAGTTGATTTTAAAAGTCAAGTTAGAAGGATTAACTTTGTTTGCGAACATGAGGATGTAATTGTAAGCATTTTTGTTAAGTAGAAGTACTTTGATATGTGTCTTGAAGTCTTTCAAAAGTGTACTAATACATCTAAATACACTACATGTATATACATTTTAACTGAGTCATTAATTTATCGTTAGTCGTTACATGTAAGTGATGTTTTGAAACCTTTAAGTTAACGATATCATTTAATGTTGTTAACCCATTGATTATTATATCTAATGAGATGTTAAATTATTACATTATCATGATATTATGATGTATGAATACATCTTAATATGATATATATACATTAAAATGTTGTTACAACGATAATCGTTACATATATGTCTCGTGTTGAAATCCTCAAGTTAGTAGTCTTGTTTTACATATGTAATTCATTGTTAACATACTTAATGATATAAATAATTATCATTTTATCATGTTAAATATAGTGTAACAATATCTTAATATGATACATATGTACTTAGTAAGACGTTGTCATAACGATAATCGTTATATATTTATCGTTTCGAGTTTCTTAATTTAATAGTCTCATTTTATGTATATAACTCATTGTTAATATAACTAGTATATAATGTTAACTATATATATATATATATATATATATATATATATATATATATATATATATATATATATATATATATATATATATATATATATATATATATATAACATCATATAATTTTTACAAATTTTAACGTTCGTGAATCGCCGGTCAACTTGGGTGGTCAATTGTCTACATGAAACTCATTTCAAATAAACAAGTCTTAATAAGTTTGATTGCTTAACATGTTGAAAACATTTAATCATGTAATATACCAATTTCATTATATATATATATATATATATATATATATATATATATATATATATATATATATATATATAAACATGGAAAAGTTTGGGTCACTACAGTAACTACTCGTTAAATAAATTTCGTCCCAAAATTTTAAGCTGTTGAAGGTGTTGACGAATCTTCTGGAAAAAGGTACGAGTATTTCAGCTTCATTTGATCTTCACGCTCCCAGGTGAACTCGGGTCCCCTACGAGCATTCCATCGAACCTTGACGATCGGTATCTTATTTTGATTGAGTCTTTTAACCTCACGATCCATTATCTCGACGGGTTCTTCAACGAATTGTAGTTTTTCGTTGATTTTAATTTCGTCTAAAGGAATAGTGAGATCTTCTTTAGCTAAGCACTTCTTCAGATTCGAGACGTGAAATGTATTATGTACATTGGCGAGTTGTTGAGGTAATTCAAGTCGGTAGGCTACTGGTCTGACACGATCTAAAATATTGAATGGTCCAATGTATCTTGGATTTAGTTTTCCCCGTTTACCAAATAGAACAACGCCTTTCCAAGGCGAAACCTTAAGCATGTCCATCTCTCCAATTTCAAATTCTATATCTTTCCTTTTAAGGTCCGCGTAGCTCTTTTGTCAACTCTGAGCGGTTTTCAACCGTTGTTGAATTTGGATGATTTTCTCGGTAGTTTCTTGGATTATTTCCGGACCCGTAATATGTCTATCCCCCAATTCACTCCAACAAATCGGAGATATGCACTTTCTACCATAAAGTGCTTCGAACGGTGCCATTTCGATACTCGAGTGGTAACTGTTGTTGTAGGAAAATTCTGCTAATGGTAGATGTCGATCCCAACTGTTTCCAAAATCAATAACACATGCTTGTAGCATGTCTTCAAGAGTCTGTATTGTCCTTTCACTCTGCCCATCAGTTTGTGGATGATAGGCAGTACTCATGTCTAGACGAGTTCCCAATGCTTGCTCTAATGTCTGCCAAAACCTTGAAACAAACCTGCCACCTCTATCAGCGATAATAGAGATTGGTATTCCTTGTCTAGAGACAACTTCCTTCAAGTATAATCTCGCTAACTTCTCCATTTTATCATCTTCTCTCATTGGCAGAAAGTGTGATGACTTGGTGAGACGATCGACTATTACCCAAATAGTAACATAACCACTTGCAGTCCTTGGCAATTTAGTAATGAAATCCATGGTAATGTTTTCCCATTTCCATTCCGAGATTTCAGGTTGTTGAAGTAGACCGGATGGTTTTTGATGTTCAGCTTTGACCTTAGAACATGCCAAACATTCTCCCACATATCTAGCAATATCGGCTTTCATACCCGGCCACCAAAATTGCTTCTTGAGATCTTTGTACATCTTTTTCGCTCCGAGATGTATTGAGTATCTGGTTTTATGTACTTCCTTAAGTACCATTTCTCTCACATCACCAAACTTTGGTACCCAAATTCTTTCAGCCCTATACCGGGTTCCGTCTTCCCGAATATTAAGATGTTTCTCCGATCCTTTGGGTATTTCAATCTTCAAATTTCCCTCTTTTAAAACTCCCTGTTGCGCCTCCTTTATTTGGGTAGTAAGGTTAGTATGAATAATTATATTCATAGCTTTTACTCGTATAGGTTCTCTATCCTTTCTGCTCAAGGCGTCGGCTACCACATTTGCCTTCCCCGGGTGATAACGAATCTCAAAGTCATAATCATTCAACAGTTCAATCCACCTACGCTGTCTCATGTTCAGTTGTTTCTGATTAAATATATGTTGGAGACTTTTGTGGTAGGCATATATAATACTTTTGACCCCATATAAGTAGTGCCTCCCAGTCTTTAATGTAAAAACAACAACGCCCAATTCCAAATCGTGAGTCATATAATTTTGCTCATGAATCTTCAATTGTCTGGATGCATAAGTAATTACCTTCATTCGTTGCATTAATACACAGCCGAGGCCTTTCTTTGAGGCGTCACAATATATCACAAAATCATCATTCCCTTCAGGCAATGACAATATAGGTGCCGTAGTTAACTTTTTCTTCAACAATTGAAACGCTTTCTCCTGCTCATCCTTCCATTCAAATTTCTTCCCTTTATGTGTTAATGCAGTCAAGGGTTTTGCTATTTTGGAAAAATCTTGGATGAACCTTCTGTAGTAACCAGCCATTCCTAAAAATTGGCGTATCTGCTTTGGAGTTTTTGGGGTTTCCCACTTTTCAACGATTTCAATCTTTGCTGGATCCAACTGAATACCTTCTTTGTCCACTATGTGTCTGATGAATTGAACTTCTTCCAACCAAAATGCACACTTTGAAAACTTAGCGTACAGTTTTTCTTTCCTCAACAACTCTAGCACTTTTCTCAAATGTTCTTCGTGCTCTTGATCATTCTTTGAGTAAATAAGTATGTCATCGATGAAAACAATGACAAACTTGTCAAGGTATGGTCCATACACTCGGTTCATAAGGTCCATGAACACAGCTGGTGCGTTAGTCAAACCAAATGGCATAACCATAAACTCGTAATGACTGTAATGCGTCCTAAAAGCTGTTTTCGGAATATCAACCTCCTTCACCCGCATTTGATGATATCCAGAACGTAAATTGATCTTCGAATAAACTGACGAGCCTTGTAGTTGATCAAATAAGTCATCGATTATCGGTAGTGGGTAATGGTTCTTGATGGTAAGTTTGTTCAACTCTCGGTAGTCGATACACAACCTGAATATACCATCCTTCTTTTTGACAAACAAAACAGGAGCTCCCCATGGTGATGTGCTTGGTCGTATGAAACCACGTTCTAAAAGTTCTTGTAATTGGCTTTCGAGTTCCTTCATTTCGCTGGGTGCGAGTCTGTATGGAGCACGACCTATTGGTGCAGCTCCTGGTACAAGATCTATTTGAAATTCAACAGATCGGTGTGAAGGTAGTCTCGGTAATTCTTTCGAAAATACATCGGGAAATTCTTTTACGACGGGAACATCATTGATGTTCTTTTCTTTGGTATTGATTTTCTCGACGTGTGCTAGAACGGTATAGCAACCTTTTCTTATTTGTTTTCGCGCCTTCAGGTTACTAATAAGATTTAACTTCGCGTTGCTCTTTTCTCCGTACACCATTAAGGGTTTTCCTTTTTCGCGCATGATGCGAATCGCATTTTTGTAAAAAACGATCTCTGCTTTCACCTCTTTCAACCAGTGCATGCCGATTATCACATCAAAACTCCCTAACTCTACTGGTATCAAATCAATCTTAAACGTTTCGCTAACCAGTTTCATTTCTCGATTCCGACATATATTATCTGCTGAAATTAATTTATCGTTTGCTAATTCGAGCAAAAATTTACTATCTAAAGGCGTCAAATTTACAACTTAATTTAGCACAAAAATCTCTACTCATATAGCTTCTATCCGTACCCGAATCAAATAAAACATAAGCAGATTTATTGTCAATGAGAAACGTACCCGTAACAAGCTCCGGGTCTTCCTGCACTTCTGTCGCATTAATATTGAAAACTCTTCCACGACTTTGCCCATTATTTTTCCCTGGGTTCGGGCAATTACTTCTAATGTGGCCCGGTTTTCCACATCCATAACAAACAAAGGCGACATTACTTGTTTTGACATTATCTGTTCTTTTATTTCTATTATTCATTGGGCCGTAGACCTCACACTTTCTCGCATCATGGCCAGTTCTTTTACACTTGGTGCAAAATGTCGTGCAGAACTCATTCTGGTGGTACTCTTCACACCTTTGGCATTTTTGGTTTTTGTTGCCATTGTTGTTGTTGAGATTGTTGTTGGGATTTTTATTATTGTTGAAACGATTGTTGTAGTTGTTGTTGTTGTTGGGACGTTTGTTGTAGTTATTGTTAGGATTGCGGTTATTGTTTTGATTGTTGTTGTGATTGTTATGATTGTTATTGTGATTGTGGTTGTGATTGTTGTTGTTGTTATATTGGTGACCCTTGTCACTGGTTTCTTCTCGCTTTCTCTTGACTTGTTTCATATTAGCCTCTTCGGCCGCCTGCTCTTTAATCCTTCCTTCAATCTAGTTCACTAGTTTATGAGCCATTCGACTTGCCTTTTGTATGGAGGCAGGCTTGTGTGAGCTCACATTTTCTTGAATCCTTTCCGGTAACCCTTTTACAAATGAGTCGATCTTCTCTTCTTTGTCTTTGAACGTTCTGGGACACAATAGGCACAACTCTGTGAATCGTCATTCGTACGTGGTGATATCGAAACCTTGCGTTCGTAATCCTCTAAGCTCTACCTTGAGCTTATTGACCTCGTTTCTGGGACGATATTGCTCGTTCATCAATTTCTTGAATGCTGACCACGGTAGTGCGTAAGCAGTATCTTGTCCTACCTGCTCGAGATAGGTATTCCACCATGTTAGCGCAATACCTGTGAAGGTATGTGTAGTGTACTTTACTTTGTCTTCTTTAGTACATTTACTTATGGCAAACACCGATTCAACCTTCTCGGTCCACCGTTTCAATCCGATTGGACCCTCGATTCCATCAAATTCCAAAGGTTTGCAGGCAGTGAATTCTTTGTAGGAGCATCCTATACGATTTCTTGTGGAATTAGTTCCACTGCTAGAACCAGAGTTATTGTTGTTATTGTGCATTACGGCCTGCACTGCGGCTATGTTCGCAGCAAGGAAAACACGGAAGTCTTCCTCACTCATGTTCAAGTTCTGACGAGTCGTCGGTGCCATTTCCTTCAAAAATAGCCAAAAGAATTGAGTTAATCATATAGAATTTAAGAATAGTCAATAGTATTTCGTAGCATAATATGAACTTATTTATAAAAGCTTTTTCTTCATATTAGCATTTTATAGTTTTAATTCGGGTAGTACCTACCCGTTAAGTTCATACTTAGTAGCTACTATACAATTCAACTACTACGATTCTATATGAAAAACTTATTACAATAATATTTCGTGTTCATACTTTTATACAATGTTTTACAAACATACAATACCACTATTATACATATAGGATGAAATATAGCACATAATAACTTTGATACAAAATAGTTGTGACAACAATCCTAGTTAATAAGCAAGTCGTTCAGCAAAGGCAATAAAAACACGTAATTCATAAGTCCAGAAACAAGTCATGCATTCTGGTTGTACTAAAATTATTTCCCATCCTTGGTTATGTGGCAGATAACCATTGTGACCGTTTGCTAGGTAGCATGTTGTAACGTCGTAAAAAGGACGAGCGTTTTGTAATGCCCAACAGCCCCGTAACAATCTAAAAACCTTGTTTCTCACCCCAACTACCGAATCCGTTACTTGTGGGAAGGTTTTATTTTAAAGTTGTAATCCGATGTTCTTTTTCTCACTTTGGTGAGAAGCGAACATCACTAACCCGTAAGCATAACATGCTTCTTTATGTTGCATGTTAGAAGCTCTTTCTAAAGCACGAAGTCCTATGTTGGGATATGTTGAGTCAAAATAGGTTCTTAACCCGTAGCGTAAAACTGCACTTGGGTTCTCCGCATTTAACGCTTTAAAGAAAACACGGCGTAACTAAAGGTCTCCCCAATGTGATATACCCCATCTTTCAAAAGAAAGCCTTTTATAAACTAAGGCATGCCGGGTGTAGAAACCCGTCCTAATCCATCCGGACGAAGTCCATATCGATTATAAATGATTCAAAACAGTTGATTACATTGCGAGGTACTTGACCTCTATATGATACATTTTACAAACATTGCATTCGTTTTTGAAAAGACAATCTTTCATTACATCGAAAGTTGACGGCATGCATACCATTTAATAATATATCTATCTATAATTTAATAATAATCTTGATGAACTCAACGACTTGAATGCAACGTCTTTTGAAATATGTCATGAATGACTCCAAGTAATATCTCTAAAATGAGCAAATGCACAGCGGAAGATTTCTTTCGTACCTGAGAATAAACATGCTTTCAAGTGTCAACCAAAAGGTTGGTGAGTTCATTAGTTTATCATAAATAATCATTTCATAATTTTTAATAGACCACAAGATTTCATTTTCAGTACTCATAAATATACGTCTCATGCATAGAGACAAAAATATCATTCATATGGATTGAACACCTGGTAACCGACATTCACAATATGCATATAAGAATATCCCCATTGAAATGTCCCGTTCTTATTGATTAAAAACGTTCCATATTAATTGATTTCGTTGCGAGGTTTTGACCTCTATATGAGATGTTTTTCAAAGACTGCATTCATTTTTAAAACAAACCATAACCTTTATTTCATAAATAAAGGTTTAAAAAACTTTACGTAGATTATCAAATAATGATAATCTAAAATATCCTGTTTACGCACGACCATTACATAATGGTTTACAATACAAATATGTTACATCGAAATCAATTTCTTGAATGCAGTTTTTACACAATATCATACAAACATGGACTCCAAATATTGTCCTTATTTTAGTATGCAACAGCAGAAGCTCTTAGTATTCACCTGAGAATAAACATGCTTTAAACGTCAACAAAAATGTTGGTGAGTTATAGGTTTAACCTATATATATCAAATCGTAACAATAGACCACAAGATTTCATATTTCAATATGTTGGGATTTAACAAGTTCATAAACACTAAAATCATATTAAGATTCATATTAAAGCGGAAGCATGTAACCCGATTTGAAACTTGTTTACTTTAACCAATTAAAATTAAATCCCAATAATAGATCATGTCATGAAATATACTTACAAACTAAAAGTGAGTTTAGATTTTTACCTCCTCAAGCTAGTTGAGGGTTTCTACAAAGATGATGAAGATGATGATGAAAGAGCTTCTAACTTGAAGCCTCAAGTGTGAAATACCCCAAGCCTTTTGTGCACCAACACCACCTTTAATTAGTTAGGATTTTTACACTTGAAATCAACTTGCAAAACTAAATTTTGAACCCTCTTTTTCCTTGAAAAAATTCGGCCAAAATGGGAGGAGGAAGGAGAGTTTTTTTTTGCCAGTATTATTTTGGATGATAGAATGTGCAAGTCTTTAATGGGTTAGGTAAAGTGCATATGTAGAAGCAAAAGACTCTTCCAAAAGAGCCAATCAAATTTCATGCAATACACCAACCTCCCATGCCCATTTAATTATATAAATTTAAATTTAAAATAAATATAAACTTATATAAAAGTATTATATATAATACTTGCACATTTTTATTTTATGTATACATTATATTTTATAAAACCAATTTATAAAATGTAACATAAAATAATTTATTATTTAACCTATAAATAATTAAATCCTCTATATATAAATTATTCCATAATTTATATATAAATTCATCAAGTAATTTCTCTTTAGAAACCTTTTTTTTTTTAAAATTCAAGTGTCGCGTATTTATTTAATGATCCAACCGTTAAGATCAAATACGTATAAGGTGTCGGTAAGCTTGTTATTGGGTATGACCCGACTTGGATCATAACACATTAGCCACATTGATTTAATATGTCTCTCGGGCATACGAAAAACCTTCAATCTCCCACTTGCACGAGAAACATAAGAAATTGATGCAAGTGATGGATACCACCTAACGACCATCCATCACCCCCAATATGTTATGACTTAGTGCCATTCAATAACATCATTCCTTTGAGTTCCCCTCTCGAATATGAACAGGTGAATCTTTCATTATCTCCTTTTGTCCTAGTTGTTATGTTAAATCCAAGAGACACAGAGTGATCAGTCTCTTCAAGATTTAACTTTATCAGGCCTTAGACATCTGACTCTCAACGAATAAGAGGGACAAATTCCATCTTGACTACATACGTCCTAAATATATACCTTGCATTATGCCTGAGCTCTTCCTTATGAACTACCATGTTACAGAATAGCGAAGGAAAGAATCAAGGCACGATACTCGGTAAATATCCGAACCCAATATGTATCTCAGGTCAGAGGATACAGTGATATTCGCCTTTACTCAAGATTACATGTGATCAACCACAAAGGCTCCATTTAGTAGATCTTGAGGGCGGGTCTTCCAATATTTGTATCCCACAAATATCTATGAACCTTGGTTGCAACCTTGCACCACATTCATCCCGTGAATGTATACCAATCCGAGTTCATAATAGTCTAAACCTCACACTTGCTCCCACAAATGTGATCGACTACGGAATTTAGAATAATTATTTGTTCATGGATAAAATATGCAAAATAGGAACATAACTCAAAATAGATTAATACCATAATTATATTAATGAGTTTGAACAATTTCGTTCCGTTACAATACTTAAAACAGATCATGACCAATCACTAGAATATCGAAGCCCTAATGCACAAACATGTCCAGCGTGTTTTGCTCCATGTAAGAGCTTCGTGAGAGGATCTGCTATATTAAGATCTGTGTGAACTTTGTGAATACATATCTTTCCCTTTTCAACTTCATCCCTTATGTAGTTGAATCTCCGCTCAATGTGACGGGTCTTTTGATGAGCACGAGGTTCTTTGATTTGAGCAATCGCACCCTCGTTGTCACAAAAGATCTCAAGAGGGTCCTGAATGGAAGGGACTACTCCTAAGTCGTCGATGAATTTCTTCATCCATGCAGCTTCCTGAGCTGCCAATGAGGCGGCAATGTACTCAGACTCTGTAGTGGATAATGCAACAACATCCTGTTTTGAACTCTTCCAAGAGACCGCACCACCATTTAATGTGAAGACATAACCGGACTGTGATCGAGAATCATCTCGATCAGTTTGGAAACTCGCATCCACGTAACCTTTTACAGCGAGTTCCTCCTCACCAGACCCATATATTAGAAACATATCCTTAGTTCTCCTAAGGTATTTCAATATACTTTTGACAGCAATCCAATGACTGTTGCCTGGGTTATTCTGGTATCTACTTGTAAGGCTTAGAGCGCATGACACATCCGGTCTCGTGCATATCATTGCATACATGATTGACCCAATAGCAGATGCATATGGGACTTTCTTCATTCTCTCCTGTTCATCTTTCGTGGTGGGGCACTGAGATGAACTGAGAAGTGTTCCCTTTTGAATAGGTACCAAACCTTTCTTAGAGTTCTCCATCTTGAACCTTTTCAAGATCTTTTCAATGTATGCACTTTGATTCAAACCTATCAGTTTCTTAGATCTATCCCTGTAGATCCCAATCCCCAAAATGTATTGTGCTTCTCCAAGATCCTTAATGGAGAAGCATTTACTTAGCCAAGTTTTAACACCTTGCATTGCTGGAATATCATTTCCAAATAACAATATATCATCCACATATAGTACAAGGAACATGATAGTGCTCCCACTAGCTTTCTTGTATACACAAGCTTCATCACCATTTTTAATGAAGCCAAATTTCTCGGCTTCCTCATTAAAACGATGATTCCACATTCTAGATGCTTGTTTCAATCCGTAGATTGACTTCTTTAACTTGCATACCTTTTTAGGATATTTCGGATCAACAAAACCTTCAGGCTGAACCATATAGACATCTTCCACAAGATATCCATTTAGGAAAGCGGTCTTGACATCCATTTGCCATATTTCATAATCATAATGAGCAGCAATGGCAAACAATATCCTAATAGACTTTAGCATTGCCACAGGCGAAAAAGTTTCATCATAGTCAACCCCTTGAGTTTGAGTGAAACCTTTTGCTACAAGTCTTGCTTTATATGTATCCAAGTTTCCATGTATGTCTGTTTTCATTTTGAAAAGCCATTTACAATCAACTAGCCTTGAGCCGGTAGGTTGTACAACCAGTTCCCAAACTTGGTTGTCATACATGGATTGCATCTCAGCGTTCATGGCTTCCTGCCATTTATCCTTATCAGTCCTCGACAAAGCATCTTGGTAGTTTGTTGGTTCATCCAAATCAACCACATAGCAACCATCCATGAGAAACCCATATCTCTCAGGAGGATTACTAATCCTACTAGATTTGCGAACGTCTTGTGTATTTTGATCATCCATCTGATCACTCTCAACATTTTCATGTTGAGTGCTAGTGTCATCCAATTGTGTATCATCTACTTGATCTTGAACCTCTTCAAGATCTATCTTCCTTTCACTATTTCCTTCCATTAGGAACTTAGTTTCAAGGAATTCAGCCTTTCGAGCAACAAATACATTTTGCTCGGTTGGATCATAGAAATAGTATCCCATATCATCCTTGGGATATCCTATGAAGATACACTTCGTGGATCGAGCATTCAACTTATTAGGGACGTAACGCTTAGGATAAGCTTCACATCCCCATACCTTTAAGTATGATAGAGATGGAGGTTTTCCAAACCACATCTCATGAGGTGTTCGTTCCACTTTCTTGGTTGGGGCCATATTTAAAATACGAGCCGCAGAGCATAGACAATAACCCCAAAATGATAGAGGTAACGAGCTTCTAGCCATCATAGATCGAACCATATCCATTAGGGTTCGGTTCCTCCTTTCAGAAACTCCATTAAGTTGTGGTGTCCCTGGTGGAGTAAGTTGCGAGATAATCCCACAACTTCTAAGATGATCTTGGAAAGCATCACTTAGGTATTCACCTCCTCTATCGGTACGAAGTACCTTGATTGTCTTATTGAGTTGATTTTGTACTTCGTTTTGATATTCCTTGAATGCCTCAAAAGTTTCGTCCTTGTGTCTTAATAAGTAGACATATTCGAAACGACTAAAGTCATCAATGAAAGTAACAAAGTATTTTTCACCATTCCTAGTCATGGGTTTAAAGGGTCCACATACATCCGAATGTATTAATCCCAATAAATCTTTAGCCCTCTCATAAGTCCCTTTGAAAGGTGCTTTAGTCATCTTGCCTTGTAAACAAGATTCACATACATCAAACGAATCCATTTCATTTGATTTCAAAAGTCCATTCTTTTGAAGTGTATGCATTCGGTTCTTGTTTATGTGACCAAGGCGACAATGCCATAAATAGGAATCACTCAAATCCCTTTTGAGTTTCTTGGTGCTAGTATGGTATATAGAGCTCGATGATGCGTCATCATGAACCAATTCATAAATTCCATTTGAAGGCGAAGCCTTGAAATAGAATACATTATCTTTAGAAACATGAATATCATCATCAATAAAATTAACAATGTAACCACATTGTTTTAAGCGAGAAATAGAAATAATGTTTCTACACAAATCCGGAGCATACAAAACATTTTCTAAAATAAGTTCCAATCCGCTTGGAAGCTTCAAAACAAAATCTCCTTGAGCTTTAACATGCACCTTTGCACCATTGCCCATATAGAGACTTGATATTCCCGCCTTATGATCACTTCTTTTGAACCCCTGCAAAGAATTGCAAATATGAGTTCCACATCCCGTGTCTAATACCCATGTATTAGAAGAAGTAATATTAAGCTCAATATATACCATATATATATTACCTGAGGTTTGCCCCGCATCCCTCTTATCCTTCAACTCCTTAAGATAGACCGGACAGTTTCGTTTCCAATGACCCATCTCACCGCAACCGAAACATGGGTCTTCTTTGGGGTTTGCCTTCTCGGCTACCTTTTGCTTCTTAGCCTTGTTGATGGTTGGAGTAACCATCTTCCCCTTCCCTTTGCCTTGATAGGCGGGTCCTTTTCTCTTAGCCACCTTTGGCTTAGAGGTGTTACCTTTTGACCCACCTTGA
This sequence comes from Rutidosis leptorrhynchoides, assembly GCF_046630445.1. Lineage (NCBI taxonomy): Eukaryota > Viridiplantae > Streptophyta > Magnoliopsida > Asterales > Asteraceae > Rutidosis > Rutidosis leptorrhynchoides. The sequence goes on from NC_092335.1 coordinate 695,190,255, forward strand.
TCGCTTGCTAACACGGGTAAAGCCCTTTTACCCATGCTAGTTTCCGCCGTTCTAAGCATACCGTGAAGCTCACCTATGCTTTTATCCATCCCATTCATATTGTAATTAATTACAAATTGATCAAACCTTTTTGATAGGGAGTTAAGGATAAGATCGGTGGCTAACTCATTTGATATGTTTAGGTTAAGGCGGTTAGCACGATCAATAAGGCTCTTCATCTTAAGCACATAAGATGAAACTGATTGGGTATCGTCCATACGACAAGCATGTAGCGCCCGAACGGTCTCGAAACGCTCGAAACGCGCTTGTTGAAGGAACATCTCCTTCAATTGCGTTATCATGTCGTATGCACTATGATGCTCGAAATCCTTTTGGAGTTCGGGAATCATAGTCCCAAGCATTAGGCATGAGACTTGAAGGGAGTCGTGGCAATACTTATCGTAAGAGGCCATTGCCTCCACATCATTCTCATCCGGTTGATTGGGAATGGGGTCCTCAAGTACATACGCTTTATCCTCTTGTTTGAGGACAATCCGAAGATTGCGGAACCAATCCATAAAGTTTGTATGGTTGAGTTTGTCTTTCTCTAAGAGAGACCTTAATGATAGGTTGTTCATGTTAAGTGGTGCGTTTTGCATGTTGTTGTTGTTATTAGCGGCCATCTACAAAATTCAACAAAGTCCTTTTAAGTATCGATTTTAAATTCAATAAACAATACCCTTTTAATTTGTTTTATTAAATATTAGAATCCAACGGTAAATCAAATTTCGGTTAGGTGACCTTTATCCCGTCATTTGATTTAGCTAGGTAGTCATAATGACAATTGCAATCCTTTTGCAACTTCTAAGTTATGGGATCATGCAATCCTTTTGCATGGCATATTAATCCCATCAACGCCTATTTGTTCCACATGCTTCGGTGACCCTAAGTTCATGATTCCCAAATCAAGTCGTCCTACTTGTGTAGACATGTAAATTTAACAAACAAGTGGTTAGGTGACCTTTATCCCACTAGTGTGCGAAATTTACCTTATTCATATTAGTCCGCTCATGATAGTTAGGTGACCTTTAACCCGTCAAGAGTTTCTTAATATGTCTAAGTGTTTTTACAAAAGGATGGCGTTTAACTTGTTTACCTTGTTTTAGTTAAAGGGATTTAAGTTTTCTACATTCTAGTTTTAGAAAACAAAATGCTATACACCAACATGCATTTGGTGTGTAGTAAATTTTGAAAAACCCATTTTCATGTCCTTTTAGTAAAACCAATTACTAGTTATGAACCAATTTAATACTTTTTAAATAAACCATTTTATTTAGGTCTAATAACCAATTATTAGTGTCGTTATGTTATGTTTTATTATAACCATTTATAATGTATTAAGCAAGTTGTTAACATGTGATAATCTTGTAGCAACCAATCATACAAACATACACAAACATGCATAACGAAATATGTTCACAATCGGGAGCCATTTTGGTGGGTATTTGTTTAGCCAAAAAACAAATGTCACCGGTAAGGGTTAACAAAAGAAAGCAAGAGATTTTTAAACAAAATCTCCTACTTAATCTTGTAATCTTCAAAGCTCCATCTTGTAATCTTCATCTTGAATCTTCATTTTCTTTTTACAAAATTATATCCTAATACAATTTTTCTAGAAAATGAAATAACAACCTATTCTATTTTTACAAACAAATAGAATAAATTACATGAAAAATTACAAGATTACTTACAACTTATTACACACCAAAATTACAAAATTATTACAAATTAATACAAACCAAATGAATGAATATTACAACCATGAATAATAACCAAATCATTCAAACATTCAACCACACGGTCTAGGCTCGATTGTGAACAATAACATAACATCAAATCTTGGCCAAACTTGAAGTCCCAAACCCACTTTTGGGGTCCAAAAATTCGGCCAAACCAACAAACCCACCAAAACTCATGATTTTTACATTCTACTTTCATGCATGTTGGTAGATTGTAAAATAAATGAGTTTACTAGCAAAAAACAAGAAGCATATTAACAAGACTTTGGCTCTAGATACCATTGTTGGGATTTAACAAGTTCATAAACACTAAAATCATATTAAGATTCATATTAAAGCGGAAGCATGTAACCCGATTTGAAACTTGTTTACTTTAACCAATTAAAATTAAATCCCAATAATAGATCATGTCATGAAATATACTTACAAACTAAAAGTGGGTTTAGATTTTTACCTCCTCAAGCTAGTTGAGGGTTTCTACAAAGATGATGAAGATGATGATGAAAGAGCTTCTAACTTGAAGCCTCAAGTGTGAAATACCCCAAGCCTTTTGTGCACCAACACCACCTTTAATTAGTTAGGATTTTTACACTTGAAATCAACTTGCAAAACTAAATTTTGAACCCTCTTTTTCCTTGAAAAAATTCAGCCAAAATGGGAGGAGGAAGGAGAGTTTTTTTTTGCCAGTATTATTTTGAATGATAGAATGTGCAAGTCTTTAATGGGTTAGGTAAAGTGCATATGTAGAAGCAAAAGACTCTTCCAAAAGAGCCAATCAAATTTCATGCAATACACCAACCTCCCATGCCCATTTAATTATATAAATTTAAATTTAAAATAAATATAAACTTATATAAAAGTATTATATATAATACTTGCACATTTTTATTTTATGTATACATTATATTTTATAAAACCAATTTATAAAATGTAACATAAAATAATTTATTATTTAATCTATAAAAAAATTAAATCCTCTATATATAAATTATTCCATAATTTATATATAAATTCATCAAGTAATTTCTCTTTAGAAACCTTTTTTTTTTAAATTCAAGTGTCGCGTATTTATTTAATGATCCAACCGTTAAGATCAAATACGTATAAGGTGTCGGTAAGCTTGTTATTGGGTATGACCCGACTTGGATCATAACACATTAGCCACATTGATTTAATATGTCTCTCGGGCATACGAAAAACCTTCACAATACACATCCCATACATAGAGATAAAAATCATTCATATGGTGAACACCTGGTAACCGACATTAACAAGATGCATATATAAGAATATCCCCATCATTCCGGGACACCCTTCAGATATGATATAAATTTCAAAGTACTAAAGCATCCGGTACTTTGGATGGGGTTTGTTAGGCCCAATAGATCTATCTTTAGGATTCGCGTCAATTAGGGTGTCTGTTCCCTAATTCTTAGATTACCAGACTTAATAAAAAGGGGCATATTCGATTTCGATAATTCAACCATAGCATGTTGTTTCACGTACTTGTGTCTATTTTGTAAATCATTTATAAAACCTGCATGTTTCTCATCCCAAAAATATTAGATTTTAAAAGTGGGACTATAACTCACTTTCACAGATTTTTATTTCGTCGGGAAGTAAGACTTGGCCACTGGTTGATTCACAAACCTATAACAATATATACATATATATCAAAGTATGTTCAAAATATATTTACAAAACTTTTAATACATTTTGATGTTTTAAGTTTATTAATTCAGCTGTCCTCGTTAGTAACCTACAACTAGTTGTCCACAGTTAGATGTACAGAAATAAATCGATAAATATTATCTTGAATCAATCCACGACCCAGTGTATACGTATCTCAGTATTGATCACAACTCAAACAATATATATATTTTGGAATCAACCTCAACCCTGTATAGCTAACTCCAACATTTACATATAGAGTGTCTATGGTTGTTCCGCAATATATATATAGATGGGTCGACATGATAGGTCGAAACATTGTATACGTGTCTATGGTATCTCAAGATTACATAACATACAATATAAGTTGATTAGGTTATGGTTGGAATGGATTTATTACTAACTTTCACGTAGGTAAAATGAGTAGTTTTTATCAATCTTGTTTTACTCGCCATTTCTTCGTTTCTAATCCGTTTTGAGTGATTCCAGTGGCCAAGGTTTCGTATTGAACTTAACTTTATGAATCTAAACATAAAAAGTATAATTTTATAGTCGGAAATACAAGTTACAAGTCATTTTTGAAAGAGGTAGTCATTTCCGTCGAGAGAACGACATCTTGATGACCATTTGAAAAACATACTTTCACTTTGAGTTTAACCATGATTTTTGGATATAGTTTCATGTTCATAAGAAAAATCATTTTTCCAGAAGTATAGATTTTAAATCAAAGTTCTTCTTAGCTTTTAATTATCCCAACCAAAACAGCCCCCGGTTTTACTACGACGGCGTATATCCATTTTTACGGTGTTTATCGTGTTTTCGGGTTTTAAATCATTAAGTTAGCATATCATATAGATATAGAACATGTGTTTAGTTGATTTTAAAAGTCTAGTTAGAAGGATTAACTTTATTTGCGAACAAGTTTAGAATTAACTAAACTATGTTCTAGTGATTACAAGTTTATAACGTTGAATAAGACAACTTTTTATGTATGAATCGAATGATGTTATGAACATCATTACTACCTCAAGTTCCTTGGATAAACCTACTGGAAATGAGAAAAATAAATCTAGCTTCAAAGGATCCTTGGATGGCTTGAAAGTTCTTGAAGCAGAATCTTGACACGAAAACAATTTCAAGTAAGATTTCCACTCGAAATAAGATTGTTATAGTTATAGAAATTGAATTAAAGTTTGAATATGATTATTACATTGTATTAGAAAGATAACCTACTGTAAGTAACAAAGGTTTCTTGATCTTGGATGATTACTTGGAATGGATTTAGAAAACTTGGAAGTAAACTTGCAATCTTGGAAGTATTCTTGATTTTATGAAACTAGAACTTTTGGAATTTATGAAGAACACTTAGAACTTGAAGATAGAACTTGAGAGAGATTAATTAGATGAAGAAAATTGAAGAATGAAAGTGTTTGTAGGTGTTTTTGGTCGTTGGTGTATGGATTAGATATAAAGGATATGTAATTTTGTTTTCATGTAAATAAGTCATGAATGATTACTCATATTTTTGTAATTTTATGAGATATTTCATGCTAGTTGCCAAATGATGGTTCCCACATGTGTTAGGTGACTCACATGGGCTACTAAGAGCTGATCATTGGAGTGTATATACCAATAGTACATACATCTAAAAGCTGTGTATTGTACGAGTACGAATACGGGTGCATACGAGTAGAATTGTTGATGAAACTGAACGAGGATGTAATTGTAAGCATTTTTGTTAAGTAGAAGTATTTTGATAAGTTTCTTGAAGTCTTTCAAAAGTGTATGAATACATATTAAAACACTACATGTATATACATTTTAACTGAGTCGTTAAGTCATCGTTAGTCGTTACATGTAAATGTTGTTATGAAACCTTTAGGTTAACGATCTTGTTGAATGTTGTTAACCCATTATTTATTATAAAAAATGAGATGTTAAATTGTTATATTATCATGATATTATGATATATAATATATCTTAGTATGATATATATACAGTTAAATATCGTTACAACGATAATCGTTACATATATGTCTCGTTTCGAAATCATTAAGTTGGTAGTCTTATTTTTACATATGTATTTCATTGTTAATACACTTAATAATATATTTACTTATCATTTAACATAATTAACCAAGTGTATCAATATCTTAATATGATTCATATGTACCTAGTAAGACGTTGTTATAACGATAATCGTTATATATATCGTTTTCGAGTTTCTTAAATTAATAGTCTCATTTTTATGTATATAACTCATTGTCAAAATACCTAATGAGATACATACTTATAATAAAATCATGTTAACTATATATTTAACCATATATATGTCATCGTATAGTTTTTACAAGTTTTAACGTTCGTGAATCACCGGTCAACTTGGGTGGTCATTTGTCTATATGAAACCTATTCCAATTAATCTAGTATTAATAAGTTTGATTGCTTAATATGTTGGAAACACTTAATCATGTAAATATCAATTTCATTTAATATATATAAACATGGAAAAGTTCGGGTCACTACAGTACCTACCAGTTAAATAAATTTCGTCCCGAAATTTTAAGCAGTTGGAGGTGTTGACGTATCTTCTGGAAATAAATGCCGGTATTTCTTCTTCATTTAATCTTCTCGTTCCCAGGTGAACTCGGGTCCTCTACGAGCATTCCATCGAACCTTAACAATTGGTATCTTGTTTTGCTTAAGTCTTTTAACCTCACGATCCATTATTTCGACGGGTTCTTCGATGAATTGAAGTTTTTCGTTGATTTGGATTTCATCTAACGGAATAGTGAGATCTTCTTTAGCAAAACATTTCTTCAAATTCGAGACATGGAAAGTGTTATGTACAGCCGCGAGTTGTTGAGGTAACTCAAGTCGGTAAGCTACTGGTCCGACACGATCAATAATCTTGAATGGTCCGATATACCTTGGATTTAATTTCCCTCGTTTACCAAATTGAACAACACCTTTCCAAGGTGCAACTTTAAGCATGACCATCTCTCCAATTTCAAATTCTATATCTTTTCTTTTAATGTCAGCGTAGCTCTTTTGTCGACTTTGGGCGGTTTTCAACCGTTGTTGAATTTGGATGATCTTCTCGGTAGTTTCTTGTATTATCTCCGGACCCGTAATCTGTCTATCCCCCACTTCACTCCAACAAATCGGAGACCTGCACTTTCTACCATAAAGTGCTTCAAACGGCGCCATCTCAATGCTTGAATGGTAGCTGTTGTTGTAGGAAAATTCTGCTAATGGTAGATGTCGATCCCAACTGTTTCCGAAATCAATAACACATACTCGTAGCATGTCTTCAAGCGTTTGTATCGTCCTTTCGCTCTGCCCATCAGTTTATGGATGATAGGCAGTACTCATGTCTAGACGAGTTCCTAATGCTTGCTGTATTGTCTGCCAGAATGTTGAAATAAATCTGCCATCCCTATCAGAGATAATAGAGATTGGTATTCCATGTCTGGAGACGACTTCCTTCAAATACAGTCGTGCTAACTTCTCCATCTTGTCATCTTCTCTTATTGGCAAGAAGTGTGCTGATTTGGTGAGAGATCAACTATTACCCAAATATTATCAAAACTACTTGCAGTCCTTGACAATTTAGTGATGAAATCCATGGTAATGTTTTCCCATTTCCATTTTGGGATTTCGGGTTGTTGAAGTAGACCTGATAGTTTCTGATGCTCAGCTTTGACCTTAGAACACGTCAAACATTCTCCTACGTATTTAGCAACATCAGCTTTCATACCCGGCCACCAAAAATGTTTCTTGAGATCCTTGTACATCTTCCTCGTTCCAGGATGTATTGAGTATCTGGTTTTATGAGCTTCTCTAAGTACCATTTCTCTCATATCTCCAAATTTTGGTACCCAAATCCTTTCAGCCCTATACTGGGTTTCGTCTTCCCGAATATTAAGATGCTTCTCCGATCCTTTGGGTATTTCATCCTTTAAATTTCCCTCTTTTAAAACTCCTTGTTGCGCCTCCTTTATTTGAGTAGTAAGGTTATTGTGAATCATTATATTCATAGATTTTACTCGAATGGGTTCTCTGTCCTTCCTGCTCAAGGCATCGACTACCACATTTGCCTTCCCCGGGTGGTAACGAATCTCAAAGTCGTAATCATTCAACAATTCAATCCACCTACGCTGCCTCATATTCAGTTGTTTCTGATTAAATATGTGTTGAAGACTTTTGTGGTCGGTATATATAATACTTTTGACCCCATATAAGTAGTGCCTCCAAGTCTTTAATGCAAAAACAACCGCACCTAATTCCAAATCATGCGTCGTATAATTTTGTTCGTGGATCTTCAATTGTCTATACGCATAAGCAATCACCTTCGTTCGTTGCATTAATACACAACCTAGACCTTGCTTTGATGCATCACAATAAATCACAAAATCATCATTCCCTTCAGGTAATGACAATATAGGTGCGGTAGTTAGCTTTTTCTTCAATAACTGAAACGCTTTCTCTTGTTCATCCTTCCATTCAAATTTCTTCCTTTTATGCGTTAATGCAGTCAATGGTTTTGCTATTCTGGAAAAGTCTTGGATGAACCTTCTGTAGTAACCAGCTAGTCCTAAAAACAGGCGTATGTGTTTCGGAGTTTTTGGGGTTTCCCACTTTTCAACAGTTTCTATCTTTACCGGATCCACCTTAATACCTTCTTTGTTCACTATGTGACTGAGGAATTGAACTTCTTCCAACAAAAATGCACACTTTGAAAACTTAGCGTACAATTCTTCCTTCCTCAATACTTCTAACACCTTTCTCAAATGTTCACCGTGTTCTTGGTCATTCTTTGAGTAAATAAGTATGTCATCAATGAAAATAATGACAAACTTGTCAAGGTATGTTCCACACACTCGGTTCTTAAGGTCCATGAACACAGCTGGTGCATTAGTTAAACCAAACGGCATGACCATAAACTCATAATGATCGTAACGTGTTCTGAAAGCAGTCTTTGGAATATCATCTTCTTTCACCCGCATTTGATGATACCCAGAACGTAAGTCAATCTTTGAATAAACAGACGAGCCTTGTAGTTGATCAAATAAGTCGTCGATTCTCGGTAGTGGGTAGCGGTTCTTGATGGTAAGTTTGTTCAACTCTCGGTAGTCGATACACAACCTGAATGTACCATCTTTCTTCTTGACAAATAAAACAGGAGCTCCCCATGGTGATGTGCTTGGTCGAATGAAACCACGTTCTAATAGTTCTTGCAGTTGGCTTTTCAGTTCTTTCATCTCGCTGGGTGCGAGTCTATAAGGAGCACGAGCTATTGGTGCAGCTCCTGGTACAAGATCTATTTGAAATTCAACAGATCGATGTGGAGGTAGTCCCGGTAATTCTTTCGGAAATACATCGGGAAATTCTTTTGTGACGGGAACATCATTGATGCTCTTTTCTTCAGTTTGTACTTTCTCGATGTGTGCTAAAACAGCATAGCAACCTTTTCTTATTAGTTTTTGTGCCTTCAAATTACTAATAAGATGTAGCTTCATGTTGCCCTTTTCTCCGTACACCATTAAGGGTTTTCCTTTTTCTCGTATAATGCGAATTGCATTTTTGTAACAAACGATCTCTGCTTTCACTTCTTTCAACCAGTCCATACCGATTATCACATCAAAACTCCCTAACTCTACTGGTATCAAATCAATCTTAAATGTTTCGCTAACCAGTTTAATTTCTCGATTCCGACATATATTATCTGCTGAAATTAAATTACCATTTGCTAATTCGAGTAAAAATTTACTATCCAAAGGCGTCAATGGACAACTTAATTTAGCACAAAAATCTCTACTCATATAGCTTCTATCCGCACCCGAATCAAATAAAACGTAAGCAGATTTATTGTCAATAAGAAACGTACCCGTAACAAGCTCCGGGTCTTCATGTGCTTCTGCTGCATTAATATTGAAAACTCTTCCGTGGACTTGTCCATTCGTGTTCTCCTGGTTCGGGCAATTTCTAATAACGTGGCCCGGTTTTCCACATTTATAACAAACTACATTGGCATAACTTGCTCCGACACTACTTGCTCCGCCATTACTCGTTCTGACACCATTTATTCCTTTCGTTCTGTTAACTCCTGGTCCGTAGACCTCACACTTCGCCGCGCTATGACCATTTCTTTTACACTTGTTGCAAAATTTGGTACAGAACCCCGAGTGATACTTTTCACACCTTTGGCATAGCTGCTTCTGATTGTTGTTGTTGTTGCGGTTGTTATTGTTATTGGGATGATTGTTGTAGTTGTTGTTGTTGTTGTTGTTGTTATTGTTGTTGTTGTTGTTGTTGTTGTTGTTGTTGTTGTTGTTGTTGTTGTTGTTGTTGTTGTTATTGTTGTTGTTGTTGGGCCATTTGTTATAGTTGCGATTGATGTTGCGATTGTTGGGATAGTTGTTGCGATTATTGTTTTAATTGCTGTTGTTGTTGTATTGGTGATTCTTATCACCGTTTTCCTCCCACTTTCTTTTGACTTGCTTCACATTGGCCTCTTCAGCTGACTGTTCTTTAATTCTTTCCTCAATCTGGTTCACTAGTTTGTGAGCCATTCTACATGCCTGTTGTATGGAGGCGGGCTCGTGTGAACTTATATCTTCTTGGATTCTTTCCGGTAATCCTTTCACAAACACGTCGATCTTCTCTTCCTCATCTTCGAACGCTCCCGAACATAATAGGTACAATTCTGTGAATCGTCTTTCGTACGTGGTAATATCAAATCCTTGGGTTCGTAACCCTCTAAGTTCTGTCTTGAGCTTATTGACCTCGGTTCTGGGACGGTACTTCTCGTTCATCAAGTGCTTGAATGCTGACCACGGTAGTGCGTAAGCATCATCTTGTCCCACTTGCTCTAGATAGGTATTCCACCATGTTAACGCAGAACCTGTGAAGGTATGCGTAGCGTACTTCACTTTTTCCTCTTCAGTACACTTACTTATGGTAAACACCGATTCGACCTTCTCGGTCCACCGTTTCAATCCGATCGGTCCTTCGGTTCCATCAAATTCCAAAGGTTTGCAGGCAGTGAATTCTTTGTAGGTGCATCCTACACGATTTCCTGTACTGCTAGATCCAAGGTTATTGTTGGTATGTAGCGCAGCCTGTACTGCGGCTATGTTTGAAGCAAGAAAGGCACGAAATTCCTCTTCGCTCATATTCAAGGTTTGTCGAGTAGTCGGTGCCATTTCCTTCAAATAGTCAAATGAAACAAGTTAATCATACAGAATATTAAGAGTAGTCAATAGTATCTCGTAGCATAATATGAACTCATTTATAAAAGCTTTTTCTTCATATTAGCGTTTTATAAGTTTAAATTCGGGTAGTACCTACCCGTTAAGTTCATACTTAGTAGCTAATATACAATTCAACTACTACAATTCTATATGAAAAACTGATTATAATAATATTTCGCGTTCAAACTTTTACACAATATTTTACAAACTTACAATACCGCTTATTTTACATATAGCATGAAATATAGCACACAATAACTTTGATACAAGATAGTTGTGAAGATAATTCTAGCTAGTACACAAGTCGTTCAGTAAAGGCAATAAAGACACGAAATTCATACGTTCAGAAACAAGTCATGCATTCTGGTTTTACTAGGACTACTTCCCATCCTTGGTCTTGTGGAACATAACCGTTATGGCCATTGATAAGACAGCGTGTTGTAACGTCGTCAAAGGGACGAGGGTTACGTAATGACCAACAGTCTCGTAATAACCTAAAAACCTCATTTCTTACCCCAATTACCGACTCCGTCACTTGTGGGAACGTTTTGTTTAATAGTTGTAGCCCGATGTTCTTTTTCTCACTTTGGTGAGAAGTGAACATTACTAACCCGTAAGCATAGCATGCTTCTTTATGTTGCATGTTAGCCGCTTTTTCTAAATCATGAAGTCCTATATTCGGATACATTGAGTCAAAATAATTTCTTAACCCGTTGCGTAAAATAGCATTCGGGTTTCCCGCAATATATGCGTCAAAGTAAACACATCGTAACTTATGGGTTTCCTAATGTGATATCCCCCATCTTTCAAACGAAAGTCTCTTATAAACCAAGACATTCTTGGAACGTTCTTCGAATGTCTTACAAACTGATTTTGCTGTAAATAGTTGTGCTGAAGAATTCTGACCGACTCTAGACAAGATTTCATCAATCATGTCTCTGGGTAGGTCTCTTAAAATATTGGGTTGTCTATCCATTTTGTGTTTTTATACTGTAAAAATAGACAAGAGTTAGATTCATAAAAAAAATACTTATTAATACAAGCAATTTTTACATATATTATAAAGCATAAGCACACTATATTACATATATTACACCACACGAATACAACTATCTTATTCCGACTGGCTCGTTTTTTCTTCTTCGGTTTTGGTTCGTTTTGGCAAGTTTCTAGGGATATATGATGTTCCCCTAATACGAGCTGTCGTTTTCCACAACGGTTTAGAAAAACCTGGTGGTTTAGAGGTTCCCGGGTCATTGTTACAACTTAAGGGCTTCGGGGGTTAACGATACATATAAAGTTCATCGGGGTTGGAATTAGATTTCTCTATTTTTATGCCCTTTCCCTTATTATTTTCTTTTGCCTTTTTAAATTCAGTTGGGGTAATTTCTATAACATCGTCGGAATTCTCGTCGGAATCCGATTCATCGGAGAATTGGTAATCCTCCCAATATTTTGCTTCCTTGGCGGAAACACCATTGACCATAATTAACCTTGGTCGGTTGGTTGAGGATTTTCTTTTACTTAACCGTTTTATTATTTCCCCCACCGGTTCTATTTCCTCCTCCGGTTCCTCCTCTTCCGGTTTTGATTCTTCTTCCGGTTCTGATTCTTCTTCCAGTTCTTCTTCGGGAACTTGTGAATCAGTCCAATATATATTCGACTCTTCGTTATTATTAGGTGAGTCAATGGGATTTGTGCTAGAGGTAGACATCTATCACACAATATCAAACATGTTAAGAGATTAATATATCACATAATATATACATGTTAATAATATATAGTTTCCAACAAAAATGTTAAGCAATCATTTTTAAAGAAAACACGGTCGAAGTCCAGACTTACTAATGCATCCTAACAAACTCGATAAGACACACTAATGCAAATTTTCTGGTTCTCTAAGACCAACGCTCGGATACCAACTGAAATGTCCCGTTCTTATTGATTAAAAACGTTCCATATTAATTGATTTCGTTGCGAGGTTTTGACCTCTATATGAGACATTTTTCAAAGACTGCATTCATTTTTAAAACAAACCATAACCTTTATTTCATAAATAAAGGTTTAAAAAGCTTTACGTAGATTATCAAATAATGATAATCTAAAATATCCTGTTTACGCACGACCATTACATAATGGTTTACAATACAAATATGTTACATCGAAATCAGTTTCTTGAATGCAGTTTTTACACAATATCATACAAACATGGACTCCAAATCTTGTCCTTATTTTAGTATGCAACAGCGGAAGCTCTTAGTATTCACCTGAGAATAAACATGCTTTAAACGTCAACAAAAATGTTGGTGAGTTATAGGTTTAACCTATATATATCAAATCGTAACAATAGACCACAAGATTTCATATTTCAATACACATCCCATACATAGAGATAAAAATCATTCATATGGTGAACACCTGGTAACCGACATTAACAAGATGCATATATAAGAATATACCCATCATTCCGGGACACCCTTCGGATATGATATAAATTTTGAAGTACTAAAGCATCCGGTACTTTGGATGGGGTTTTTTAGGCCCAATAGATCTATCTTTAGGATTCGCGTCAATTAGGGTGTCTGTTCCCTAATTCTTAGATTACCAGACTTAATAAAAAGGGGCATATTCGATTCCGATAATTCAACCATAGAATGTAGTTTCACGTACTTGTGTATATTTTGTAAATCATTTATAAAACCTGCATGTATTCTCATCCCAAAAATATTAGATTTTAAAAGTGGGACTATAACTCACTTTCACAGATTTTTACTTCGTCGGGAAGTAAGACTTGGCCACTGGTTGATTCACAAACCTATAACAATATATACATATATATCAAAGTATGTTCAAAATATATTTACAAAACTTTTAATACATTTTGATGTTTTAAGTTTATTAAGTCAGTTGTCCTCGTTAGTAACCTACAACTAGTTGTCCACAGTTAGATGTACAGAAATAAATCAATAAATATTATCTTGAATCAATCCACGACCCAGTGTATACGTATCTCAGTATTGATCACAACTCAAACTATATATATATTTTGGAATCAACCTCAACCCTGTATAGCTAACTCCAACATTCACATATAGAGTGTCTATGGTTGTTCCGCAATATATATATAGATGGGTCGACATGATAGGTCGAAACATTGTATACGTGTCTATGGTATCTCAAGATTACATAATATACAATATAAGTTGATTAGGTTATGGTTGGAATGGATTTATTACTAACTTTCACGTAGGTAAAATGAGTAGTTTTTATCAATCTTGTTTTACTCGCCATTTCTTCGTTTCTAATCCATTTTGAGTGATTCCAGTGGCCACGGTTTCGTATTGAACTTAACTTTATGAATCTAAACATAAAAAGTATAAGTTTATAGTCAGAAATACAAGTTACAAGTCATTTTTGAAAGAGGTAGTCATTTCCGTCGAAAGAACGACATCTTGATAACCATTTGAAAAACATACTTTCACTTTGAGTTTAACCATGATTTTTGGATATAGTTTCATGTTCATAAGAAATATCATTTTTCCAGAAGTATAGCTTTTAAATCAAAGTTCTTCTTAGCTTTTAATTATCCCAACCAAAACAGCCCTCGGTTTTACTACGACGGCGTATATCCAGTTTTATGATGTTTATCGTGTTTCCGGGTTTTAAATCATTAAGTTAGCATATCATATAGATATAGAACATGTTTTTAGTTGATTTTAAAAGTCTAGATATAAGGATTAACTTTATTTGCGAACAAGTTTAGAATTAACTAAACTATGTTCTAGTGATTACAAGTTTAAAACGTTGAATAAGACAGCTTTTTATGTATGAATCGAATGATGTTATGAACATCATTACTACCTCAAGTTCCTTGGATAAACCTACTGGAAATGATAAAAATAAATCTAGCTTCAAAGTTTCCTTGGATGGCTTGAAAGTTCTTGAAGCAGAATCTTGACACGAAAACAATTTCAAGTAAGATTTCCACTCGAAATAAGATTGTTATAGTTATAGAAATTGAATCAAAGTTTGAATATGATTATTACCTTGTATTAGAAAAATAACCTACTGTAAGTAACAAAGGTTTCTTGATCTTGGATGATTACTTGGAATGGATTTAGAAAACTTGGAAGTAAACTTGCAATCTTGGAAGTATTCTTGATTTTATGAAACTAGAACTTTTGGAATTTATGAAGAACACTTAGAACTTGAAGATAGAACTTGAGAGAGATCAATTAGATGAAGAAAATTGAAGAATGAAAGTATTTGTAGGTTTTTTTGGTCGTTGGTGTATGGATTAGATATAAAGGATATGTAATTTTGTTTTCATGTAAATAAGTCATGAATGATTACTCATATTTTTGTAATTTTATGAGATATTTCATGCTAGTTGCCAAATGATGGTTCCCACATGTGTTAGGTAACTCACATGAGCTGCTAGGAGCTGATCATTAGAGTGTATATACCAATAGTACATACATCTAAAAGCTGTGTATTGTACGAGTACAAATACGGGTGCATACGAGTAGAATTGTTGATAAAACTGAACGAGGATGTAATTGTAAGCATTTTTGTTAAGTAGAAGTATTTTGATAAGTGTCTTGAAGTCTTTCAAAAGTGTATGAATACATATTAAAACACTACATGTATATACATTTTAACTGAGTCGTTAAGTCATCGTTAGTCGTTACATGTAAATGTTGTTTTGAAAACTTTAGGTTAACGATCTTGTTGAAAGTTGTTAACCCATTGTTTATTATAACAAATGAGATTTTAAATTGTTATATTATCATGATATTATGATATATAATATATCTTAGTATGATATATATACAGTTAAATATCGTTACAACGATAATCGTTACATATATGTCTCGTTTCGAAATCATTAAGTTAGTAGTCTTATTTTTACATATGTATTTCATTATTAATACACTTAATAATATATTTACTTATCATTTAACATAATTAACCAAGTGTATCAATATCTTAATATGATTCATATGTACCTAGTAAGACGTTGTTATAACGATAATCGTTATATATATCGTTTTCGAGTTTCTTAAATTAATAGTCTCATTTTTATGTATATAACTCAATGTTAAAATACCTAATGAGATACATACTTATAATAAAATCATGTTAACTATATATATAACCATATATATGTCATCGTATAGTTTTTACAAGTTTTAACGTTCGTGAATCACCGGTCAACTTGGGTGGTCATTTGTCTATATGAAACCTATTCCAATTAATCAAGTCTTAATAAGTTTGATTGCTTAACATGTTGGAAACACTTAATCATGTAAATATCAATTTCATTTAATATATATAAACATGGAAAAGTTCGGGTCACTACACCCATCATTCCGGGATCCTCCTTCGGACATGATATAAATTTTGAAGTACTAAAGCATCCGGTACTTTGGATGGGGCTTGTTGGGCCCGATAGATCTATCTTTAGGATTCGCGTCAATTAGGGTGTCTGTTCCCTAATTCTTAGATTACCAGACTTAATAAAAAGGGCAATTTCGATTTCGATAATTCAACCATGGAATGTAGTTTCACGTACTTGTGTCTATTTCGTAAATCATTTATAAAAATTGCGCATGTATTCTCAGCCCAAAAATATAAAGGGTAAAAAGGTAAATGAAACTCACCTAATGTATTTTGTAGTAAAAATACATATGACTATATTGAACAACTGAACAATGCAGGGTTGGCATCGGATTCACGAACCTATATTATTCATATATATATATTAAAACATACACACTTGTAATCGAACCAAGTTGTATATATATATATATATATATATATATATATATATATATATATATATATATATATATTATTAAATTGTAATTTATTGTTATGTATATATAATGTATCAAAATTAATATTTATATTTTTATATGTGTTTAAATTATTAATTATAATATCTTAAAGTATTTTTATATACTATATGAAATTTTGTTATCATTATAGTTAATAATATTTCATATGAAATATAGTAGCTAATATACTTTTATCTATAAATCTCTTTTGGTTTAAAAAAATAATAATTATAATACTGTTTAAGTAAAGATAATAATGCTAATACTTCGATATAAAAATGATAAAATGATAGTTTTACTAATAATGATTCTTTTAATAATAATATAGTTGTAAAAATAATAGTTTTTAATAATAACAATACTAATAATGACAATATCAGTAGTTTTTAATATAATGAATAATTTAATAATAATGATGATAAAAATAATAATTTTGATATTAATACTTAATATCTAATAATAATTATAGCAACCTTATTACGAATGATAATCCTAATAATAATAATAATACGTCTAAAATGATACTAATACTAATATTAATGATAATAATAATGGTTATAACACTTATAATAATTATAATGCTTATACTAATAATAACGATAATGATAATACTCCTAGTACGATCAATGATAATGATACTTCTAATATATTAGGGTTAATAACAATCATCATACTAATAATAATAATAATAATAATAATAATAATAATAATAATAATAATAATAATAATAATAATAATAATAATAATAAATTATAAATTAATAATAATAATAATAATAATAATAATAATAAATGATAAGTAATAATAAATATGTATACCCTTAAAAGCTTTTAGTAAAAAGACATGCTCCAGATGGGACTCGAACCCACGACCTCTCGAAACCCACAAACACGCCTAAACACTGCTCTGCTAGTTTCTTTTTGTTATAATCTGATCGATTAATTACATATCATTTACGAAACTGTTTTATTGTTTAACACCACTTCATCATCATCCTTTAATATCATCTCACCATCGTCATCATTCTGTGTCATGTGTATCATCATAAAAATCAAAATCATAACAATCTACGACATCATATACCTTGAATCATCATCATCTAGTAACCATCATCATCATCGTTCTAGCATCTTGATTATCATTATTCTTATACGCAAATACTCATACTCCTACTATTCTAATGATAATCTTCGATCATGATCACTTCTATTCTCTTTTACATATTATCATGATGTCATCGAGTCATCAACCTTTCGATCATTATCATTCTTTTTCATCAATTATCAACACCACTGTTTGTCGAACCCAAACAAGTGAAGTAGCAGCGATCGGTAACAACTAGTAGTTCAAATGAGCAGCCCACCATAAAGGATTCGGTCCATCTTTGCTTCGGCCCAACAACCATACAAATGCTCGACCCATTAAATCATCTTGCAAGACCCAAATGTAGAAAAATAGGATGCAGTTTAATTCATTAGAATGCGATACAGAGAAGAATAAAAAAAAATAGATTTCGGTATTATCAAAAGGAACACAACCAAGTGGGCTGCCTTGGATGTCGACAGCAATATGGGAACCATGGGCACTTCAACAAAACTTTCGGTGCTTATCTTCATCACCTCATACCTCATCCCTATATCACCCTCTAATATAATAATCATAAAGACAGCTCAAGTATGTGTACTAACTCCTTTATCACAATTTGATAGCCACTTTAGTAGTACTTTTGTAAGGTTTTGAGAATTAAGTAAATCAAAAGATTTAGTGGGTAGGGTCTTCAAGAACGTGCATGCTTTCATCATACAAGGAAAATCAACCGTCCCTTTATTAATTCGATTCATCATATCAATTATCAAAATATTATTCGATTTACTTTTTCTTTACAAGTGGGGTTATGGGTTTGGTATATGTTGACCACATGTAGGAAAAATTCTCCTTTAAAAGGATAAACAACGACATCTTTCCGAGTAGCAGCCAAAAAGAAAAAATAGAGGGTATCGTGGAAAAGAAATGTCGGCTACCAAGAAAAATACTCAATCATCATCTTCATTCACGTCTATTCATAACACAGAAGGAAAAGGTATTGCAGCAGGATAGTCTCATAGTATTTGCAGTGTAGTGACCTGAACTTTTCCATGTTTATATTTATATATATATTAAATGAAATTATTATTTACATGATTAAGTGTTTTCAACATGTTAAGCAATCAAACTTGTTAAGACTTGATTAATTGAAATAGGTTTCATATAGACAATTGACCACCCAAGTTGACCGGTGATTCACGAACGTTAAAACTTGTAAAAACTATACGATGACATATATATGGTTATATATATAGTTAACATGATTTTATTATAAGTATGTATCTCATTAGGTATTTTAACAATGAGTTATATACATAAAAATGAGACTATTAATTTAAGAAACTCGAAAACGATATATATAACGATTATCGTTATAACAACGTCTTACTAGGTACATATGAATCATATTAAGATATTGATACACTTGGTTAATTATGTTAAATGATAAGTAAATATATTATTAAGTGTATTAACAATGAAATACATATGTAAAAATAAGACTACTAACTTAATGATTTCGAAACGAGACATATATGTAACGATTATCGTTGTAACGATATTTAACTGTATATATATCATAATAAGATATATTATATATCATAATATCATGATAATATAACAATTTAACATCTCATTTGTTATAATAAACAATGGGTTAACAACATTCAACAAGATCGTTAACCTAAAGGTTTCAAAACAACATTTACATGTAATGACTAACGATGACTTAACGACTCAGTTAAAATGTATATACATGTAGTGTTTTAATATGTATTCATACACTTTTGAAAGACTTCAAGAAACTTATCAAAATACTTCTACTTAACAAAAATGCTTACAATTACATCCTCGTTCAGTTTCATCAACAATTCTACTCGTATGCACCCGTATTCGTACTCGTACAATACACAGCTTTTAGATGTATGTACTATTGGTATATACACTCCAATTATCAGCTATTAGCAGCTCATGTGAGTCACCTAACACATGTGGGAACCATCATTTGGCAACTAGCATGAAATATCTCATAAAATTACAAAAATATGAGTAATCATTCATGACTTATTTACATGAAAACAAAATTACATATCCTTTATATCTAATCCATACACCAACGACCAAAAACACCTACAAAAACTTTCATTCTTCAATTTTCTTCATCTAATTGATCTCTCTCATGTTCTATCTTCAAGTTCTAAGTGTTCTTCATAAATTCTAAAAGTTCTAGTTTCATAAAATCAAGAATACTTCCAAGATTGCAAGTTTACTTCCAAGTTTTCTAAATCCATTCCAAGTAATCATCCAATATCAAGAAACCTTTATTACTTACAGTAGGTTATCTTTCTAATACAAGGTAATAATCATATTCAAACTTTAATTCAATTTCTATAACTATAACAATCTTATTTCGAGTGGAAATCTTACTTGAAATTGTTTTCGTGTCAAGATTCTGCTTCAAGAACTTTCAAGCCATCCAAGGATCCTTTGAAGCTAGATTTATTTTTCTCATTTCCAGTAGGTTTATCCAAGGAACTTGAGGTAGTAATGATGTTCATAACATCATTCGATTCATACATAAAAAGCTGTCTTATTCAACGTTATAAACTTGTAATCACTAGAACATAGTTTAGTTAATTCTAAACTTGTTCGCAAATAAAGTTAATCCTTCTAACTAGACTTTTAAAATCAACTAAACACATGTTCTATATCTATATGATATGCTAACTTAATGATTTAAAACCCGAAAACACGATAAACACCATAAAACTGGATATACGCCATCGTAGTAAAACCGGAGGCTGTTTTGGTTGGGATAATTAAAAGCTAAGAAGAACTTTGATTTAAAAGCTATATACTTCTGGAAAAATGATTTTTCTTATGAACATGAAACTATATCCAAAAATCATGGTTAAACTCAAAGTGAAAGTATGTTTTTCAAATGGTCATCAAGATGTCGTTCTTTCGACGGAAATGACTACCTCTTTCAAAAATGACTTGTAACTTGTATTTCCGACTATAAACTTATACTTTTTATGTTTAGATTCATAAATTTAAGTTCAATACGAAACCGTGGCCACTGGAATCACTCAAAACGGATTAGAAACGAAGAAATGGCGAGTAAAACAAGATTGATAAAAACTACTCATTTTACCTACGTGAAAGTTAGTAATAAATCCATTCCAACCATAACCTAATCAACTTATATTGTATATTATATAATCTTGAGATACCATAGACACGTATACAATGTTTCGACCTATCATGTCGACCCATCTATATATATATTGCGGAACAACCATAGACACTCTATATGTGAATTATGGAGTTAGCTATACAGGGTTGAGGTTGAATCCAAAATATATATATAGTTTGAGTTGTGATCAATACTGAGATACGTATACACTGGGTCGTGGATTGATTCAAGATAATATTTATCGATTTATTTCTGTACATCTAACTGTGGACAACTAGTTGTAGGTTACTAACGAGGACAGATGACTTAATAAACTTAAAACATCAAAATGTATTAAAAGTTTTGTAAATATATTTTGAACATACTTTGATATATATGTATATATTGTTATAGGTTTGTGAATCAACCAGTGGCCAAGTCTTACTTCCCGACGAAGTAAAAATCTGTGAAAGTGAGTTATAGTCCCACTTTTAAAATCTAATATTTTTGGGATGAGAATACATGCAGGTTTTATAAATGATTTACAAAATAGACACAAGTACGTGAAACTACATTCTATGGTTGAATTATCGAAATCGAATATGCCCCTTTTTATTAAGTCTGGTAATCTAAGAATCAGGGAACAGACACCCTAATTGACGCGAATCCTAAAGATAGATCTATTGGGCCTAACAAACCCCATCCAAAGTACCGGATGCTTTAGTACTTCAAAATTTATATCATATCCGAAGGGTGTCCCGGAATGATGGGGATATTCTTATATATGCATCTTGTTAATGTCGGTTACCAGGTGTTCACCATATGAATGATTTTTATCTCTATGTATGGGATGTGTATTGAAATATGAAATCTTGTGGTCTATTGTTACGATTTGATATATATAGGTTAAACCTATAACTCACCAACATTTTTGTTGACGTTTAAAGCATGTTTATTCTCAGGTGAATACTAAGAGGTTCCGCTGTTGCATACTAAAATAAGGACAAGATTTGGAGTCCATGTTTGTATGATATTGTGTAAAAACTGTATTCAAGAAACTGATTTCGATGTAACATATTTGTATTGTAAACCATTATGTAATGGTCGTGCGTAAACAGGATATTTTAGATTATCATTATTTGATAATCTACGTAAAACTTTTTAAACCTTTATTTATGAAATAAAGGTTATGGTTTGTTTTAAAAATGAATGCAGTCTTTGAAAAACGTCTCATATAGAGGTCAAAACCTCGCAACGAAATCAATTAATATGGAACATTTTTAATCAATAAGAACGGGAGATTTCAGTTCGTATCCGAGCGTTGGTCTTAGAGAACCAGAATTTTGCATTAGTGTGTCTTATCGAGTTTGTTAGGATGCATTAGTGAGTCTGGACTTCGACCGTGTTTACTTGAAAAAAAAAAGATTGCTTAACAAATTTTGTTGGAAACTATATATTTTTAACATGTGAATATTATGTGATATATTAATCTCTTAACGTGTTTGATATTATGTGATGGATGTCTACCTCTAGAACAAGTCCCATTGACTTACCTGGTAATAATGAAGAGTCGAATGTAAATTGGAATGATTCGTGGACTGATTCACAAGTTCCCGAAGAGGAACCGGAAGAAGAGTCGGAACCGGAAGAAGAATCGGAACCGGAAGAAGAATCGGAACCGGATGAAGAAATAGAACCGGTGG
Organism: Rutidosis leptorrhynchoides; assembly: GCF_046630445.1. Classification (NCBI taxonomy): domain Eukaryota; kingdom Viridiplantae; phylum Streptophyta; class Magnoliopsida; order Asterales; family Asteraceae; genus Rutidosis; species Rutidosis leptorrhynchoides. The sequence continues at coordinate 695,212,761 of NC_092335.1, forward strand.
GGGAAATAATAAAACGGTTAAGTAAAAGAAAATCCTCAACCAACCGACCAAGGTTAATTATGGTCAATGGTGTTTCCGCCAAGGAAGCAAAATATTGGGAGGATTACCAATTCTCCGATGAATCGGATTCCGACGAGAATTCCGATGATGTTATAGAAATTACCCCAACTGAATTTAAAAAGGCAAAAGAAAATAATAAGGGAAAGGGCATAAAAATAGAGAAATCTAATTCCAACCCCGATGAACTTTATATGTATCGTCAACCTCCGAAGCCCTTAAGTTGTAACAATGACCCGGGAACCTCTAAACCACCAGGTTTTTCTAAACCGTTGTGGAAAACGACAGCTCGTATTAGGGGAACATCATATATCCCTAGAAACTTGGCAAAATGAACCAAAACCGAAGAAGAAGAAACGAGCGAGTCGGAATAAGATAGTTGTATTCATGTGGTGTAATATATGTAATATAGTGTGCTTATGCTTTATGATATATGTAAAAATTGCTTGTATTAATAAGTATTTTTTTATGAATCGAACTCTTATCTATTTTACAGTATAAAAACACAAAATGGATAGACAACCCAATATTTTAAGAGACCTACCCGGAGACATGATTGATGAAATCTTGTCTAGAGTCGGTCAGAATTCTTCGGCACAACTATTTACGGCAAAATCAGTTTGTAAGACATTCGAAGAACATTCCAAGAATGTCTTGGTTTATAAGAGAATTTCGTTTGAAAGATGGGGGATATCACATTGGGAAACCCATAAGTTACGATGTGTTTACTTTGACGCATATATTGCGGGGAACCCAAATGCTATTTTACGCAACGGGTTAAGAAATTATTTTGACTCAATGTATCCGAATATAGGACTTCATGATTTAGAAAAAACGGCTAACATGCAACGGCCATAACGGTTATGTTCCACAAGACCAAGGATGGGAAGTCGTCCTAGTAAAACTAGAATGCATGACTTGTTTCGGGACGTATGAATTACGTGTCTTTATTGCCTTTATTGAATGACTTGTGTACTAGCTAGAATTATCTTCACAACTATCTTGTATCAAAGTTATTTTGTGCTACATTTCATGCTATATGTAAAATAAGCGGTATTGTAAGTTTGTAAAATATTGTGTAAAAGTTTGAACGCGAAATATTATTATAATCAGTTTTTCATATAGAATTGTAGTAGTTGAATTGTATATTAGCTACTAAGTATGAACTTAACGGGTAGGTACTACCCGAATTTAAACTTATAAAACGCTAATATGAAGAAAAAGCTTTTATAAATGAGTTCATATTATGCTACAAAATACTATTAACTACTCTTAATATTCTGTATGATTAACTTGTTCCATTTGACTATTTTGAAGGAAATGGCACCGACTACTCGACACACCGTGAATATGAATGAAGAGGAATTCCGTACTTTTCTAGCTTCAAACATAGCCGCAGTACAGGCTGCGCTACATACCAACAATAACCTTGGATCTAGCAGTACAGGAAATCGTGTAGGATGCACCTACAAAGAATTCACTGCCTGCAAACCTTTGGAATTTGATGGAACCGAAGGACCGATCGGATTGAAACGGTGGACCGAGAAGGTCGAATCGGTGTTTGCCATAAGTAAGTGTACTGAAGAGGACAAAGTGAAGTACGCTACGCATACCTTCACAGGTTCTGCGTTAACATGGTGGAATACCTATCTAGAGCAAGTGGGACAAGATGATGCGTACGCACTATCGTGGTCAGCATTCAAGCATTTGATGAACGAGAAGTACCGTCCCATAACCGAGGTCAATAAGCTCAAGACAAAAGTTAGAGGGTTACGAACCCAAGGATTTGATATTACCACGTACGAAAGACGATTCACAGAATTGTGCCTATTGTGTCCGGGAGCGTTCGAAGATGAGGAAGAGAAGATCGACGCGTTTGTGAAAGGATTACCGGAAAGAATCCAAGAAGATATAAGTTCACACGAGCCCGCCTCCATACAACAGGCATGTAGAATGGCTCACAAACTAGTGAACCAGATTGAGGAAAGAATTAAAGAACAGATGGCTGAAGAGGTCAATGTGAAGCAAGTCAAAAGAAAGTGGGAGGAAAACGGTGATAAGAATCACCAATACAACAACAACAGCAATTACAATAATAATCGCAACAATTATCCCAACAATCGCAACATCAATCGGAACTACAACAAACGGTCCAACAACAACAACAACAACAACAATAACAACAACAACAACAACAACAACAATAACAACAACAACAACAACAACAACTACAACAATCATCCCAACAATAATAACAACCGCAACAACAACAATCAGAAGCAGCTATGCCAAAGGTGTGAAAAGTATCACTCGGGGTTCTGCACCAAATTTTGCAACAAGTGTAAAAGAAATGGTCATAGCGCGGCGAAGTGTGAGGTCTACGGACCAGGAGTTAATAGAACGAAAGGAACAAATGGTGTCGGAACGAGTAATGGCGGAGCAAGTAGTGTCGGAGCAAGTTATGCCAATGTAGTTTGTTATAAATGTGGAAAACCGGGCCACATTATTAGAAATTGCCCGAACCAGGAGAACACGAATGGACAAGTCCGCGGAAGAGTTTTCAATATTAATGCGGCAGAAGCACATGAAGACCCAGAGCTTGTTACGGGTACGTTTCTTATTGACAATAAATCTGCTTACGTTTTATTTGATTCGGGTGCGGATAGAAGCTATATGAGTAGAGATTTTTGTGCTAAATTAAGTTGTCCATTGACGCCTTTGGATAGTAAATTTTTACTCGAATTAGCAAATGGTAAATTAATTTCAGCAGATAATATATGTCGGAATCGAGAAATTAAACTGGTTAGCGAAACATTTAAGATTGATTTGATACCAGTAGAGTTAGGGAGTTTTGATGTGATAATCGGTATGGACTGGTTGAAAGAAGTGAAAGCAGAGATCGTTTGTTACAAAAATGCAATTCGCATTATACGAGAAAAAGGAAAACCCTTAATGGTGTACGGAGAAAAGGGCAACACGAAGCTACATCTTATTATTAATTTGAAGGCACAAAACTAATAAGAAAAGGTTGCTATGCTGTTCTAGCACACGTCGAGAAAGTACAAACTGAAGAAAAGAGCATCAATGATGTTCCCGTCGCAAAAGAATTTCCCGATGTATTTCTGAAAGAATTACCGGGATTACCCCCACATCGATCCGTTGAATTTCAAATAGATCTTGTACCAGGAGCTGCACCAATAGCTCGTGCTCCTTACAGACTCGCACCCAGCGAGATGAAAGAACTGCAAAGCCAATTACAAGAACTTTTAGAGCGTGGTTTCATTCGACCAAGCACATCACCGTGGGGAGCTCCTGTTTTGTTTGTCAAGAAGAAAGATGGTACATTCAGGTTGTGTATCGACTACCGAGAGTTGAACAAACTTACCATCAAGAACCGCTACCCACTACCGAGAATCGACGACTTATTTGATCAACTACAAGGCTCGTCTGTTTATTCAAAGATTGACTTACGTTCCGGGTATCATCAAATGCGGGTGAAAGAAAATGATATTCCAAAGACTGCTTTCAGAACACGTTACGGTCATTACGAGTTTATGGTCATGCTGTTTGGTTTAACTAATGCACAAGCTGTGTTCATGGACCTTATGAACCGAGTGTGTGGACCATACCTTGACAAGTTTGTCATTGTTTTCATTGATGACATACTTATTTACTCAAAGAATGACCAAGAACGCGGTGAACATTTGAGAAAGGTGTAGAAGTATTAAGGAAGGAAGAATTGTACGCTAAGTTTTCAAAGTGTGCATTTTGGTTGGAAGAAGTTCAATTCCTCGGTCACATAGTGAATAAAGAAGGTATTAAGGTGGATCCGGTAAAGATAGAAACTGTTGAAAAGTGGGAAACCCCAAAAACTCCGAAACACATACGCCAGTTTTTAGGACTAGCTGGTTACTACAGAAGGTTCATCCAAGACTTTTCCAGAATAGCAAAACCCTTGACTGCATTAACGCATAAAGGGAAGAAATTTGAATGGAAGGATGAACAAGAGAAAGCGTTTCAATTATTGAAGAAAAAGCTAACTACCGCACCTATATTGTTATTACCTGAAGGGAATGATGATTTTGTGATTTATTGTGACGCATCAAAGCAAGGTCTCAGTTGTGTATTAATGCAACGAACGAAGGTGATTGCTTATGCGTCTAGACAATTGAAGATTCACGAACAAAATTATACGGCGCATGATTTGGAATTAGGCGCGGTTGTTTTTGCATTAAAGACTTGGAGGCACTACTTATATGGGGTCAAAAGTATTATATATACCGACCACAAAAGTCTTCAACACATATTTAATCAGAAACAACTGAATATGAGGTAGCGTAGGTGGATTGAATTGTTGAATGATTACGACTTTGAGATTTGTTACCACCCGGGGAAGGCAAATGTGGTAGCCGACGCCTTGAGCAGGAAGGACAGAGAACCCATTCGAGTAAAATCTATGAATATAATGATTCACAATAACCTTACTACTCAAATAAAGGAGGCGCAACAAGGAGTTTTAAAAGAGGGAAATTTAAAGGATGAAATACCCAAAGGATCGGAGAAGCATCTTAATATTCGGGAAGACGGAACCCGGTATAGGGCTGAAAGGATTTGGGTACCAAAATTTGGAGATATGAGAGAAATGGTACTTAGAGAAGCTCATAAAACCAGATACTCAATACATCCTGGAACGGGGAAGATGTACAAGGATCTCAAGAAATATTTTTGGTGGCCGTGTATGAAAGCCGATGTTGCTAAATACGTAGGAGAATGTTTGATGTGTTCTAAGGTCAAAGCTGAGCATCAGAAACCATCAGGTCTACTTCAACAACCCGAAATCCCGGAATGGAAATGGGAAAACATTACCATGGATTTCATCACTAAATTGTCAAGGACTGCAAGTGGTTTTGATATTATTTGGGTAATAGTTGATCATCTCACCAAATCAGCACACTTCCTGCCAATAAAAGAAGATGACAAGATGGAGAAGTTAGCACGACTGTATTTGAAGGAAGTCGTCTCCAGACATGGAATACCAATCTCTATTATCTCTGATAGGGATGGCAGATTTATTTCAAGATTCTGGCAGACATTACAGCAAGCATTAGGAACTCATCTAGACATGAGTACTGCCTATCATCCACAAACTGATGGGCAGCATGAAAGGACGATACAAACGCTTGAAGACATGCTACGAGCATGTGTTATTGATTTCGGAAACAATTGGGATCGACATCTACCATTAGCAGAATTTTCCTACAACAACAGGTACCATTCAAGCATTGAGATGGCGCCGTTTAAAGCACTTTATGGTAGAAAGTGCAGGTCTTCGATTTGTTGGAGTGAAGTGGGGGATAGACAGATTACGGGTCCGGAGATAATACAAGAAACTACCGAGAAAATCATCTAAATTCAACAAAGATTGAAAACCGCCCAGAGTCGACAAAAGAGCTACGCGGACTGTAAAAGAAAAGATATAGAGTTTGAAATTGGAGAAATGGTCATGCTTAAGGTTTCATCTTGGAAAGGCGTTGTTCGATTTGGTAAACGGGGGAAACTAAATCCAAGGTACATTAGACCATTCAAGATTATAGATCGTGTCAGACCAGTAGCTTACCAACTGGAGCTACCTCAACAACTCACGGCTGTACATAACACTTTCCACGTCTAAATTTGAAGAAATGTATTGCTAAAGAAGATCTCACTATTCTGTTGGACGAAATCCAAATCAATGAAAAACTTCAATTCATTGAAGAACCCGTCGAAATAATGGATCGTGAGGTTAAGAGACTTAAACAAAACAAGATACCGATTGTTAAGGTTCGATGGAATGCTCGCAGAGGACCCGAGTTCACCTGGGAGTGTGAAGATCATATGAAGAAGAAATACCCGCATTTATTTCCAGAATATACGTCAACACCTCCAACTGCTTAAAATTTCGGGACGAAATTTATTTAACTGGTAGGTACTGTAGTGACCCGAACTTTTCCATGTTTATATATATATATATATATATTAAATGAAATTGTTATTTAATTGATTAAGTGTTTCCAACATGTTAAGCAATCAAAATTGTTAAGACTTGATTAATTGAAATAGGTTTCATATAGACAATTGACCACCCAAGTTGACCGGTGATTCACGAACGTTAAAACTTGTAAAAACTATACGATGACATATATATGGTTATATATATAGTTAACATGATTTTATTATAAGTATGTATCTCATTAGGTATTTTAACAATGAGTTATATACATAAAAATGAGACTATTAATTTAAGAAACTCGAAAATGATATATATAACGATTATCGTTATAACAACGTCTTACTAGGTACATATGAATCATATTAAGATATTGATACACATGGTTAATTATGTTAAATGATAAGTAAATATATTATTAAGTGTATTAACAATGAAATACATATGTAAAAATAAGACTACTAACTTAATGATTTCGAAACGAGACATATATGTAACGATTATCGTTGTAACGATATTTAACTGTATATATATCATACTAAGATATATTATATATCATAATATCATGATAATATAACAATTTAACATCTCATTTGTTATAATAAACAATGGGTTAACAACATTCAACAAGATCGTTAACCTAAAGGTTTCAAAACAACATTTACATGTAACGACTAACGATGACTTAACGACTCAGTTAAAATGTATATACATGTAGTGTTTTAATATGTATTCATACACTTTTGAAAGACTTAAAGACACTTATCAAAATACTTCTACTTAACAAAAATACTTACAATTACATCCTCGTTCAGTTTCATCAACAATTCTACTCATATGCACCCGTATTCGTACTCGTACAATACACAGCTATTAGATGTATGTACTATTGGTATATACACTCCAATGATCAGCTCCTAGCAGCTCATGTGAGTTACCTAACACATGTGGGAACCATCATTTGGCAACTAGCATGAAATATCTCATAAAATTACAAAAATATGAGTAATCATTCATGACTTATTTACATGAAAACAAAATTACATATCCTTTATATCTAATCCATACACCAACGACCAAAAACACCTACAAACACTTTCATTCTTCAATTTTCTTCATCTAATTGATCTCTCTCAAGTTCTATCTTCAAGTTCTAAGTGTTCTTCATAAATTCCAAAAGTTCTAGTTTCATAAAATCAAGAATACTTCCAAGATTGCAAGTTTACTTCCAAGTTTTCTAAATCCATTCCAAGTAATCATCCAAGATCAAGAAACCTTTGTTACTTACAGTAGGTTATCTTTCTAATACAAGGTAATAATCATATTCAAACTTTAATTCAATTTCTATAACTATAACAATCCTATTTCGAGTGGAAATCTTACTTGAAATTGTTTTCGTGTCAGGATTCTGCTTCAAGAACTTTCAACCCATCCAAGGATCCTTTGAAGCTAGATTTATTTTTCTCATTTCCAGTAGGTTTATCCAAGGAACTTGAGGTAGTAATGATGTTCATAACATCATTCGATTCATACATAAAAAGCTGTCTTATTCAACGTTATAAACTTGTAATCACTAGAACATAGTTTAGTTAATTCTAAACTTGTTCGCAAATAAAGTTAATCCTTCTAACTAGACTTTTAAAATCAACTAAACACATGTTCTATATCTATATGATATGCTAACTTAATGATTTAAAACCCGGAAACACGATAAACACCATAAAACTGGATATACGCCGTCGTAGTAAAACCGGGGGCTGTTTTGGTTGGGATAAATAAAAGCTAAGAAGAACTTTGATTTAAAAGCTATACTTCTGGAAAAATGATTTTTCTTATGAACATGAAACTATTTCAAAAAATCATGGTTAAACTCAAAGTGAAACTATGTTTTTCAAATGGTCATCAAGATGTCGTTCTTTCGACAGAAATGACTACCTCTTTCAAAAATGACTTGTAACTTGTATTTCTGACTAAAAACTTATACTTTTTATGTTTAGATTCATAAATTTAAGTTCAATACAAAACCGTGGCCACTGGAATCACTCAAAACGGATTAGAAACGAAGAAATGGCGAGTAAAAAAAGATTGATAAAAACTACTCATTTTACCTACGTGAAAGTTAGTAATAAATCCATTCCATCCATAACCTAATCAACTTATATTGTATATTATGTAATCTTGAGATACCATAGACACGTATACAATGTTTCGACCTATCATGTCGACCCATCTATATATATATATTGCGGAACAACCATAGACACTCTATATGTGAATGTTGGAGTTAGCTATACAGGGTTGAGGTTGATTCCAAAATATATATATAGTTTGAGTTGTGATCAATACTGAGATACGTATACACTGGGTCGTGGATTGATTCAAGATAATATTTATCGATTTATTTCTGTACATCTAACTGTGGACAACTAGTTGTAGGTTACTAACGAGGACAGCTGACTTAATAAACTTAAAACATCAAAATGTATTAAAAGTTTTGTAAATATATTTTGAACATACTTTGATATATATGTATATATTGTTATAGGTTTGTGAATCAACCAGTGGCAAAGTCTTACTTCCCGACGAAGTAAAAATCTGTGAAAGTGAGTTATAGTCCCACTTTTAAAATCTAATATTTTTGGGATGAGAATACATGCAGGTTTTATAAATGATTTACAAAATAGACACAAGTACGTGAAACTACATTCTATGGTTGAATTATCGAAATCGAATATGCCCCTTTTTATTAAGTCTGGTAATCTAAGAATTAGGGAACAGACACCCTAATTGACGTGAATCCTAAAGATAGATCTATTGGGCCTAACAAACCCTATCCAAAGTACCGGATGCTTTAGTACTTTGAAATTTATATCATATCCGAAGGGTGTCCGGAATGATGGGGATATTCTTATATATGTATCTTGTTAATGTCGGTTACCAGGTGTTCACCATATGAATGATTTTTATCTCTATGTATGGGATGTGTATTGAAATATGAAATCGTGTGGTCTATTGTTATGATTTGATATATATAGGTTAAACCTATAACTCACCAACATTTTTGTTGACGTTTAAAGCATGTTTATTCTCAGGTGAATACTAAGAGCTTCCGCTGTTGCATACTAAAATAAGGACAAGATTTGGAGTCCATGTTTGTATGATATTGTGTAAAAACTGCATTCAAGAAACTAATTTCGATGTAACATATTTGTATTGTAAACCATTATGTAATGGTCGTGCGTAAACAGGATATTTTAGATTATCATTATTTGATAATCTACGTAAAGCTTTTTAAACCTTTATTTATGAAATAAAGGTTATGGTTTGTTTTAAAAATGAATGCAGTCTTTGAAAAATGTCTCATATAGAGGTCAAAACCTCGCAACGAAATCAATTAATATGGAACGTTTTTAATCAATAAGAACGGGACATTTCATGCAGGTGGTTTTCGATGGTAGTCGATAAGAAGAAGTAGAAATAGCAAACAGATGGAAGTAATAATAGTAACAAGTAAACGGGTGAATTACGAGGGTTTGTAGTTTCATCCATTAGAAAATAGAAGGTAATAAATGTGGGTATTCTTGGTTACCTTATACGTCGACTAAAACCGAGGCAGTGATGGGTGTAATAGTAGGTTGATGATGGTGATCGACCTAATATCAGAAAAGATTTCAAATATCCTCGATCATAATGGGTCTCGATTGATTTGTATGTAGTGATCGAATAATAGAGTTGTTCTTGGTTCTAACCAAAGTTTGATGATATAAATCACTAAAGGGTTGTGATTTTGGTGATGATGATGGGTTGTTTGATATGGTGAGGGTGGCGTAGGTGGTGGTTATGGTGGTGGAAGTGGATCACGATGAAGTGAGTTTCGGTTACAAGGATTTGGAGAGAGATAGAGATAGAGAGAGAGGTGTAATATGGTGGTGATTAACGATGGTGGAAAGTGGTAGTGATGGCTGTAGGATGTCGACGGATGAGGTGTGTGGGTGATGGAGGTTACTAACGATTTAAAACAGAAAGAAGTGAAGAACATAGAAGCTAGCAATGCATGCGCTGAAAACTAATACTCATAATTTGATTACTTTTGTATGCTTGTGGTGTAGGGTTTTTAGGGTCGACAGAAATCAATTAGAGATATAGGAAATGAAGAAAAAATTAAAAGTAGATGGAAAGTGATAACTGAATTTGTAATTGACCAGTTGTCTTATAGCAATGATATAGCAATGATATTCGATTCCAATTACTTTTACAAACAGACAAATAATAATTTAATAACGATGTGCACAGATTCCCTAATTTAATCGATTTATAGTTATTACATATTAATAATTAATAATAATTATATTAATAATAATAATTATTATATTAATAAATAATAATAATGATATTGATTAACTATAAAATGATACAAATAATATTATTAATGATAACAATAATAAATTGTATTTATTTTTATGATAGTAATGATTTTTATTGATAATGGTAGTAATAAAAATAATAGTAATAATAATTCTAGAATTGATAGTTGTAATAATATCTAATAATAATGTTAGTAATATTAATAATAATATAACAAATTACATGTATCAAATTTTATATCTATATACTATATATTTATATTTATATATATATATATATGTGTGTACATATTTATTTACAAACAATCATTCGTGAATCGTCGAAAACAGTCGAAGGTTACTGATTACATGAATATAGATTTCAAAACTTTACAGACTTAACATTACAGATTTTGCTTATCGTGTCGGAAACATATAAAGATTAAAGTTTAAATTTGGTCGGAAATTTCCGGGTTGTCACACCTGGAACGTTCTTCAAATGTTCTACAAACTAATTTTGCTGTAAACAATTGTGCCAACGAATTCTGACCGACTCTGGACAAGATTTCATCAATCATGTCTCCGGGTAGGTCTTCTAAAATTTTTGGTTGTCTATCCTTAACATCCATTTTGTGTTTTTATACTGTAAAAATAGACGAGGGTTAGATTCATAAAAGATACTTAACAAATAATACAAGCAACTTTTACATTTATCATAAAAGCACAAGCACACTATGTTACATATATTACATCGCATGATTACAACTCTTTATTCCGACTCACTTGTTTCTTCTTCTTCGGATTTGGTTTGTTTCGCTAATTTCCTAGGGATATATGGTGCTCCCCTAATACGAGCCGTTCTTTTCACAAATTGTCTAGAAAAACCAGGTGGCTTAGATGTTCCCGGGTTACAGCTAAAAATTAAGAAATACGGTTGTTGACGGCATTTTCCATCGGGACATTTCATGTTAACATAGAGGTCATCGGGGTCGGACTCGGGTTTTTCTATTTTTATGCCTTTTCCCTTATTATTTTCTTTTGCCTTTTCAAATTGTGTCAGGGTAATTTCTATAACATCATCGGAATCCTCATCGGGATCCGATTCATCGGAAAATTGGTAATCTTCCCAATATTTTGCTTCCTCGGCAGAAACACCATTGACCATTATTAATTTTGGTCCATTGGATGAGGGTTTTCTTTTATTTATCTGTTTTTTAGTGGTTATTAATATTTCCTCCCCCGGAACCTCTTCTTCTTCGGGTTCCTCTTCTTCCGGTTCCTCTTCTTCCGGTTCCTCTTCGGGAATTTGTGAATCTTCCTAATATATATTCGACACTTCATTATTATTAGGTGAGTCAATGGGATTTGTACTAGAGGTAGACATCTATCACACAATATCAAACACATTAAGAGATTAATATATCACATAATATTTACATGTTAATAATATATAGTTTTCAACAAAAAGTGTTAAGCAATCGTTAAAGAAAAATATACGGTCGAAGTCCAGACTTACTAATGCATCCTACAAACTCAATAAGACACACTAATATAAATTTCTGGTTCTCTAAGACCAACGCTCGGATACCAACTGAAATGTCCCGTTCATATTGATTATAAACGTTCCATATTAATTGATTTCGTTGCGGGGTTTTGACCTCTATATGAGACATTTTTCAAAGACTGCATTTGATTTTAAAACAAACCTTAACATTTATTTTATCGACAAAGGTTTAAAAATATTACGATGATTATCAAATAATGATACTCTAAAATATAGCGTTTTCACACGATTATCACATAATGGTTTACAATACTATTACACATTAATTTAAGTCTTCGAATTTAGTTTTTAAACAATATTATACAAGCATGCTGACTCCAACTCTTGTCCATAAATTAGCATGCAACAGCGGAAGCTCTTAATAATCACCTGAGAATAAACATGCTTTAAACGTCAACAAAAATATTGGTGAGTTATATGTTTAATCTATATATTTATCAAATCATAATAATAGACCACAAGATTTTCATTTCCAGTTTTCAATAACATGCAATCTGCATAAAAATCATTCATATGGTGAACACCTGTTAACCGAAATTAACAAGATGCATATAGAATATCTCCATCATTCCGGGACACCCATCGAAAATGATAAACTCGAAGTACTAAAGCATTCCAAATTCCAGAATGGGGGTTGTTAGTTCCCGTAGATCTACCTTTAGGATTCGCGTCAATTAGGGGCCAGTTCCCTAATTCTTATGCTACCAAGCTAAAAGCGGCATATTCGATTTCGATCATTCAACCATAAAATGTAGTTTCACGTACTTGTGTCTATTTTGTAAAACATTTATAAAACTGCATATATTCTCATCCCAAAAATATTAGATTTTAAAAGTGGGACTATAACTCACTTTCACAGATTTTTACTTTGCCGGAAATAAGACTTGGCCACTGGTCGATTCACGAACCTATAACAAATATGTACATATATATCAAAGTATGTTCAAAATATATTTACAACATTTTTATTACGTTTTAATGATTTGAGTTTGTTAAGTCAGCAGTCCTCGTTAGTAACCTACAACTAGTTGTCCACAGTTAAATGTACAGAAATAAAGCAATATATATTATCTCGAATCAATCCACGACCCAGTGTCTACAAGTCTCAGACTCGATCACAACTCAAAGTATATATATTATTTTGGAATCAACCTCAACCCTGTATAGCTAACTCAAGCATTTCTGCATATAGAGTGTCTATGGTTGTTCCGAAATATATATATATATATATAGATGGGTTGATATGATATGTCAAAACATTGTATTCGTGTCTATGGTATCCCAAGATTACATAATATATGTTAGAATAAATGTATAATACAATATAAGTTAGTTAAGTTATGGTTAGTCTAGATTTGTTACAAAATTTTCGTAGCTAAAACTAGCAAATTTATCCAATTTTGTTTTACCCGTCATTACTTCGTTTCAAATCCGTTTTGAGTGATTCAAGTTGCTATGGCTTCATAATGAACTAAAATTTATGAAACTAAACAGAAAATGTATAAGTTTATAGTCGAAAATACAGGTTACAAGTCATTTTTTAAAGAGGTAGTCATTTCCGTCGAAAAAACGACATCTTGATGACCATATTGAAAAACATACTTCAAATTTGTGTTTAACCATGATTTTTGGATATAGTATCATATTCATATGAAATATTATTTTTCCAGAAAAACAAACTTTCAATTCAAAGATTAAGATAGTTTTTATTATTCTAACCCAAAACAGTCCCCGGTTTCACTACGACGGCGTATGTCCGGTTTACGGTGTTTTTCGTGTTTCCAGGTTTTAAATCATTAAGTTAGCATATCATATAGATATAGAACATGTGTTTAGTTGATTTTAAATTTCCAGTTAGAAGGATTAACTTTGTTTGCGAACAAGTTTAGAATTAACTAAACTATGTTCTAGTGATTACATGTTCAAATCTTTGAATAAGCTAGTTTTATATATATGAATCAAATGATGTTATGAACATCATTACCACCTCAAGTGTAGTATGTAAACCTACTGAAAATGATGAAAAATAAACTTGAGCTTCAAAGGATCTTCGATGGCTTGAAAGTTCTTGAAGTAGAATCATGACACGAAAACAAGTTCAAGTAAGATTACTACTTGAATTAAGATAGTTATGTTTATAGAAATTGAACCAAAGCTTGAATATGATTCTTACCTTTGATTTAGAATGAAAACCTGCTGAGATTAACAAAAGTTTCTTGATCTTGGATGATTACTTGGAATGGATTTGAAATCTTGGAAGTAATCTAGCAAGTTTGAAAGATTTATTGAAGTGTTCTTGAATGGTTGTTTTTATGATGATTAAAGCTTGTAATTGAAGATAAAAGATGGTGAAAATGCTTGGAGATGATCAAGTATGATGTTAGGAGTATTTTGAGAGAGAATTTGGAGTGTAAGTATGAGAAAATGGAATGGAAAAATGAGGTGAAATCATAAAAACGTTTTTACTCATTATAAAGAAAAAAAAGATTCTTAAGTTTGTTTTCTTGCTAAATAATTCATGCTAGTTGACAAATGGTTGGTTCCACATGTTCCTTAATCATTTAAGGCTGCTAAGGAGCAGATTTTTATGTGTATATTGAAGTGTCCCGTTCATATCGATTATAAACGTTTCATATTAATTGATTTCCTTGCGAGGTATTGACCTCTATATGAGACATTTTTCAAAGACTGCATTCGTTTTTAAAACAAACCATCGCCTTTATTTTATCATTAAAGGTTTTAAAATCATAACGTAGATTATCCAGTAATGATAATCTAAAAGATAACATTTTTCACACGACCATTACATAATGGTTTATAATAATATTACACATCGATTTAAATCTCCGAATGCAGTTTTTAAACAATATATTACAAGCATGCTGACTCCAGTTCTTGTCCTTAATTAGCATGCAATGGCGGAAGTCTTAATAATAACCTGAGAATAAACATACTTAAAAACGTCAACAAAAATGTTGGTTAGTTATAGGTTTAACCTATATATATCAAATTGTAATAATTGACCACAAGATTTCATTTTTCATAAACATCCATCTCATATCAGGCATTTCGCATAAACTGCATAGAGATAAAAATCATTCATATGGTGAACACCTGGTAACCAACATTAACAGAACGCGTCTAGAATACCCCCATCATTCCGGGACTCTCATCGAACATGATAAAATTGAAGTACTAAAGCATCCGTAACTCGGATAGGGTTTGTTAGGCCCAATAGATCTATCTTTAGGATTCGCGTCAGTGAGGGTTTCTGTTCCCTAATTCTTAGATTATCAGACTAAAAATGGTGATATTTGGTAATAATAATTCAACCATAGAATGTAGTTTCGCATACTTGTGTCTATTTTGTAAAACATTTATAAAACTTCATGTATTCTCATCCCAAAATATTAGATTTTAAAAGTGGGACTATAACTCACTTTCACTGATTCTTAATTCGTTGAGAATTAGACTTGGCCACTGATCGATTCATGAACCTATAACAAATATATACATATATATCAAAGTATGATCGAAATATATTCACAATATGTTTTATTACGTTTTAACGATTTAAGTTTGTTAAGTTAGCAGTCCAACGTTAGTAATCTACAACTAGTTATCCATAGTTAAATGTACAGAATTAAATCAATATATATTATCTCGAATCAATCCACAACCCAGTGTATACAAGTCTCAGGCTAGATCACAACTCAAAGTATATATATTATTTTGGAATCAACCTCAACCCTATATAGCTAACTCGAACATTACTACATATAGAGTGTCTATGGTTGTTCCCAAATAATATATATAGATGGGTCGATATGATATGTCAAAACATTGTATACGTGTCTTTGGTATCCCAAGATTACATAATATATGTTAGAATACATGTATAATATAATATAAGTTAGTTAAGTTATGATTTGTATAGATTTGTTACAAATTTCACGTAGCTACAAGTAAAAATATCCAATTTTGTTTTACCCATAACTTCTTCGTTTTAAATCTGTTTTGAGTGATTCAAGTTGCTATGGTTTCATATTGAACTGAAATTTATGAATCTAAATAGAAAAAGTATAAGTTTATAGTCAGAAATATAAGTTACAAGTCGTTTTTGTAAGAGGTAGTCATTTCAGTCGATAGAACGACGTCTTGATGACCATTTTGAAAAACATACTTCCACTTTGAGTTTAACCATGATTTTTGGATATAGTTTCATGTTCATAACAAAAATCATTTTCCCAGAATAACAACTTTTAAATCAAAGTTTATCATAGTTTTTAATTATCTAACCCAAAACAGCCCCTACTTTCACTACGACGGCGTATGTCCGATTTTACGGTGTTATTCGTGTTTCCAGGTTTTAAATTATTAAGTTAGCATATCATATAGATATAGAACATGTGTTTAGTTGATTTTAAAATTCAAGTTAGAAGGATTAACTTTGTTTGCGAACAAGTTTAGAATTAACTAAACTAGTGATTACAAGTTATAATCTTCGAATAAGATAGTTTTATATATATGAATCGAATGATGTTATGAACGTCATTACTACCTCAAGTTTAGTAGGTAAACCTACTGGAAGTAACAATAAATGATCTAGCTTCAAAGGATCTTGGATGGCTTGAAAGTTTTTGAAATAGAATCATGACATGAAAACAAGTTCAAGTAAGATTTCTACTCGAATTAAGATTGTTATAGTTATAGAAATTGAATCAAAGTTTGAATATGAATTATACCTTGAATTAGAATGATAACCTACTGTAAATAACAAAGGTTTCTTGATCTTAGATGATTACTTGGAGTGGATTAGAAAGCTTGGAAGTAAACTTGTAAACTTTAAAGTGTTTATGAAGTGTTCTTGAGTAGTTATTTTGTATATTGATCTAGGTTAACTAGATTTTGAGCAGATTATGAAGAAAATGATGAAGAACACTTAGAATAATAAGAGAGTAATTGAGAGAGAGAGTAATTTGATGCATAAAAGTTGGAATGAAAATGTGTTTATGGTTGGTGAAGAAAAACGTGATCCTACCCTTGAATATAAGGTTCCATTAGTTTGTATTTTTGTTAGATATTTCATGCTAGTTGCCAAATGATGGTTCCCACATATTTAGGTGACTCATTAAGGCTGCTAAGAGCTGATCATTGAAGTGTATATACCAATAGTATATACATTTAAAAGTTGTGTATTGTACGAGTACGGATACGGATTGAATACGAGTAAATAGTGTGTACTGTAGTAAATAGTGTGTACTGTAGCAAATAGTATTTTACTGTAGCAAATAGAATTTTTACTGTAGCAAATAGTTTTTTACTGTAGCGAATAGTATTTTACTGCAGCAAAGCAAAAATTTACTGTAGCAAATAGTGGTTTAATGTAGTAAATAGTGTTTACTGTAGCAAATAGTGTTTTACTGTAGCAAATAGTGTTTTAGTTGTACATCTTTGATTTAATTGTTTTTCTTCTTATATATATATAAAATAAAAACTTACATCATAAAAAAAATAAAACGATTATATAATTATCACAAGTTATGACATTCGTGAATCATCAGGCAAACGATGTGGTCAATTGTCTACATAAACTCATTTCAATTAATCAAGTCTTAACAAGTTTGATTGCTTAACATGTTGGAAACATTTATTCATTTAATATGAATCTCATATAATATATAATCATGGAAAAGTTCGGGTCACTACAGTACCTACCCGTTAAATAAATTTCGTCCCGAAATTTTAAGCAGTTGGAGGTGTTGACACATTTTCTAGAAATAAGTGCGGGTATTTATTCTTCATCTGATCTTCACGCTCCCAGGTGAACTCGGGTCCTCTACAAACATTCCATCGAACCTTAACGATTGGTATTTTGTTTTGCTTAAGTCCTTTAACCTCACGATCCATTATTTCGACTGGTTCTTCAATGAATTGAAGTTTTTCATTGATTTGAATTTCGTCTAAAGGAAAAGTGAGATCTTCTTTGGCTAAGCATTTCTTCAGATTCGATACGTGAAAAGTATCATGTACGCCGGCGAGTTGTTGAGGTAATTCAAGTCGGTAAGCTACTGGTCCAACACGATCTATAATTTTGAATGGTCCAATGTACCTTGAATTCAGTTTCCCCCGTTTACCAAATCGAACAACACCTTTCCAAGGTGATACCTTAAGCATGACCATATCACCAATTTCAAATTCTATATCTTTTTTTTTACTGTCCGCGTAGCTCTTCTGTCGACTTTGGGCGGTTTTCAACCATTGTTGAATTTGAATGATTTTCTCGGTAGTTTCTTAGATAATTTCTGGACCTGTAATTTTTGTATCCCCTACTTCACTCCAACAAATCGAAGACCTGCACTTTCTGCCATAAAGTGCCTCAAACAATGCCATCTCAATACTCGAGTGGTAACTGTTGTTGTAGGAAAATTCTGCTAACGGTAGATGTCGATCCCAACTTTTTCTAAAATCAATAACACATGATCGTAGCATGTCTTCAAGGGTCTGTATCATCCTTTCACTTTGCCCATCAGTTTGTGGATGATAGGCAGTTGTCATGTCTAGACGAGTCCCCAATGCTTGTTGTAACGTTTTCCAAAACCTTGAGACAAATCTGCCATCCCTATCAGAGATAACAGAGATTGGTATTCCATGTCTGGAGACAACTTCCTTCAAGTATAGTCATGCTAACTTCTCCATTTTATCATCTTCTCTCATTGGAAAAAAGTGTGATAACTTGGTGAGACGATCGACTATTACCCAAATAGAATCATAACCACTTGCAGTCCTTGGTAATTTAGTAATGAAATCCATGGTAATGTTTTCCCATTTCCATTCCGGGATTTCAGGTTGTTGAAGTAGACCTGATGTTTTCTGATGTTCAGCTTTGACCTTAGAACACGTCAAACATTCTCCTACGTATTTAGCAATATCGGCTTTCATACCTGGCCACCAAAAGTGTTTCTTGAGATCTTTATACATCTTCCCCGCTCTGGGATGTATTGAATATCTGGTCTTATGTGCTTCCTTAAGTACCATTTCTCTCACATCTCCAAACTTTGGTACCCAAATTCTTTCAGCCCTATATCGGGTTCCGTCTTCTCAAATATTAAGATGTTTCTCCGATCCTTTGGGTATTTCATTCTTCAAATTTCCTTCTTTTAAAATTCTCTGCTGCGCCTCTTTTATTTGAGTAGTAAGGTTAATACGAGTAATTATATTCATAGCTTTTACCCGCATAGGTTCTCTATCCTTCCTACTCAAAGCGTCGGCTACCACATTCGCCTTCCCCGGGTGGTATCGAATCTCAAATTCATAATCGTTCAATAGTTCAATCCATCTACATTGCCTCATGTTCAGCTGCTTCTGATTAAATATATGTTGGAGACTTTTGTGGTCAGTATATATGATACTTTTGACCCCATATCAGTAATGTCTCCAAGTCTTTAATGCAAAAACAACCGCGCCTAATTCCAAATCATGTGTCGTATAATTCTGCTCGTGAATCTTTAATTGTCTGGACGCATAAGCAATTACTTTCGTTTGTTGCATTAATACACAACCAAGGCCTTGTTTTGAGGCATCACAATATATCACAAAATCATCATTCCCTTCAGGCAATGACAATATAGGTGCCGTAGTTAACTTTTTCTTCAATAATTGAAACGCTTTCTCCTGCTCATCCTTCCATTCAAATTTCTTCCCTTTATGCGTTAATGCAGTAAAGGGTTTTGCTATTTTGGAAAAATCTTGGATGAACCTTCTGTAGTAACCAGCCAATTTTAAAAATTGGCGTATCTGCGTTGGAGTTTTCGGGGTTTCCCATTTCTCAACGGTTTCAGTCTTTGCTGGATCAACTTGAATACCTTCTTTGCTCACTATGTGCCTGAGGAATTGAACTTCTTTCAACCAAAATGCACACTTTGAAAATTTAGCATACAGTTTCACATTCCTCAATAATTCTAGCACTTTTCTTAAATGTTCTTCGTGCTCTTGCTCATTCTTTGAGTAGATAAGGATGTCATCGATGAAAACAATAACAAACTTGTCAAGATATGGCCCACACACTCGGTTCATGAGATCCATGAACACAGTTGGTGCATTAGTCAATCCAAACAGCATAACCATAAACTCATAATGACCGTAACGCGTCCTAAAAGCAGTATTTGGAATATCATCTTCCTTCACCCGCATTTGATGATACCCGGAACGTAAATCGATCTTCGAATAAACTGACGAGCCTTGTAGTTGATCAAATAAGTCATCGATTCTCGATAGTGGGTAACGGTTCTTGATGGTAAGTTTGTTCAACTCTCGGTAGTCGATACACAACCTGAATGTAGCATCCTTCTTTTTGACAAACAAAACAGGAGCTCCCCATGGTGATGTGCTTGGTCGTATGAAACCACGTTCTAAAAGTTTTTGTAATTGGCTTTGGAGTTCCTTCATTTCGCTGGGTGCGAGTCTGTATGGAGCACGAGCTATTGGTGCAGCTCCTGATACAAGATCTATTTGAAATTCAACAGATCGGTGTGAAGGTAGACCCGGTAATTCTTTCGAAAATACATCGGGAAATTCTTTTGCGACAGGAACATCATTGATGTTCTTTTCTTCAGTATTGACTTTCTCGACGTGTGCTAGAACGGTATAGCAACCTTTTCTTATTAGTTTTTGCGCCTTCAAACTACTAATAAGATTTAACTTCGCGTTGCTCTTTTCTCCGTACACCATTAAAGGTTTTCCTTTTTCTCGTACAATGTGAATCGCATTTTTGTAACATACAACCTCTGCTCTCTCCTTTTTCAACCATTCCATGACAATTATCACATCAAAACTTCCTAACTCTACTGGTATCAAATTAATCTAAAAAGTTTCACCAATCAGTTTAATTTCTCGGTTTTGACATATTTTATCCGCCATAATAAACTTACCGTTTGCTAATTCGAGTAAAAACTTATTATCCAAAGGCGTTAATGGACAACTTAATTTGGCACAAAAATCTCTACTCATATAGCTTCTATCCACACCCGAATCAAATAAAACATAAGCAGGTTTATCGTCAATAAGAAACGTACCCGTAACAAGCTCCGGGTCTTCTTGCACTTCTATCGCATTGATGTTGAAGACTCTTCCTCGTCCTTGACCATTTTTATTTTCCTGATTTGGGCACCTAGTTTTGTAGTGGCCCTTCTTTCCGCATCTGAAACAAATAATGTTGGCATTTTCTGTTCCTTTATTCCCTGGTCCGTAAACTTCACACTTTGCCGCACGATGCCCCATTCTATTACACTTGGTACATGTTACTGAACAATAAATATCCAGATGGTACCCTTCACACCTTTTGCACGGAATTTTCTGGTTTTTGTTGCCATTGTTGTTATTGAGATGGTTGTGGTTGCGATTGTTATTATTGTTGGGATGGTGGTTGTAGTGGTTGTTGTTGGGATTATTGTTGTTGCATTTGTTGCTGCGAAAATTGGTGCGATTGTAGTTGTGATTGTTGTGTTAATTGTTGAAGCGATAGTTACTGTTGTTGTGTTGGTGACTTTTGTCATTGTTTTCTTCCCACTTCCTCTTGACTTGTTTCGTGTTGGCTTCTTCGGCCGCCTGCTCTTTAATTCTTCCCTCAATTTGATTTATGAGTTTATGAGCCATTCGACTTGCCTTTTGTATGGAGGTGGGCTCGTGTGAACTCACATCTTCTTGTATTCTTTCTGGTAACCCTTTTACAAATGCGTCGATATTCTCTTCTTCATCTTCGAACACTCCCGGACACAATAGGCACAATTTTGTGAATCATCGTTCGTACGTGGTAATATCAAACCCTTGTGTTCCTAACCCTCTAAGCTCTACCTTCAGCTTATTGACCTCGTTTCTGGGACGGTACTGCTCTTTCATTAAGTGTTTGAATGTTGACCACGGTAGTGCGTAAGCAGCATTTTGTCCCACCTGCTCGAGATAGGTGTTCCACCATGTTAACGCAGTACCTGTGAAGGTATGCGTAGTGTACTTTACTTTATCTTCTTCATGGATATATATATATATATATATATATATATATATATATATATATATATATATATATATATATATATATATATATATATATATTTATTTAAGAATTATTTAAATATTATATTATATTTATGTGCATAGTTGACTTATAATTTTTAGTCCGTTGCGTCGAGCGTTGAGAGTTGACTCTGGTCCCGGTTCCGGATTTTCGAACGTCCTTGCGTACAATTTAATATCTTGTATTTTGCATTTCGCGTCTTGTACTCTTGTAATTTTGAGACGTTTCTCACCAATAATTTGAACCACTTTGATTGTAATTTGTACTTTTGAGCTTTTTGGTCGTTTGCGTCTTCAATTCGTCGAATCTGTCTTTTGTCTTCACCTTTTATTATTTAAACGAATATCACTTGTAAATAGAACAATTGCAACTAAAAGCTTGTCTTTCTTGAGGGATAATGCTATGAAATATATGTTCGTTTTTAGCATTATCAAATATTCCCACACTTGAACGTTGATTGTCCTCAAGCAATGTAGTCTTGAAATAAAAATACTATAATCACTTCTTTATTCTTCACACTTTATACATCAGTGATTTCTATACGGCGGTATGAACAATGGTAGTAACGATGTGGTTTACAGTCCCACATGACTATAAAAATTTAGATCCTTAAGGAAATTGGATCTTTATGAAAACATTTGATCTTTTGAAAATACGATCTAGCTTTTACCCTAGATAAGTTTTCCAGAATAACCCTTCACCGGTGTTTGCAAAATGTTTTTGTGGGTTTGGTGGGTTTCAGATTTGAAAATTTTAGCTCAAAACTTAAGGTTTTGTGTCACCCACTTGCTAACCTTGTATTGGGAAAGCAACACGTCCAGTATACTTGCTCCGTATATTACCTTTCGGTAAACTACTGTCCGGTTATAAAGGAAAGCGTTGAACAAGCAACTGTTAAGGCAATATCCCCTGACATGCTTTTAATTATGGTCTATAATGTGTCGGATGCAATTACTATCCTTGGTAAGAGAAATAGTAAAGCTCACCCTTATAATTTTTCAGTCTGGCACAAGGTCCTATCTTCGACCATGCTATGCAACCACCGTTCTTACGGTTGACACCCGATTTAGTTCAGGTGACCTAATGAATTCCAGGTGAATTCCTAGGATTTTACGTTCAATGGTAATGAACGCATTGAAAATGGGTTTTCAGAAAACAAATCGGTTTTAATTTGATCAAAATATTTTCTCGTTCAAGCTCGAGTTTAGATATCATCGAATTCCATGAGTTTGTAATTCTCAATCTTTAAGGTCAATCTCTAGGATTGAGTAATATCAGGCTTAAAAGCTGATTTTTAATCTTTAAGGAGATTATCCTTTTCTAGGGATCTGATTCATTAGTCTTATCAAGCTAATTTGCATGGCGCCCTCCCCATTTTACGAGACAGATCCTCTCATGGTTAGGATAAGTCTGACCACTTGGCGACCCTGTTTGATGCTGAGGTCCGTGGATTTCCAGCTGATTTTCGTGATGACTTTTCTAGATTTTTCGTCAACCTACATCTGGTCTGGACGACAACTTCCTGACCTAAATCAAGAAGCGCGTTTCTTTTTAGGAAGACTTTACTTCCTTTTAATGATGGAATTGATTCATCGTGTAGCTCCATCTTTCTTTCAAATATATTACAAGAAATTGGGTAAAACTGATTAGTTTAGTCCAAAGCAAAAGTATCTTCAATTATTTGTTACAAAAATATGTGATATACGTTTTAAATAACTTGGTAAATTTTTCCCACACTTGGCTTTTATTTTCCTTTCTTTGCCTTTTTATTATCCTCTATTCCATTTTAAATGAATTCTAACATTTTGGTTTGTTTCTCAATTTATGTCCTTTCTGAGGTAACAATAATTTCGGTGTTAACACCTAGTTTTATCATTCATAAATATGTATGAACATGATTTTGAATTCATTTAATTGAAAATTTTGAAAATTTTACTAGAATTGGGTAGTCAGTATATAAGCCTAGGGCTGTTCTTTATTATCAGAGAGCACTAGATTCTAATACAACTACTGCGTTACTAGTATTTTTAATGGTAACCAAGTGTATAAGTTAAAATTTTAAAAATCCGAAAGAATTTAACCCCTTCCCACACTTAAGATCTTGCAATGCCCTCATTTGCAAGAAATCAGTAACAATTTAAATTATTGAGGGTGGTTAGCGTAGAAAAATGATTAAATTTTACCAAAGTTTCCAAACACATCATTTGTTCATTCCGTCTTGTTGTTACATCACATTTGTTTTTCGTTTTGTCGTCAAAAGTGCTAGCTTTTGCTGAACTTAATGCCAGTCTTTAAAAATGCACTGTTTTACCCTGTTGTGTACAATTGACAATATACATACAATACAAATATAAACATGCATGGTAATTTGAAATGAGACTTAAAATCCCACTTTCAAATCAAATATGAAACATTAGTACCAAATAATAAAAATATTAAACAATACATTAATGTATCACAATATCATATGGTTAAACATAAATAAATAAAAATAATAAATAATAAAAATCATAGAAATCACCAACTAGAACTATATAAATCTGGATAGGGGTTCCAGTTCATGTCGTCGTCCGGGTTCCATGGTTGGTGATAGGTGTACTGGTAGGCCTGGTTAGGGTCGTAGAGAGTATATGGTGGTCTCATCTCGGGCTGGTGTGGAGGATAGTAAGCAGGTCGGGTCAGTACGTAGTGATCCTGAGGTGACAGCCGGCTCATGATCTGACACTGATGATAGTCCCATCTAACATGCTGTCGTTGCCTGGAATGCTCGTAATCATTCCGGGCTTGCCACTGCTCCATCCGACTAAATCTCTCCCCGTTTGTCATATCTACCTCATCTACACGCTGGTAGACGTCAGTTATAGCCTCCCGAATGACATCCCTAATGTCATTCGCTTCCTCCATTTCCTCATCTGAACCTCTCTCTACCTGTGGATGACTACCTTCATAGGGTACTGCCTGGTTGCATCTGCTTTTTAATACCTTAGCACCCTGATAGACCTTCAATCCTAAAGGCTCAACCTGTTCCCTACATTCCAAAAGTGGACCCCCTTGTTCCCTATCTACACCTAAATACTCTCCAATAAGAGTAACAAAAATACCTCCTCCTATTATCCCCCCTTCCTGTATTCCTTCCACCATCTTAGACAAATAAAAACCAACACAGTAGGGGATATTAACAAAGCTTCTTGGGTCTCGAATACACTTTAGGTAAAATAAATCATGTAAGGTCATTTTCTCCTTGTTGTGACCTCTCTGTGTAATCGAGTTAGCCAAAAATCTATGAATTATACGAAGCTCGGCTTTGTTAATATGTAAGTAGGAGTGTTTTCCTCCCAGCGTAAAAACATTATAGTTTGACATACGCCTCCAGATGGCGTTCGCGTCAAAATTCCTATCTACCCTTTCACCTCGATAAATCAAATTCATACAATCGGGTAGTAGTAATTCACCAGGAGTATATATCTGTAAAGCCATGGTCATGTCCAGCATGGACATCCTGTACATCCTACGGCCAAATATAAATATAAGAAAACTTCTATCATCTAACCTATCTACATCTGCATTTAATGCTATAGTACTAATAAGCTCAATGCACCATTTCTTATATACAGGTCTACGAATGGTGAATAAACATTCCCAATCGGTAAAAGAAGAACTGCCATACCTTTGGATCAGATGCTCCCTAACTGAGTTAGCTAGTTGGACCCTTTACAAAGGATCCCAATCGATTACCCTTGGCACTTCTACATTTTTTGGTATCAGTTTGAATTTGTTACTTTGATATGTTAGGTAATCTCTCCAGCTTTTATCAAATCTTAGATTAGGATGCAACGTGTGTTCAGAAATCGTTGGGTATTCTACTGGTGGATGCATCGGAAATACTATGAAGGCATCAACAAATTGTAGCGAATCATAATAAGGTACGTGTTGATCAGGCTAATGTTGTGGTTCCTGTTATTGTTCCGGTTCAGGCTCGTATTTCGGCTCATATTCTGGTTCAGGTTCGTATTGCGGCTCATATTCTGGTTCAGGTTCGTATTGCGGGTCATATTCTGGTTCAGGTTCTGGTTGTGGTTGTCTAGATGATGATGATGCACCTCCAGATTCAGTATATTTCTGCGAAACACATTAAATACAAAATTTGTGCATCTAAATATGCATTAGTGTTAGCAAAATAACAACTTAAAACAATCACAATGACATGTTTAATCAAAATTAAACTTATGCTCATTTTCACAATTTTATCAATTCTACACTTTTTCAAATAAGCATATATGAAAATGTATACAAAGTTCATAAGCATTCAACTCAAATAACATGTTAAAACATCCATTACTAACAATTAAACAAGTCTTGATTGGCAATTATATCAAATTAATCAAGTTCATGAATTTTATACCTAAAAAGTCCACTTTAATCTTCAAAAATCATGTTTAGGATCAAAGTTTGGATCATTTAGCTACCTAAACATGTTACACTACTTAATTTAGCAATAATTCATGACAAAAAACGGCCATAACCTGTTAATATCAAAAAGCCCCAAATTGCTCAAGAACACAAACCCTAGATTTGTAAAAATTTTGAAGTTTTTGGCTTCAAATCATGTTAAATAGCATCAATCTAGGTTATACATGCATAATATACTAACAATTTAACTCTAATTACACTAGAAATTAACAAAATCAAATTAGGTAAAATATTGGTAATTATCACAAAAACTAGAAAATTTAAGAGTTTAGGGGTGTAATTTTTACCTTTTTGTTGAAGAATCCGAACCTAGGCATAATTAAAGCAAGAAATTTGACGAATTACGGTGAAAATTTACGAATTTTAGAGAGGATTTTGGGGTATTTTCGGGTGTTTGTGTGTGTGGTGGTGTGAAGAATAGACTGTTCGATGCTATTTGTTTCTGGCCTAATTTCCAGCTCCATGCGATCGCATGGCTCTGAAAGCCAAATCCCATGCGATCGCATGGGGTCCGGGTTCAATACCTTTTCGCTTTTTTTTATGAAACCTTTACTAATAAAACATATAAATAATAAAAAAAAAAAATTTTGTTTCTTTTTAGGATGAGGGCGTTTCGGAACGATGTCCTAGTCCGTCCTTCGACAAAATTTTAAAATTTGTCATTTTTTAAGCGCGGTTTTAAAAGTAAAGATTTTTTAGTTTTTTTAAATGTTTTTGGCATACTTTAATTCAATAAGATTAAAAATAATGATAATAAAAGTTCTCGTCCCTCCCTTGGGTAGAGCAATTTCGGTTCAACGACCTAGTTTTCAACTCACGACGAATTTTAAAAATCAATTTTTAACTTAGTGAAATAAAGTAAATTTTTGTTTTTAAATTCTCACCAACTTAAATTTAAAATGCATAAAATTAAAAATTCATATTAATATTATTAAAAATTCACACCAAATTCATATTATATTTTTGTTTTTAAACATACAAACTTATATTAAAAATATTAATTTTTTAAATATTTACAAACTTAAATATATTGATTTTAAAAAGTTTACAATATTAATTTAATATTTATTTTAAAAACAAAGTAAAAATAAAAATTAAAAATCTTTTTGGTCTTTTATCCCACTTTAATCAATCAAATATTATCAAAAATATATGCCCCTCTTTTCGGTAAAGTAATTTCGGCTATATTACCTAGTTTTACTCCTGATGAATTTCTGAAATATTTTGGGTTGATTGATTAAAGATATTTATACCTTAAGAATAAAAGGTAAATTTCGCAGTGATGTAATAAATTTTTGTATGATATCAATAATTTCGGTCGCAAAACCTAATTTTATTGAGTATCAATTTAATACTTTATAGCGAACGATTTAGCGTTTATTATCAAAAGGCTAAAAGCAATAAAATAAAAATAAAAACTGTACAAACTTACATGTGAGATAGAATTCTCAGTGACCTGCTTTAGCCCACTCATAAGATAGTCGGACTAATTGGTTTTCCATAGCTACATAGGCGTAACCTCGAGCATTCAATGATTTTTCTTCGAAACATATGAACGGTCCTTCTCTACATAAAGTAACAAACTCGGTATTGGAATATGTCTGATTCGTCGAGCATTTTCCTTCGTGTGACCATTTTTCGCATTTGTAACATCTTTCAAGGTGTCGTGCTCTTCTTTTCGCTGCGGATTTTGATTTTCCTTTTCCAAAATGTAATTTATTATGATCATTTCTGAGTTCTTTTCTTACTCCGTCCAATTTGGCTCTTATTACTGATACTAGTTCACTCGGGAGTGTGTCATTATTACGTTTAGTAATCAAAGTGTGTAGCATTAGACCATGGTTTAGTTCACAGGAATTCTTCATCTCGTAAAACCTAAAAAAAAATAAAAATTTAGAATAGAAGGAGAAGATTAGTTCTTTAGGGTCTGCTAAGAAAAGACCATTCGGATTCCATTCTCGAGAACTACACGAAAACATACTATCTAACTCTAACATAAATACATATTACCCTAAAAAGATTCGATTCTCCCCACACTTAGTTAGATGTGGTGTTGAAATTGTGATTAACGTTATTTTCAATTGGATCATCAACAATTTGTATATCTCTGACTTTTTCTTCAATCCATTTGTTGATTTCCTCCGTAACTTTCACAAATTCAACTAACATCGCCTTTTCTTTTGGCGATAAATTGGATACTAATCAGTTACATAACTTAAAGTTTCCCTTAATCTTAGCATCGTGAATCCGTTTATAAAGTTTCTTTGTTGAACTGTTAAAAACGGGTTCATCTAATTTCGTATCATCAACGGGGTTCTTTGTGATCGGATCATCATTAAGTGTTTCTTCATCTTCCCCACACTTATGTGTTTTTATTGGTTTAACAATTTTGGTTGGTGGAGATCTAAACTTTCGGTTCACAAAGGTGATCGATTTATCATCATCCCTAAGTATCATTCTACCTTCTCTTACATCAATGAATGCCTCGGTGGTTGCTAAAAATGGGCGACCTAAAATTAGAGGAATATCAAGGTTTTCCTCCATATTAATCACTATGAAGTTTGCAACAAAGTTCAAACTTCCCACGTTAACAAGTAAATTATTTGCTATTCCAACCGGGTGTTTAATGGTTAGGTCAAATGATTGAACACCTATTTTGGTTGGTTTTAATTTACCCATACCTAATCTTTTGTATAACAAAAGAGGCATAATATGTGCACTTGCTCCTAAATCTGCGAGTCCATTATATATAGCACCATCATTAAGCAAGCAAGAAATGATAAATTCACCCGGGTCTCCTGCTTTAGTAAGTCGAGTTGGTTTGTAATCCTTTTTCGGGTGTTCTTTTCTTGGTTCTTTCACTTCTATTTGAACGTCTTTTTCTTCATTTCTTGGAATGGGAGGTTTGTATAAGAATTCTTCTTCATCACTCCAATTTGAATCCTCCCTATTTTCCAATTTTAATTTTTCATATGTTGTTGACAACATATTTTTGTTTTCATTTTGAAGGTTTTCTTGGGTGGTGAAATTATGATTGACTTCATTGTCAACTTTCATTGGACCATGTATGTAATGTTTAACTCTGTGACCATTAACTTTAAATTCAATCCCATTTGAATTTATTCACTCTATTGTTCCGTATGGGAAAACTCTTTTGACTATGAATGGTCCAGACCATCTTGATTTCAAATTTCCAGGAAATAACTTGAATCGTGAATTTAAAAGAAGAACTATGTCTCCTTCTTTAAATTCTTTTGAACTTCTGATTCTTTTATCATGCCATTTCTTCGTTCTTTCTTTATAGATTAACGAATTTTCGTATGCTTCATGTCTTAATTCTTCTAATTCATTTAGTTGACTTAACCGTAAACGTCCAGCTTCATGTAAATCAAGATTACATGTCTTCAAAGCCCAAAATGCTTTGTGTTCAATTTCTACTGGAAGATGACATGCTTTTCCGTAAATGAGTCTAAAAGGTGTGGTTCCAATTGAAGTTTTGTAAGCTGTTCTAAAAGCCCAGAGTGCATCCTCCAATTTCATGGACCATTCCTTCGGATTTGATCCTACGGTTTTCTCTAGAATACGTTTTAAAGCTCGGTTGGTATTTTTAACTTGTCCACTTGTTTGTGGATGATAAGCAGTGGAGATTTTATGAGTTACTCCATATCTTTTAAGAACTTTCTCAAGTTGATTATTACGAAAATGAGTACCCCGATCACTTATTAAAGCTTTCGGTGTTCCGAACCTTGCAAAAAGACGTTTTAAAAAGTTGACTACAACTTGTGCATCATTAGTCGGGAGAGATTGTGCTTCTGCCCATTTAGATACATAATCAATGGCAACGAGAATGTAGAGATTATTATGAGATTTTGGAAATGGACCCATAAAGTCAATACCCCAAATGTCAAATACTTCACATACTTGAATGAAATTTTGTGGCATTTCATCACGTTGACTTATTTTTCCGACCCTTTGACAAGCATCACAGGATTTGCAAAGAAGGTGTGCGTCTTTGAAAATTGTAGGCCAATAGAATCCAGCATCGTAAACTTTTCTTGCTGTGAGCTGAGGCCCATAATGCCCTCCTGTTGGTCCTGTGTGACAATGGTTTAAAATTTGACTAGCTTCATCTCCGAATACACATTGGCGTATTATTTCATCGGGACAACTTTTAAACAAATGTGGATCTTCCCAGAAATAGTGTTTTATATCACTAAAGAATTTCTTTCGTTTTTGGTACGACAATCCTTTTTCAAGGAATCCACATACTAAGTAGTTTGCATAGTCTGCAAACCATGGAATTTCATTATAATCTATCTTCAATAGATATTCATCAGGAAAGTTGTCTTGTATGGCTGATTCATTCTGAACTTCTAATTCAGGATTTTCAAGACGAGAAAGATGATCAGCTGCGAGATTTTCTGCTCCCTTTTTGTCTCGGATTTCAATATCGAACTCTTGTAAGAGTAAGATCCAACGAATTAATCGTGGTTTGGCATCTTGTTTCGAAAATAGGTATCTAAGAGCAGAATGGTCAGTATAGACCACCGTTTTTGCTAGAACGAGATATGAACGAAATTTGTCAAAAGTAAAGACAATAGCAAGGAGTTCTTTTTCAGTAGTTGTATAATTCATTTGTGCTCCTTGTAACGTCTTACTAGCATAATAAATAGGTTGAAATCGTTTTTCAATCCTTTATCCTAAAACGGCTCCCATTGCAAAATCACTTGCATCGCACATTAGTTCAAACGGTAGATTCCAATTTGGAGTTATCATGATCGGCGCATTAGTAAGTTTCTCTTTAAGAATATTAAAAGATTTAATGCATTCATCTGAAAAGATGAATGGAGCATCCTTTTCTAGGAGTTTATTCATAGGAGTGACAATTTTAGAAAAATCTTTTATGAAACTTCGGTAAAAACCGGCATGCCCTAGAAAACTCCTAACTCCTCTAACATTGGTGGGATGTGGAAGTTTAGCAATTACATCTACTTTAGCTCTATCCATTTCAATTCCTTCCTTTGAAATTTTATGACCAAGAACGATGCCTTCTTTAACCATGAAATGGCATTTCTCCCAATTAAGAACTGGATTTGATTGTTCGCATCTAATAAGCATTCGTTCAAGATTAACTAGACATGATTCAAATGTATCACCGAAGACTGAAAAGTCATCCATGAAAACTTCCATGCATTCTTCTATCATGTCGTGAAAAATTGCCATCATGCACCTTTGAAAGGTTGCAGGGGCGTTGCAAAGTCCAAATGGCATGCGTTTGTAAGCAAAAGTACCATAAGGGTACGTGAATGTGGTTTTCTCTTGGTCCTCGGGTGCTATTAGAATTTGAAAATATCCAGAAAAACCATCAAGAAAACAATAGTAACTATTTCCGGCTAAGGTTTCCAACATTTGATCAATGAAAGGTTAGGGAAAGTGATCTTTTCTGGTGGCGTCATTTAATTTTCTATAATCAATACAAACACACCATCCTGTTACAGTCCTAGTAGGAATAAGCTCATTTTTCTCATTTGTGATGACAGTCATTCCACCCTTCTTAGGTACGCATTGAACTGGGCTTACCCATGGACTATCAGAGATTGGATAAATTATACCTGCATCTAGCAGTTTAATAATTTATTTCTTAACAACATCTTGCATATTAGGATTTAGTCTTCTTTGGCGTTGCACATACGTTTTATGACCTTCTTCCATAAGGATTTTATGTGTACAATACGAAGGACTTATTCCTTTAATATCATGAATCTTCCATGCAATAGCTGGTTTATGAGCTTTTAGCACAGAAATGAGTTGAGATTTTTCATTTTCAGTAAGAGAAGACGATATTATTACAGGTAATTCAGATTCACCATGTAAATAAGCATATTCCAAATGGTTTGGAAGTGGCTTTAACTCTAATGTCGGTGGTTCTTCTATCGATGATTTATATCGATATCTGTCTTCTTCTTTTAGCATTTGAATTTCTTCTGTTGTTGGTTCATATCCATTAGCCATAAGTGTAGCTAACATTTCAGTTTCATCAATTGGTTCAATTCCTTCTCCTAAAGAACATTCTCCTGTTCCTTGTAATTCTGGAAATTCTTCTAACAATTCTGCATGTGATTCTATAGTTTGAATATAATAACATGTATCATCTGCAGATTGCGGTTGTTGCATGGCTCTATCAATTGAAAAGGTAACACTCTCGTCCTCTATACTTAGGGTCAGTTTCTTACCGAACACGTCTATTATTTCTTTAGCCGTGTTTAAGAATGGTCTTCCTAATATAAGACGAACTCGAGAATCTTCTTCCATGTCCAGAATAACAAAATCTACTGGAAATACTAAGGTACCAACTTTAACTAGCATGTTCTCCATTATCCCTCTAGGATATTTTACTGATCTATCGGCTAGTTGTATGCTTATTCGTGTTGGTTTCAATTCTCCAAGGTCTAGTTTAGCGTATAGTGAATACGGCATTAAATTTATACTAGCACCTAAGTCTGCCAATGCTTCTATTGAACTAAGACTACCCAGAAAATATGGAATTGTGAAACTTCCTGGATCAGATAGTTTTTCTGGTATCTTATTCAACAGTACTGCAGAACAATTTGCATTCATAGTAACAGCCGAGAGTTCTTCCATTTTCTTTCTATTTGTGATTAAATCTTTCATAAATTTAGCATATCTAGGCATTCCTGAAATCACATCAATAAAAGGAAGATTTACATTTATTTGTTTAAACATATCCAAGAATTTGGATTGCTCGGATTCAAGTCTTTCTTTTCTCATTTTACTCGGGTAAGGAAGTGGTAGTTGGTATGGTTTAACATAAGGTTTAGCCTTAACTGTGTTATCTTCATTAACCTTTTCAACTACCAGTTCTGTTTCCTTATCTTGCTCAGGTTGTGGTTCTTGTGGAGTAGGAATAGCTTCATCAGAAATTAGAGGCATTTAAGGTGGTTTAAGTGTAATACCACTTCTTTTGGTAATGGCTTTAGCTGTTTCATTCCGGGGGTTAGCATTTGTATCACTAGGTAGACTTCCCGGTTTTCTTTCACCTATCAACCTTGCTAGGTTGCTTACTTCTTGTTCCAAATTTTGAATAGAAGCTTGTTGATTTCTAAATGCTTGAGCATTTTGTTCATTAGTTTATTTCTGAGATGTGAAAAACTGAGTTTGAGATTCAACTAGCTTCGATATCATATCTTCTAAATTTGGCTTTTTATCATCGGTTTGTGGTGGTTTGTTTTGAAAAATAGGTCTTTGCTGATTGTAAGTATTAATGGATACTTGTTGATTGCTAGGACCTTGTTGGTTGTTATATGGAACATTTCGGTTATAATTCTAGTTTTGATTGTAGATTGGTCTTGGTGGTTGATAATTATTCTGATAATTATTTCCAGGCCTTTGGTTTATGTATGAAACATTCTCTCTTTGTTCCATTGTTAGTTCAATACTGAGACAATCTTTTGTCAAATGTGGTCCTCCACACTGCTCACAACTAATTCGTATTGAGTGTATATCCTTAGTCATCTTTTCCATTCGTCTCTCGACAGCATCTATCTTTGCAGAAATGGAATCGAAGTCATGGCTAGAATCGGCTCTAGCTAGATGATCTAACGATATCTTTTTCTTGGTGCCACTCATGTGAGTGGAAAGCAGTGTAATAATTTTGTAAGCGTCAGTTGCGATTTTCTTCATAATGGAACCACCAGCTGCTATATCGATGTCTTTCCTTGTAGTGATGTCGCATCCTTGGTAGAATATTTGTACTATTTGACAAGTGTCTAAACCAGGTTACGGACATCCTCTTAATAACTTTCCAAATCTTGTCCACGCCTCATATAGAGTTTCATTTGGCTTTTGCGTGAATGTAACAATTTCTCCTTGAAGTCTCACGGCTTTAGATGCCGGAAAGAATTGTTTAAGAAATTTTTCAACTAAAACGTCCCATGTATCAATCGCCCCTTCAGGTAACGATTCTACGAATCTTTGGCTTCTCCCTTTAAAGTCCAGGGAAATAACATGAGATATATCTGTTCATCCTCCACTTCTCTTATTTTAAATAGAGTGCAGATCCTATTAAATGTACGAAGATGTTCATTTGGATCTTCCTTCGGTGCACCACTAAATTGGCATTGATTAGTTACCATGTGTAGAATTTGTCCTTTGATTTCATAATCTGGCGCATTAATTTCAGGTTGAGTAATTGCGTGACCTTGGCCAGTGCGTTTAGCTCGCATTCGGTCTTCCATACTTAGAGGTTCCAGATTTTCCATGACTGAATTTGTTGAATCTGAATCACTATAGGATTCTGATTTAATGGGTTGTTCCTCGACAATCTCCGTTTGAATGATTGGTGGTTTCGGAGGAAAGATTAATGGTTCAGGATCTCTGAATTGTCTCTGAATATTCTCCAGATTCTCAATTGTGAGGTCGGGTTCAAAAAATGGATTATCAGAAATTTGAATTGGAGTACTTGGTCGACTGGATGACGATTCTAAAGAAAAATCAACGGCGACAATATTTGCTAGATGTCTTGATCGAGTTACAGGTGGTGAACGTACAAAAGGTGGTGAACGTTTTGCTCGGTGCATTCACTGAATATCATATTAGTTATAAAAGATAAAAATTATTAAAGTTATCAAATTAACAGACTTTTCTACTTTTGCCCACGTTTCGAATAGCCAAAAGATGTAGCAGGGAGCCAGAACCCTTTAAATCGGAAGCTCACAACTAAGCCACTAACAAATCCAACTATTACTACGAAGCAGAAAATTTTTGGATGTCTATCAATTTAACCACTTAAAATAATTTTTCGTTGAAATATAAAGAAATTTTAGAGAAGAAAAAGAAAATTCTATGTCCTAAAAACTAGAGCGTCGAAAAATAAGAAAGAAAAAGAGCGCGTCGAAAAACGTCGAAAAATAAAAGGTCGAAAAATAATAGGCGTCGAAAAATAAAAATAAGAAAGTAGCGCGTCGAAACTTAAAAAGGAACTAAAAACTAAGAATTAAAAGTTGCGTCTAAAAATATTAAAGCTTAAAATAAATTCTATATCCAAAATGGAAATAACTTAAAAAGGGTACTAAAATATAAAAACGGCGTCGCAAAATTCTAAAGCACCTAAATCTTAGTCTAAAGAAAAAAGCACTTAAGGGATTTTACGGCAAAGCCTAAAATCTAGAAATAAAAATAACTATGGCAAAAACTATGACTTAAAACTAATTACGAGCGAAAAATACAAAAATTACGCTAAAACAAATAAAAAGATACAAAATATAAAAATATACTTAAAGTTGTAAAAAGTACAATTTTTATACAAATATTATTTTTTTATTATTTATTTATAAAAGTATTAATTTTATATATTATTAAAACTAATTAAACTAAATAATACAAGTTAAATAATAAAACTAAACTAAATAATAAATAAATGAAAACCTAATTAGGGTTTTAATTAATTAATAATAATAATTATTATTACGTAATTATTGCAGTTGGCAGTCAAATGTGGCGTGTCAGGGCCAGTCATGCGATCGCATGAGCTGTGCGTTTAAAATCCATGCGGTCGCATGGATAAGGGTTTCGGGCCAGGTTCTGGGCTGCTACAGTGTAGTGGCCCGAATGTTTTTTACTTTTTTTTCTTCTGTTTTTAAAATAAATAAATATTTAAATAAAATAATAAAATACTTATATTTAAAAATTAAAATAGTAATAAAAAATACTTTTTAACTTTATATATTTTAAACAAACTCTTAAAAATAAATATATAGATAATTTTTTTTTCTTTTTATTTTTGTGTTTTTAATATTTAAAACGTATATTTTTTTATACAAAGAACTTAATAAATTTTTTTTTTCGCGTTTCGCTTCCGGCGTTTAAGCAAGTCCCCGGCAGCGGCGCCAAAAATACTTGATGTGTGCGAGGCGTACTAGGAAATAGTTATATTTTTTTAAGGAAAATACTATTAAATACGATACAATTTTACATAAAATATTTATTTATTTATAGAATGGATATACCTAAACCTTGCTACAACACTTATAGGCAGTGTACCTAATCGTACAGTAGTGTAGTTTTTAGTAAGTCCGGTTCGTTCCACAAGGATCTTAGCCAAGTTTAATGCTATATTTTTAACTTATGATTGTAAAAATACAAAAATATATATAAGTAATATTATTATTATAAAAGGGGGTTTTTAACGTTTAATGACCGGTTTGTCGATTTTAAAATTTTAGTCGCAGTTAAAACCTAATGTAAAATATTAAAAATATATATAACTTAATTTAAAGCGTAAGTAAATAACTATAATGAAATT
Organism: Rutidosis leptorrhynchoides; assembly: GCF_046630445.1. Taxonomy (NCBI): domain Eukaryota; kingdom Viridiplantae; phylum Streptophyta; class Magnoliopsida; order Asterales; family Asteraceae; genus Rutidosis; species Rutidosis leptorrhynchoides. Next base: position 695,249,574 of record NC_092335.1, read on the forward strand.
GCGATAAATAAAAGTGCGATAAATAAAAAGTACGATAATTAAAAGTGCAATTAAATACGAAATAAAGGAAATTAAATATGAAATAAAGGAATTATGCTTATTTAAACTTCCGTAATCATGATGTTTGACGTGTTGATTTTAGTTTATTACCATGGGTTAATTGTTCTTTGTCCTGGATTATTCAATATGTCCATACGGATTTATCCATAATAGTCCATCAGTCATAATCATAAAATGCGGAGGTCTTCGTCAAATTATTCTTATTCCCGAAGTCAAATATTCCAACTAATTGGGGATTCGAATTGTAACAAGGTCTTAATACTTTTTTTTAATGAATACACCAGGTTATCGACTGCGTGTAAACCAAGGTTTTACTACTTTGTTAACAATTACACCAATTACCCTTGAATGTAATCCACCCTGTTTTAACTAGTCCATTAACTATTAATCTAGTTCCGTGTCCGGTAAAATGAACAATTATTGGTATTTATAGATATCCCGCCCACCGTACCCGATTAAGCGTATGTGGTTATTTATAGATACGTCAAATTATAACCTTTATATTAAATTAACGAGGTATCGTTAAGTTAATATAAAACCCATTAATAGCCCATAGTCTAATTTCCACAAGTGTCGTTCTTTTATCCAAACTCCAATTATGGTACAAAGCCCAATTACCCAATTTTAGTATTTAGCCCAACATCACGATTACTTCGGCATTAAATAAGCATAATAATAACTTAGCTACGAGACATTAATTTAAAAAGGTTGAACACAACTTACAATGATTAAAAATAGCGTAGCATTACACGGACAGAATTTCGACTTACACCCTTACAACATTCGCTAACATACCCTTATTATTAGAATTTAAAATTAAAATTAAAATTAAAATTATAATATATATATATATATGTATATATATATATATATATATATATATATATATATATATATATACGTTGAGATTGAGGAGAAGAAAAAGATATATTTTATGTTGCTCAAAACTGCGAAATTTATAGGCATGTGGCATGGTACCTACTGCCATGCGATCGCATGGATTTCTCTCATCCAGGCCATGTGATCGCATGGCCTGCTTTTCCAGGTCACATGTCTTTGTTTGCATTCTGCTGACGATTTATAAATATATATATGATATATAAATAATTTTAAGAATTATTTAAATATTATATTATATTTATGTGCATAGTTGACTTGTAATTTTTAGTCCATTGCGTTGAGCGTTGAGAGTTGACTCTGGTCCCGATTTCGGATTTTCGAACGTCCTTGCGTATAATTTAATATCTTGTATTTTTCGTTTCGGGTCTTGTACTCTTGTAATTTTGAGACGTTTCTCACCAATAATTTGAACCACTTTGATTGTAATTTGTACTTTTGAACTTTTTGGTCGTTTGCGTCTTCAATTCGTCGAATCTGTCTTTTGTCTTCACCTTTTATTATTTAAACGAATATCACTTGTAAATAGAACAATTACAACTAAAAGCTTGTCTTTCTTGAGGGATAATGCTATGAAATATATGTTCGTTTTTAGCATTATCAAATATTATATATAATGAGATGTTAAATTATTACATTATCATGATATTATGATGTATGAATATATCTTAATATGATATATATACATTAAAATGTCATTACAACGATAATCGTTACATATATGTCTCGTATTGAAATCCTTAAGTTAGTAGTCTTGTTTTACATATGTAATTCATTGTTAACATACTTAATGATATAAATAATTATCATTTTATCATGTTAAATATAGTGTAACAATATCTTAATATGATACATATGTACTTAGTAAGACGTTGTCATAACGATAATCGTTATATATATCATTTCGAGTTTCTTAATTTAATAGTATCATTTTATGTATATAACTCATTGTTAATATACCTAGTGAGATACTTTCTTATCATAATATCATGTTAACTATATATATATATATATATATATATATATATATATATATATATATATATATATATATATATATATATATATATATATATATCTCCATATATATATAACATCATATAATTTTTACAAATTTTAACGTTCGTGAATCGCCGGTCAACTTGGGTGGTCAATTGTCTACATGAAACTCATTTCAAATAAACAAGTCTTAACAAGTTTGATTGCTTAACATGTTGAAAATATTTAATCATGTAATATACCAATTTCATTATATATATATATATATATATATATATATATATATATATATATATATATATATATATATATATATATATATATATATATATATATATATATATATATATATAAATGGAAAAGTTCGGGTCACTACAATTTTCGAATCCTTAGAAAGTTTAAATAATATATCAGGATTTGACAACGTTCTTTGTAAGACCGGTTTCTTGGACCGAGTAATCATGTGATCTAAAATCATGAAAAGAAATGTTTTAGGAGAAAAATTTTTAAGCCTTAAAGGATTTATGTATTTAAATTTTCTATTTATGAAATATCTTAGGATATAAGTAAATTTTAAATTAATAAATATATTAAATATTAAGGACGTAATTAAAAATATAAATATTAAATAATAACTTTTATCGCATAACAACGAATAATCAAACATACACGACCTATTAAATCTTTCAATACTTAAGTGACCCGTCAGCGTCTAGGTTTGGGCAGGAGCCTTTAAATCGGAACCCCAGCAACCCTCCCCTAAAGGAAGACAGTCATCACCCGTTTTTAAGAAATATCAATAACCAAAGTATATCTAACTTCGGTATTTACCGCGCTACACTTCCCCGGCAGCGGCCCCAAAAAGTTGATGTGTTGAAAGTGTGTGTGCAATAGTGCTTACATTATTCCTCAACTTTTAAATTTATAAAACCTTTTATTATTACACTTTAACACCCTAACGAGAAACAAAACCCGATCATAGGTAGTAATTTAGGTTATCGTCCCAAGGGAAGTGCTAGGTAAGGATAAGAGTTGTTTTATTAATTAATTCTTATTAAATAATTAAAGATATATTTTTATGTCTTTTATGGGATAGATTTCTCTTATGAAAGAGTTTGCTTTTAAAAATAAACAAAACAAAATAAGGAATTGAAGATTCAAAATAAAATACAAATAAAGATACAAGTAAAGATACAAGTGATTACATGGACAAACACTTCATACGGGATTCATATTAGATAAGTTTCATGAATTATATTAACACAAAGTAGAATAACAATCATAGACCAATTATTATCCCTTAATAGGTTAAATTAAGTGCTGCATATTAATCAATAAGTAGGACTTAAAGCATATGCTAGATATGTGATGTGCATAACTAACATCTTAATTCTTCATTTTCAATTCAATTACATGATACATACCAATCTTGTGATGAGGATCAATATGCAAATAGACTGACAAATTATATAAGCTATTAAACACCAAGTAGATCAACTCAAGTTACTAACTGAAAGTCAATTACTACTAAGTTTTCATGCAATCATTAATTAAACAAATCCAAACGAAGGATCTTCGATTAAGCCTAACAATATCAACTTCTATTATATAAGTGTAATTCAAATTAAATAAGTTTATCATTATTAAACTCTTTAACTTAGTTGCATGCAATTCAATTTAACATGTTTGATGGACTAGATCTAAACAAGTAGCATGAATCGAATAATAGATTTATCGGATCAAGGACTAATCAACCCTAAAATCATGTTATTTAATCATTAAGCATGGCAAACAAGTGTAATCAAGCAAAAAAGATTCGAAACAGTTTAAATATCATTACAGAAACTCAACCATACAGATTTGAACGTTTAGTTCATAATAGAAGATGAACAGAAATGAATACAGAAAATAAAATAGACAAAACAATAAATTAAAGATAGAATCATACCTTGAAAAGAAGGTAGATGTAAAAAGACTTGAATTAAATCTTGAATCTTTATTACAAAAAAAAAAAAAAAAAAATCTAACCTAAGGGCTTAGAGAAAACCCCTAGAAAACGACCTAAAAACGAGAAAAACTATCTACTTCTGACTTAACTTATGAAAACTGAGACGAGAGGCCTTAATTTATAGAATCCTGGGGCGGTGGCCAAGCCGGAGGCTTCAGTGGGAAGCCGGCGGCTTGCCTTAAGTCGGTGACTCCTCGTGAAAGTTAAACTTAATCAGCAAGTCAAATCTTGTAATCGTCATACTGAAGCCGGCGGCTTCACTTGATTCGCCGGATCTTTCTGATTTTATCTTGATTTTGTTTCCATTTTTACTTGAACTTGATCAATAAGTTGAGAAACCGTGTCAACCAGGCCGGCGGCTTCATTGGGAAGCCGGCGACTTCCTTTGCCTTTTTCTTGATCAACAAGTTCTTTCAATTTTTATCGATTTTGAACATTATGATACTTTCAACATCAAAGCCGGCGGCTTTATATACACCATGCCGGCGGCTTCATCTAGCCACTTTGCAATTTTATTCATTTTTGATCCTGTTTAATACATAACTTGGACATGATCATTAGAAATATCTTTTTTCCCTTTTTTACCCATTTTAGTGTGTTTTAGCATCAAAATGACTCAAAAATACTAAGATAACTCCTCAAAATGTTATTAAAAAACTGTATAATTTAGGAGTTATCAAGGTCGATCTTAAAGTGTTTGTCGGCTAAAACCAGATCACAGTCTTTATACACATTGTCTACTTTCATAACTGTAATGACCCGCACTTTTTCGATCGTTCTATACTTATAAGATTAATATTTACATAAATTAAACCTTACCAACATGATAAGCAATCCAAATTGTTGAGACTTATGTTTTTGAAATGAGTTTTACACAACGTTTGACCGTCTAGTTTGACCGATGATATCACGAACTATATAACATATGATAATTATACGTTTGTGTATATATATGTATATATACATATTTAACATGATCTAAGGATGTTTTAATATCTCATTTTGTATTAATAACAATAAGTTATAAGTATATTTTGAAACTACTAATTTAAGTTTTCAAAACGATAACCATACGTAACGTTATTTGACATAAATACTTATAACATATAATGTTTATACATATATCGTATATGTAATGTATTTAATCACTTTTAAAGACTTAAATACATAAAACAATATAAGTATATTCACAAAAGATAGCTATATTTGAATTCTCATTCCATTTTTCAAAAAATTTCTATACGTATATCTAGAGTACATGTACTCGTATCATACCTAGCTTCTATACGTATTTACTATTGGTATATACACATAAAATCACCACCTAACTAGCCCTTGTTACTGCCCTAAGGTAGAGGTAATTACTTTTGTAAGATAGTATGACTAATTACACAAAATAACAACCTAAAATTTTGTCTTGGTTCCCTTGGTTCACGTTTTTAAAAGGCTAGGGGGATCATCATTTTGATTCATTTTTACTTCAAATCTTTAGCTAAAAACACACACACTCTCAAGAGCCTTAAACTCCATAACCATTCAGCAAGAAACCATGAAGATCTAGCCATAGAAACAAGCTTTAAACACCATAAGAAAACCCTTACAAAAACACTTCAAGAATTCTTCCAAGAACACAAACTTACTTCCAATCTTTCATCCAATTCCATCACCCTTTTGGTTCTAGGTTCTTACTCCTCTTTTACAGCAACCTTGTCCAAGGAACTTGAGGTAGTAACTATGTTCATAACCTTATTCGATTCATATATATATAGCTATCTTATTTTGTGGTATAAAATTTTAACAACAAGAACATAGTTTGAATGTTTTCAAACTTGTTTGCAAACTAAATAGATCCTTCTAACTTAACTTTTAAAATACTTCAAGACTTGTAATATATCATAAATATATGCTAATTTAACAAGGTATAACTTGGTTTTTCAAAGAACACCTTAAAAACTGTTTTTACGACGTCGGAGTGCAACCAGAGGCTGTTTTGGGTTGGATAATTAAAAACTATCTTGAACCTTGAATTGGAGGTTTATTTTCTGGAAAAATGATTTTTACTATGAATATGATAACACATAAAAATTTCATGATTTAACTCAAAGTATAAGTATTTTTTTAGAAAAATAATCATTTAAGGTTGTTTACATGATGGAAAATGATTAACTTCATAAGTTTCACTAAAGTTTGACCTATGACCTGTGATTTCGAATACAAACTAAGGTATTTACAGTTCATATTCTTAAAGAGGGACTCGATCCAAGGAAGTGGCAAGTTGAACCAACGAAAACGGAGTTGTAACGAAGAAACTATGACCAAAACGAGATCGGATATCTAAGACTAGTTTAGCTACGAAAATAATTGGAGAAAATTAAATAAATCACATCTTTTTAAAATAACATGATATTTTATATATATGTACTCATAATTTAATTTTATATAGTTCAGGATCACCCGTAAACAATACGAGAAGATTAATCATAAGATCCCATGATTGTACGCAACACGTCATTTGACAACACCGGTACTTTATGTACGCAACACGTCATTTGACAACACCGGTACCGTGGGTCAAGATTAATCTCGACCAATACATATACGATGGGGGTTTTATTTATTTCATTGGGGGTTTATTAAACACCTAAAAATGAACCATTAAAATTGAATTACTAACATCGGACTGCTAACTACGGACTAAGGAATTATTAAAAGTATTAAAAGTATTATAAGTATATATATGTGACGTTTGTTTAAAATGAAAATATATTGATAAATTATATGGATAGGTTCGTGATATCAATCGGAGACCAAGTCAAAATTACATATCTTCAAGACGAAAGTGAGTATATAGTCCCACTTTTAAACTCTAAATATTTCGGGATGAGAATACATGTATTTTATGTTTTACGATATGGACACAAGTAACTGAAAAATATATTCTACGTTGAGTTGTACCACTGGCATACTTCCCTGTAGCTTGGTAACTGTTATTTACAGCGGTATTGTAAACGCGAATCCTGTTGATAGATCTATCGGGCCTGACAACCCCAACCGGACTGGACAACCAGTATTCAACGGTTGCACAGTACTTCGTTTCGTGACTACACTTGGTACGGTGTAGTAAGATTTCATAATAAAGGGAATATGCGACGTGATTAAATGTTAAGTATGGTTACCAAGTGCTCAACCACTTAGAATATTTTTATTAAAACGTTTATATATGAAATCTTGTGGTCTATATATATATTGCTGCCGGCATTAAACCTATATCTCACCAACTTTATGTTGACGTTTTAAACATGTCTATTCTCAGGTGATAATTAGAAGCTTCCGCTGCAACATGTTGAATTTAAACAAGATCTTGAGTATGCATATTTGTGTCAAAAATAAAACTGCATATCGGAGGATTTGTAATGTAAAATATGCTAGAAATCGTATTGTTATCATCACATGTAAAGTTTGTAAGTCTAATATTATCGCTAAGCGATAATCATCTTTTTATTGTCTAAAGCTTGTATTAAAATAAGAGTTATGGTTTGTAATGTAAAATAAATGCAGTTGTTCTTTTAAAAATGTCGCATATAGAGGTCAATACCTCGCAATGAAATCATACGTTATCTAACTCGTTCTTATGGTTAAGGACGGGTTATGACATGTGGTATCAGAGCGGTGGTCTTAGCGAACCAGGTTTGCATTAGTGTGTCTAACTGATAAGTCGTTAGGATACATTAGTAAGTCTGGACTTTGACCGGGTCTGATTTAAAAACCATTGCTTATCATTGTTGGTTAAAATTTATATGTAAATATTATGTAGTACTAATGGGTTAGTTGTTGTGTGATAGATGTCGGGCTCAAAACTTGTCATCACGTTCAGCGACTCCGAACCAGAATCTTCAGATGGTGTTCCAGTCATTAACCTATCCGATGACGAAAATAATATCTTTGGGGAAGACTCACAAATTCCGGATGAACCGACTATAGAGAACCCGGAAAGTGAACCCGAGGAGGAAAGTGAACCCGAGGAGGAAAGTGAACCCGAGGAAGAAATACAGGAAATTACAAAAGACGAGTTCGAACTAGGAAAGAAACGAAAGGCTAATGAATTAGAAAATTCAAATCCCGAGTTTAGTAAGGATGATGTGGCACCAACTCCACTAGACACTACCACCCCTATTCCCGCTATTCCTATTCGTTCTATCCCGGCATCCAGTTCTTCAGTCCCACAGCCAAAATATAGGCAGACAGCCAGGATAAGCGTTAAGCGATTCTTTGAACCTAAACGTCCTAGAAAATAGACCAAACGATGCGCTGCCGTATTAAACCATGGGATCATATAATGTTTTGTATAATATTATTAGTGTGGTTTGTTTAATGTTCAATGTAAGATAAGCATATGTAAAATAGTGAAGTGTGAAATGCAATATTTTTCCATGGTTAAGTATTATTTAGATGGTAGTAATTGATTCTGTACTAAGCTATTAAGTATGGACATTAACGGGTAGGTACTACCCTAGATATAATTATAAAACGCTAATAAGAAGAAAAGGCTTTTATAATAATACCTGGTTCATATTATTAATAAGCTATAATGTACTGTAAATATACACTACATCTATAATATTCCATGTGAATAATTATTTTCTTTTCATTCTTATAGAAGAATATGGCGCGATTGAACCGAATGACGGAACAAGAAATCCAGGAACTCATCAATCAGCGAGTGAACGACAGAATGTTATGGGTCGAGGCTGCAAGAGGTGCTGCAGTTAACCCAAATCCTCGTGTGGGGTGCACTTACAAAACTTTTCAAGCTTGCAAGCCCTCATCATTCAGTGGAACAGAAGGACCGATCGGTTTAACCCGGTGGATAGAAAAGATGGAGACTGTGTTTAAAATCAGTGGTTGTGTTGAAAAGGACATGACCAAGTATGCATCGTGCACTTTACAAGATAGTGCACTCACGTGGTGGAAAAATTATGTGAAGGCTGTAGGAGGAGATGTAGCTTATGATACTCCGTGGGAAGAATTCAAAACAATGTTAATCAACGAATATTGTCCAAGGAACGAGGTTAGGAAGTTGGAAGATGAGTTACGAAGTCTGAAGGTTATTGGTACTGAAATCACCAACTACAATCAGCGATTCATGGAATTAGTTTTGCTATGTCCTGAATTGGTTCCAACCGAAGAACGGAAGATTGAAATGTACAAAGATGGTTTGCCCAAAAAGGTCAAGGCAAATGTTACAGCATCGAAACCTAAGACAATTCATGAAGCTATAACCATGGCAAACGAGCTAATGGATCAGGTCATCATGGATAAGAAAGTATCCAATACTGATGTGAAGGTATCAGGTAACAAAAGAAAGTGGAATGGAAATTATGATCGAGGTAACCAACAACAATCTTTTAAGAAACAAGAAAACACGCAAGGTGCGGGTAGTGGTTTAAGCTTTGGTTATAAAGGACAAAATCCTTTATGCAACCGATGCCACAAACATCACTCTGGTTACTGTAATGTGGTATGCAACAAATGTAATCGAAAGGGTCATCTTGCTGAAGATTGTAGGGCTCTCCTTACAAATACAAATGGTACCAAGACTCCTGCCACCAATGCAAATAGAACTGCTTTGGCTACCATTACTTGTTTTGGGTGTGGAAAACAAGGTCACTATAAGAGCCAGTGCCCGAATCCAGAGAAGAATATCGGACCTGCACGTGGGAGAGCATTTGTTATTAATGCTAGAGAGGCATGTGAAGACCCGGAGCTTGTTACGGGTACGTTTACCATTAATAACTTATCAGCATCTATTATATTTGATACTGGTGCTGATAGAAGTTACGTGTGTAGAGACTTTCACGCTAAATTGAATTGTTCATCATTACCTCTAGATGCTAAGTACATGATTGAGTTAGCTAATGGTAAACTAATTAAAGCCGATAAAATTTGCCGTGATTGTAAAATAAATTTAGCCGGAGAAACATTTAAGATTGATTTGATACCCGTAGAATTAGGAAGTTTTGATGTAATAATCGGCATGGACTGGATGTCCAAAATAGGAGCTGAAGTTGTGTGTGCCAAGAAGGCAATTCGCATTCCTCGTAAGGATAAAACGCCAGTAATGATTTATGGAGAGAAGGGTAACTCAAAGCTAAAACTCATTAGTTATTTGAAAGCTCATAAGTGCTTGAATAAAGGGTGCTATGCTATCTTAGCACATGTTAATAAAGTCGAAAAGAAAGAAAAAGAGAAGTGCATCAATGACGTGCCTGTGGCAAGAGATTTTCCTGAAGTATTTCCGGAAGAGTTGCCGGGATTACCTCCATTTAGATCTGTAGAATTTCAAATAGATCTTGTACCAGGAGCTGCACCGGTTGCCCGTGCTCCATATAGACTTGCACCGTCCGAGTTAAAAGAACTTCAGAGTCAGTTAAAAGAATTACTGGATCGTGGATTCATACAACCAAGTACTTCACCGTGGGGAGCTCCAATTTTATTCGTCAAGAAGAAAGACGGATCTTTCCGAATGTGTATAGATTATCGTGAATTAAATAAGTTAACTATCAAGAATCGGTATCCACTACCGAGAATTGACGACTTATTTGATCAACTCCAAGGATCATGTGTGTACTCGAAAATTGACCTAAGATCGGGCTATCATCAATTACGTGTCAAAGAAGAAGATATACCGAAAACTGCTTTTCGGACACGCTACGGTCATTACGAATTTTTGGTCATGCCGTTTGGATTGACGAATGCGCCAGCTGTATTCATGGACCTCATGAATCGAGTTTGTAGTCCATACTTAGATAAGTTTGTTATCGTTTTCATTGATGATATTCTTATCTATTCCAAGAGTGAGCAAGAGCATGAGCAGCATTTAAGGTTGATATTAGAGTTGTTAAGAAAAGAACAGCTATATGCTAAATTTTCTAAATGTGCTTTCTGGTTGAAAGAAGTGCAATTTCTTGGCCACGTTGTTAGTAGCAAAGGAATTCAGGTTGATCCAGCAAAAATTGAAGCCATTGAAAAATGGGAGACTCCTAAGACACCAATGCAGATACGCCAATTTTTGGGTTTAGCCGGTTATTACAGAAGGTTTATTCAAGATTTTTCCCGAATAGCTAAGCCGTTGACAGCGTTAACGCAAAAAGGGAAGAAATATGAATGGACTTCTGAGCAGGAGAGTGCATTTCAATTACTGAAAAAGAAGTTGACTACGGCGCCTATTTTATCGTTACCAGAAGGGAACGATGATTTTGAAATATATTGTGACGCTTCGCGACAAGGTTTTGGTTGCGTTCTTATGCAACGGAAGAAAGTTATTGCATACGCATCCCGACAATTAAAGATTCACGAGTGGAATTATACGACGCATGATCTAGAACTGGGAGCAGTCGTGTTTGCATTGAAGATATGGAGACACTACTTGTATGGGGTTAAATGCACTGTGTTTACTGATCATAAAAGCCTTCAACATATTTTCGATCAAAAACAGCTGAACATGAGGCAACGTAGGTGGGTTGAGTTAATAAATGACTATGATTGTGAAATTTGTTATCATCCCGGGAAAGCGAACGTGGTGGCCGACGCTCTAAGCAGAAAGGAACGAGAACCAATTCGAGTACGAGCGATGAACATAAAAATTCGCATGAATCTCAACTCACAAATCAAAGAAGTTCAACGAGAAGCACTTACTAAAAAAATATAGGAGATGAAATAATGAAGAAGTATGAGAAGCAACTCGTTATGCGGGAAGATGGAATTCGATATTTTGCAAATCGTATTTGGGTACCGAAGTTGGGTGGATTAAGGAAGTTGATATTGAACGAGGCACATAAGACAAGATATTCGATACATCCTGGAGTTGGAAAGATGTACCAAGATCTTAAGACACATTATTGGTGGCCTAATTTAAAGACAGACGTTGCAACATATGTTGGGGAGTGTTTAACTTGTTCCAAAGTCAAAGCAGAACACCAGAAGCCGTCAGGGTTACTTCAACAACCAGAAATTCCAGAATGGAAATGGGACGGTATTACCATGGATTTCATCACGAAGTTACCAAAGACTGCCTGGGGATACGACACCATTTGGGTAATTGTTGATCGTCTTACCAAATCTGCACATTTCTTGCCTATAAAGGAAACAGATAGAATGGAGAAATTATTACGATTATATATAAAGGAAATAGTTTCAAGGCATGGAATACCTATTTCCATTATATCTGATCGTGATAGTAGATTTACCTCAAAGTTCTGGCAATCACTACAGGAGGCACTAGGAACTCGTTTGGATATGAGTACCGCATATCATCCGCAAACGGACGGGCAGAGTGAAAGAACAATTCAGACTCTTGAAGACATGCTCAGGGCATGTGTGATCGATTTTGGAAACAGATGGGATAAGTATCTACCATTAGCAGAATTCTCGTATAATAATAGTTATCATGCGAGCATTAAAGCTGCACCATTCGAAGCATTGTACGGAACGAAGTGTAGATCTCCTATCTGTTGGAATGAAGTAGGAGATCGACAATTAACTGGTCCCGAGATCATACATGAAACTACTGAAAAGATAGTACAAATCAAGGAGAGATTGAAAACAGCCCGTAGTCGCCAAAAGAGCTACGCCGATGTCCGAAGGAAACCATTAGAGTTTCAGATCGGTGACATGGTTATGTTAAAGGTGTCACCATGGAAAGGTGTAATACGTTTTGGAAAAAGGGGTAAACTGAACCCAAGATATGTAGGCCCGTTCAAGATCATCGAACGCATTGGACCGGTAGCTTATCGACTCGAGTTACCGCAACAACTCACCGGAGTACATAATACCTTTCACGTCTCAAACCTTAAGAAGTGTCTTGCAAAGGAAGACCTCACCATTCCTCTTGAAGAAATCCATGTCGACGAGAAACTACAATTCATCGAAGAAATAATCGAAATCATGGATCGTGAAGTTAAACGGCTTAAGCAGAGCAACATACCGATCGTTAAGGTTCGTTGGAATGCTCGAAGGGGTCCCGAGTTTACTTGGGAACGAGAGGATCAAATGAAACAAAAGTATCCACACTTGTTTCCCGATGACGCAAAATAGGTACAATTTTAAATTTCGGGACGAAATTTATTTAACGGGTAGGTACTGTAATGACCCGCACTTTTTCGATCGTTCTATACTTATAAGATTAATATTTACATAAATTAAACCTTACCAACATGATAAGCAATCCAAATTGTTGAGACTTATGTTTTTGAAATGAGTTTTACACAACGTTTGACCGTCTAGTTTGACCGATGATATCACGAACTATATAACATATGATAATTATACGTTTGTGTATATATATGTATATTTACATATTTAACATGATCTAAGGATGTTTTAATATCTCATTTTGTATTAATAACAATAAGTTATAAGTATATTTTGAAACTACTAATTTAAGTTTTCAAAACGATAACCATACGTAACGTTATTTGACATAAATACTTATAACATATAATGTTTATACATATATCGTATATGTAATGTATTTAATCACTTTTAAAGACTTAAATACATAAAACAATATAAGTATATTCACAAAAGATAGCTATATTTGAATTCTCATTCCATTTTTCACAAAATTTCTATACGTATATCTAGAGTACATGTACTCGTATCATACCTAGCTTCTATACGTATTTACTATTGGTATATACACATCAAATCACCACCTAACTAGCCCTTGTTACTGCCCTAAGGTAGAGGTAATTACTTTTGTAAGATAGTATGACTAATTACACAAAATAACAACCTAAAATTTTGTCTTGGTTCCCTTGGTTCACGTTTTTAAAAGGCTAGGGGGATCATCATTTTGATTCATTTTTACTTCAAATCTTTAGCTAAAAACACACACACTCTCAAGAGCCTTAAACTCCATAACCATTCAGCAAGAAACCATGAAGATCTAGCCATAGAAACAAGCTTTAAACACCATAAGAAAACCCTTACAAAAACACTTCAAGAATTCTTCCAAGAACACAAACTTACTTCCAATCTTTCATCCAATTCCATCACCCTTTTGGTTCTAGGTTCTTACTCCTCTTTTACAGAAACCTTGTCCAAGGAACTTGAGGTAGTAACTATGTTCATAACCTTATTCGATTCATATATATATAGCTATCTTATTTTGTGGTATAAAATTTTAACAACAAGAACATAGTTTGAATGTTTTCAAACTTGTTTGCAAACTAAATAGATCCTTCTAACTTAACTTTTAAAATACTTCAAGACCTGTAATATATCATAAATATATGCTAATTTAACAAGGTATAACTTGGTTTTTCAAAGAACACCTTAAAAACTGTTTTTACGACGTCGGAGTGCAACCAGGGGCTGTTTTGGGTTGGATAATTAAAAACTATCTTGAACCTTGAATTGGAGGTTTATTTTTTGGAAAAATGATTTTTACTATGAATATGATAACACATAAAAATTTCATGATTTAACTCAAAGTATAAGTATTTTTTTAGAAAAATAATCATTTAAGGTTGTTTACATGATGGAAAATGATTAACTTCATAAGTTTCACTAAAGTTTGACCTATGACCTGTGATTTCGAATACAAACTAAGGTATTTACAGTTCATATTCTTAAAGAGGGACTCGATCCAAGGAAGTGGCAAGTTGAACCAACGAAAACGGAGTTGTAACGAAGAAACTATGACCAAAACGAGATCGGATATCTAAGACTAGTTTAGCTACGAAAATAATTGGAGAAAATTAAATAAATCACATCTTTTTAAAATAACATGATATTTTATATATATGTACTCATAATTTAATTTTATATGGTTCAGGATCACCCGTAAACAATACGAGAAGATTAATCATAAGATCCCATGATTGTACGCAACACGTCATTTGACAACACCGGTACTTTATGTACGCAACACGTCATTTGACAACACCGGTACCGTGGGTCAAGATTAATCTCGACCAATACATATACGATGGGGGTTTTATTTATTTCATTGGGGGTTTATTAAACACCTAAAAATGAACCATTAAAATTGAATTACTAACATCGGACTGCTAACTACGGACTAAGGAATTATTAAAAGTATTAAAAGTATTATAAGTATATATATGTGACGTTTGTTTAAAATGAAAATATATTGATAAATTATATGGATAGGTTCGTGATATCAATCGGAGACCAAGTCAAAATTACATATCTTCAAGACGAAAGTGAGTATATAGTCCCACTTTTAAACTCTAAATATTTCGGGATGAGAATACATGTATTTTATGTTTTACGATATGGACACAAGTAACTGAAAAATATATTCTACGTTGAGTTGTACCACTGGCATACTTCCCTGTAGCTTGGTAACTGTTATTTACAGCGGTATTGTAAACGCGAATCCTGTTGATAGATCTATCGGGCCTGACAACCCCAACCGGACTGGACGACCAGTATTCAACGGTTACACAGTACTTCGTTTCGTGACTACACTTGGTACGGTGTAGTAAGATTTCATAATAAAGGGAATATGCGACGTGATTAAATGTTAAGTATGGTTACCAAGTGCTCAACCACTTAGAATATTTTTATTAAAACGTTTATATATGAAATCTTGTGGTCTATATATATATTGCTGCCGGAATTAAACCTATATCTCACCAACTTTATATTGACGTTTTAAACATGTCTATTCTCAGGTGATAATTAGAAGCTTCCGCTGCAACATGTTGAATTTAAACAAGATCTTGAGTATGCATATTTGTGTCAAAAATAAAACTGCATATCGGAGGATTTGTAATGTAAAATATGCTAGAAATCGTATTGTTATCATCACATGTAAAGTTTGTAAGTCTAAGATTATCGCTAAGCGATAATCATCTTTTTATTGTCTAAAGCTTGTATTAAAATAAGAGTTATGGTTTGTAATGTAAAATAAATGCAGTTGTTCTTTTAAAAATGTCGCATATAGAGGTCAATACCTCGCAATGAAATCATACGTTATCTAACTCGTTCTTATGGTTAAGGACGGGTTATGACAATAACCTTACCATTTGCTACTTCTACAAGATGCTTAATTTCTAAGGCTTGTAGGAACGATTGCGTTAGCTTTGGTTGCAGGTGTATCCGCTGGAGGAACTGCAACTCTACAATTCTTGGCTATATGACCAATCTTCTTACACTTGGTGCACTCAGCCTTGCACCACCCAGAATGGTGTTTCTCACAACGCTTGCAGAAAGGTTGTTTTCCAGAGTAACCTCCTTTTGAATTATCGACAACTTTCTTATTTGAACCTTGGTTCGATCCTAGAGCGGATTCAAATTTCCTTTTGCCCTCATTTGTCTTGGCCTCAACTTGTTTATTTTCCGCGACTTTTCTCCTCTTAGCCATCATGAGATTTTGAGCCGTTAGTATCACTGCATCTAAGGTCTCCTTACTAGCAGCAATGACATTTCCCTGAATCTCTTCAGGAAGGCCTTTGTTGAATCCCCAAAATAATTAAGGATTTAATTATGGCAATACTGTAATTTAATTGCACTAAAATGTTATGTGCAGCCAGCACAAGTTTGTTTATGTATAGACAGCAAATATTGCTATGTCAAGTGTTCAGTATGCTGCCTAGTCTACCAGCACAAGGTAGAGTGTATTCTTCAAATCAGCACAGGATGAGTACTCAGCAATTCAAGAATATCAAGTGACTCAGCATAAGAAGAACCAGTAAACCTGGTAAGCAGCATACAACACAAGACAGCCATACTCCATTACAAGCATGGTGGTTTCCCGAGTGGTCTACATCAATTGTACTATTCAACAGAAGTCAAAGTAAATTGTTTTTAAGGAAAGGACATGCGTCGGCGGCTGACAAGGGACCTTACAAGACCACGTGGGAATACAGAAGTTTAACACATATGCAGACATGTGCTATACTTTGTCAATGCCTAGGGAACACAACATTCTATTTGTTTAAACGAATAGTGGTGCCAAATCAAATTGGGGTGTTCCTGCAAATAGCTAACAAAGAGGAAAGAGGAGAGCACGCTCTCTGATGTAGTTGTCCCCACAAGTACAGATATCATATGTACCAGTGGATAATAGAACCATTACACAGTTAATAGGATTACTATAAATTGTTGTATCCACTATTGTAACAACTAGTGGTGTGGGTTTATTTATTTAGAGTCTAAAACGCATAATAGCTTTAAGTTTATCCTCATAGCTATACTTAGGTAAATCTGTATCAACCAACTATCATTCCGCCAAGGATAGTTGTAATTCTTTGTGATTTAATCAATAAATAATAACAGTTGAAAAATTACCTTTGACTCTATTTAAATTACATGCTTGAATATTAAACTGTGTTTAATTGGTTAGTTATTTAAAAGAAATTGTATTCACCCCCCCTACAATACTCCTTTTGTTAATCAAGGGACCAACAACTGGTATCAGAGCTTCAGTCTTGATAATTTAATATCTTGGATCTGAATTCTCTCATGGCTGCATACTCAAATACAGTTTACCTTAAAAATGGCTCATCCAATAGACCACCCAAATTCGATGAAGATGAGTATGAAACTTGAAAGGCAAGGTTCATGCTTCACCTGGAGTCTATTGACCTACTTATGCCTGGTATTACCACAGATGGTCCATTTATCCCAACTGAGACTATTGATAGCATCCCAGTTACTGCTGACACTCATGTCGTTCCTGGCAGAGAGGTTATTCTCACTCCAGCCAGATGGGATGCTGAGGACAAACGTCGTGTTGGACTTGACCCTAAGATCAGAACTCTGTTAGCTATAGCTTTACCTAACCACCTGTTCAAACTGATTAAGGGAAAGTTGAATGCTAAGCTTATGTTAGACTATCTAGATGTTACTTATGAAGGCATGGATGAGGTTAGGCAGAACAAGATTATTACCTTGAAAAGAGAGTATGAAATGTTCTTTGCCTATAAGAATGAGACCCTTAAGCAAACCTTCATTAGGTTTATCTCCTTAGTTGCTGACCTGCTTACTTTAAAAATCACATATACTGATTTTGAACAAGTAAACAAATTCATTGACTCACTGCCTACTAAATGGAAACCTGTCACTGAACCCTTAAGAACCACTTAGGCCTTAAAGAACTTTAACATGTCCTCTCTTTATGGTACACTTTGGAACCATGAGAAGGCAGAAGCTAAACTTGAATTTAATTTAAAAGAAAACTTTAAGTCTGCCCCCACCACCTCAAAATACTCAAAAATTGATGATACTGCTCTTATTGCTGCTGCTAAAAAGAAAGCTCAAAAAGCTTTACTGGTTCAAAAGTTGATGGCAGAAGATGAGTCAGGTGAAGATGAGGTGGATAGTGGTACTGGGTCTGAAGAAAGCAGTGATGATGAAGATGATGTGGAAGGGTTTGCTGAAGGTATGGTTTTGCTGGCTAGGCAGTTTAAAAAGTTCAATCGTAATAGAACCAGCAAGCCATACAAAGGGAGTAAGAAACCAAGTGCTAGGTATATCAGCAAATCAGTCAAGGGTCTGAAATCTGAGTGTTACAATTGTGGGAAGGTTAGATATTTTGTTGCTGAATGCATGTCCAGGAAACCTTCAACATCACATGCTAACTCCTTCTCAAAAGCTGATAAGTACAAGAACAAGCACAAAGCTATGAAGGCTCAGATGAAGGAAAGTGCAAAGGCTGATAAGAAGGGAAAGAAGCCAGAAAAGGTTCTAGTCGCTGAGTATCATGATTGGGATGAAACCAGCTCTTCTTCATCTTCTAACAGTGATACTGATGATGATGATGATGATTATGGTTATGCTTCTGGTAAAAAGCTGTGTTTGATTGCCAAGGAGGTCGAGGAGTTTGATGAGGATGATAATGGTAGTATGTTTTTGGCTGATATGAGGGAAGCTGATCGGAAAAAGGATTCACCTCAATGGAAATCTGAAATGCTGTATAAGGTTGATAATTTTCGAACTTATACTGATGATGAAAAAGCTGAAATGTTTGACTACCTAAGAGTTGATTTATGTAGAGGCAGTAAACGTAAAGAAGTTTTGAAAAGTGATAACAAATCTTTAAATGATAAACTTAAAAGCAAAACTGATGAAATTAAGATCTTGAAGGATGAAATTTCAAAACTTGAAAAACAAAATTTTGCTTTAAAGTCTCTTCACGTTGAGGTAGCAGATGTTAAGAACCAGCTAAATGACCTCAAGAAGGTCGTTGCTTCATGGTGTACATCTGCTCAACGCACAGCTAAGTGTATAAATGAGCAGGTGCCTACCCAAGTTGAAGCTTTCTTTACTGGTGACTATGCTGCTGCTCTCGCAGAAGTTACTTTGTAATGACCAGGCTTTTTCGACTTTCTTTTGCGCTTTGTGCTTTCACGAAACTGCGTACTGAGCTAGTTTATGCTCTGGGATCTTATTTAATGATTAATTACTTTGGTTAATATCTTACAACAAGCTATTAAGTGTGTAATCACTTAACTTGATCCCCGAAAGCTTTTATGACCGTTGGTGTCACTTGACGTTTGAAACGAGCTATGTATTTCGGTACACATTTAACTTGGGTCAATCGGAATATTATGACTACGAAACACTAATTGTTATTTTATAATAACAATTACTTGGGTTTTTAGATGCTTAATTACACTTAGTAATTTGCTAGAGCACACTAGTTAGTCTTGTTGGACTTTCTACCTTGTTGGACTTTATCCCATCCTACACTAGCTAGTGGACTATTTAATTAGCCCAACTATAATAAGTTAGTAACCCATATTAATGAAAGACAAATGCCCATTTATTAGAGGGAACATACTAGAATTTTTGCTAAGCATTATCCTTAATGTTGCATGGGATCCTAACATAAGCACCAACTTTAGACAAACATTAACCAAAAAGCAAAAGTTTTTCCCCCTTGGGTTTGAATTCTTCAAGAACATGATAGATTCAAGCTTTCTAGCTTGAAATCTTCATTTACTTGTTAGATCTAGCTTGTGATTTCTTTGTTTTGTTATAAAGATTAAAACTTGTGTTTATGATCTTCATGTATCTTAAAGATCCAAGCTTTATGCTTCAATATCTTTAAGAACACTAAGGATCCAAGCTTTCTAGCTTAGGGTTTCATTATTATGTTAAAGATCTTAGTTTTTTAGCTTATGGTCTCATTAATTTCATTATTTTGTTAAAGATCTTAGCTTTCTAGCTTATGGTCTCATTAATCTTGTAAAGATCCAAGCTTTCTAGCTTAGAGTTTTCTTAATACTTGAGATCTAAGTTATTATTGTAGATCTCACTTACTTAGAACTTTTTTGTGTTTGTTGTGATGATAAAGATCAAGTCTTCATCATCACATATGATGGAGATGCATAAACTTGTGTAAAATGGACAAAGGTTGAAGCTTTATTGGATTTATGCAATAAAGAGGCAATCTTGATGTTCAAAACTTGTAGAATGATAGATTTTACTCTTAGTTGTGTGTTGATGGTTGAACCTTGGTCAAAGTGATGCTAAAACATCAAAGAGTTGTACACTTGAAGCTTACAAGCATCAAGGATGAGAACCGTGATGAGCATCAAGCACCAAGAATCTCACCAGAACACTTGTTTGCTGTTTTTCGGGGTCTGATCAGACTAGGGCTGTTATCGAACCGAGTTGAATCGAATATCATGAAATTATAGCTCGTTCGTTTACTAATTATTCGGCTTGAGTTCGACTCGAGTTCGATTAAACTATTAAAAACGTGCTCAAGTTCGAACTCGAAAATGTAACTATTGTTCGAGTTCGAGTTCGAAGCTCGTTTAAGTTTGAAAGACTTTAGTTCGAAACTAGGTTTTAAACTTATTACACTTAAAATGCTCGTTTAGAAGCTCGAGCTTGATATGCTCGTTTTTTAGATCATATCTTATTGTTCTAGTACGTGCAAAAACTCAAATTTGAACCCATTTCAACTTTTGTTAACTTGAAAGTTTTGTACTAAATGAGTATCAAATTTTAGACACAACGTACTGAAGTGTATGGTTGAATTTCGTACTTATAGAATTTCGTACTTAAAGATAAAAGCTATGCTCGATTAGCTCATTCGACTAGACTAACTCGTTCGTTTGTAAAAAATAAACGAGCTTTCGATCGAGTTGAGCCAAATACTATTGCTTTTAAGCTCGGCCTGTGAAACTAATCGAACAATAATTCATGTTCGAGATCGACTCGAGTTTGAATATCATAGTGTTCGAATTCGAGAAATTCGAGCTCGAATTCGAGTAGCTCGTGAACTGCTCGGTTCGTTAATAGCCCTATTTCAGACCCCTAGGCTTCTGGAAAATCTATTTTCAGATAGTTCGTTTCGAGTAGATGAGTTTTCATTTAGGCCTCGACTTAATCCGATATACGTTTTAGGATTTATAGCCTTCCGAAAGTCACTACACCTTTGTAATGTTGTGCTGAAATTTCTGACCTACTCGCACTTAAACCGTCCCCATGATCAAAGAAAGATGAGTTAGGTTCTGAAAATTGGTCAGCCGTTAGAGGACTCACATACGGAGCCATGGCCACTGACTAAGCGTCTTTTCGATTTGTATAGAGTTCGTAACAGCTGTCCGAATTCAGCCTTTTGTTTCGATCTCTATTCTTGTTAAACATACCTTAGTGTTGATGAATGATGATGATAAGGATGATGTTGATGATGACATTTAAACTTAATTTATTCACTTTTACACTTATTGGGACAACATACTGACCTAGTGACCTTTGACTTAGGTTGATGACCTTTCGGACCGACTTACTACCTGCATACGTTTCATATCGACTTTTACTGCTTATTCACTGTGAGTTATAGCATCCCTTTACTACTTTTTACTATTTTTGGGACTGAGAATACATGCGCTTTTTACGTTTTACATACTATACACGAGTACTTAAACTTTACATATGTGTGGGTGATATAACGGCACAAAGATTCCCCTTAGCTCGGTAACGTTTATTCATTGGTTTCTGAACCATGAACGCGAATCTTAGATATGGATCCATAGGGTTTGACAACCCCACTCGGGCTAGTCGCGCTAGCATTTGTAACAACCCATCCTTATCCCCTGGATGAAATCATCAACATTTGGTCCCATTGCGATGATCGACTCCAAGTATTGTCCTTAAAATGAGCAAATGCACAACGGAAGACTTAATTTGTACCTGAGAATAAACATGCTTAAAAGTGTCAACCAAAAGGTTGGTGAGTTCATAGGTTTATCGTAACAATTATTTCAATATTTTAATAGACCACAAGATTTCATAATCATAAACATAATACACTCGCAAGTGTATGTAAAGCATTCTAAGTGGTTGAGCACTTGGTAACCATACTTAACATTTAATCACGTCGCATATTCCCTTTATTATGAAATCTCACTACACCGTACCAAGTTTAGTCACCGAAACGAAGTACTGTGCAACCGTTGAATACTGGTCGTCCAGTCCGGTTGGGGTTGTCAGGCCCGATAGATCTATCAACAGGATTCGCGTTTACAATACCCATGTAAATAGTAGTTACCAAGCTACAGGGAAGTATGCCAGTGGTACAACTCAATGTAGAATATATTTTTAAGTACTTGTGTCTATTTCGTAAACATTTATAAAAGCAGCGCATGTATTCTCAGCCCAAAAATATATATTGCAAAAGCAATTAAAAAGGGAGCAAATGAAACTCACCTATTGTATTTTGTAGTAAAAATACATATGACGAAACTGAATAATTCAGGGTTAGCCTCGGATTCACGAACCTATATCATTTATATATATATATATTAACACATATATTTGTAATCAAACAAATTTATCATATCTTAAACTATATATTATATATATTTTAATTTGTATGTATCTTTAAAAGTGATTAATGTTTATATAGTTATATTAATATTTATATATGATTAATATTATATTAAAATACATCATTTGTTACATATGAATATTTATATAAAAATATGTTTATAATATTGTAACGACCCGGAAATTTCCGACCAAATTTAAACCTTAACCTCTACATGTTTCCGACACAATAAGCAAAAATCTGTAATGATGAGTCTAGAAATTTTGAAATCTATATTCGGATAATCAATTACCCTTTGACTATGTTCGACGATTCACGAACAACGGCTTGTAAATAAGTATATAGATATAAATATAAAAATATGTATATATATATATATATATATATATATATATATACATATTATTTTTTTTAATTAATAAAATGCACTCCAATCAATTGGAACTTATAATATAAAATAAAATACATAATAAATAAGTTGCTATATTAATATCATTACTTTTATTAATATTAATAAGAATGTTATTAATAATATATGATACATTTGATTTGTTATTATTATTATTAATTATTATTATTATTATTATTATTATTATTAATATTATTATTATTATTTGTAATTGTATTTAAATTATTATCTATATAATTAATTAATAATTATTAATAATAAATATAATAAACTATACGAATATTATCCTAATCTGTTAAGTGTATCTGTCTTCAATTTGTTTCTATCTGCTAAAACGAATCTAAAACAAAACGTAGGTCAATTTTTTTTTAACATCATTCTATTTTTTTTCTTCGGTTCCTATTACACTCGTGATTGAGTGTCTACATCCAATATTATATAATCATCCATCTGTTATTGAGATGAGGGGAAATAGATACATTTGATATTTTTTTTTCCTTCTTTGCTCGTATCCCTGTTCGTGGCATCCCCAAATACAAATCTCGAATTATGTATCAGTTTCAAAAATCTAAAAATGTAGAAGTGTTGGTAATCTTTATTTCGATCTTCCTGCAAAGTTTCAACAACTAATTTGTAAAATCAACAACGAATTTTGAGGTCAAAGTTTTTAAATAAAAGGTCAACCCAAGTGTTCTTGAGGAAAATTCGAATTCGTTTTTGTGTTTCAAGTTAAATTGATTATCCAGAAAGTTTATATAATCGATTTATAACTTATTTCATTTAGGATTTGTGATCTAAAACGTTCGAGAAATTGATTTTGAGGTTTGAGTTTATAAAGGGTCCTTGCGTCATTTTTTTTTCTGCTGCTGCTATTTAATTTTTTTTTTCTCTGTTACGATAACTCAAATGAATCACAGCCTTCTTTTTATTTGTATACCAGTATTAATTGAGAACATAAATTCGTTACTTTGATATTTGGGAGTCCCCTGGTCGAACTGAGATAAGGAAGAAGAAACAACAGAGATACGAGTCATATTAAATTTAGTTCGAGAATTAATCAGGAAAAACTGAAATGGTTCATTGGTTTGGGTGCATGTCGTGTGAGCTAGAGGTCATGGGTTCAAAACTATGTCACGACATTTTTTTTTAATTAACAATAACAGTTGCTGATTGGGCTTAATCTTTGTTAGGCCGTGAGCTATATTTAGGATTGGGTCGTGAAGCTACACTTGACTGTTGGGCCGTGACTTTAGTTGGGCTATATGATTTGGTTTTGTGAATAAGAAGAAAAACGAAACAGAAAAACGGGCTATCAAATTTAAGTTAGAAATTGTAAAACAAAAGCATAAATGGATCAATGGTTAGGAACATGGGTGTTAAGTGGGAGGTCTTTTGTTCGAGTCCCGCTCGCAACATTTCTTTTTACACAAAGTTTTAAGGGTATACTCAATTTCTTTTATTTTTATTATTAATATTAATTATTATTATTATTATTATTATTATTATTATTATTATTATTATTATTATTATTATTATTATTATTATTATTATTAAAAATAATTATTTTTTTATGAAAAGTAACAATATTATTAAATTCGTCATTTTTAAAGTAACATCAAAAGTATCATTATTATAAGTATCATTATTTTTAATAAACTATTATTATCATTGATATTGTTACTACAAGTAAAATGACTAGTATTATTAGCAAAATTAATATTGTTATTATTAAATCTAATTATTATTAGCACTATTTTAGTATTATTAAAGTTTTTTTTTTTTAAAACCAAAAGCTATTTATATAAAAATATATCAAATACACACATAATAACTATATAAATATTACATAACTATTTTAAATAGGTAATATATAATTAATATATACAAATGAGTTTGATTATTATTACCTGTTAATAATATGTGTTAATATATTTATAAATGACATAGGTTCGTGAATCCGAGGCTAACCTTATACTTGATTAATGATGTTATATATATTTTTACTACAAAATACATTAGGTGAGTATATAGTCCCTTTTTAAACTCTAAATATTTTGGGATGAGAATACATGCATTTTATGATTTACGTTATGGACACAAGTGATCAAAAATATATATTCTACGTTGAGTTGTACCACTAGCATATTTCCCTGTAGCTTGGTAACTACAATTTACATGGGTATTGTAAACGCGAATCCTGTTGATAGATCTATCAGGCCTGACAACCCCAACCGGACTGGACGACCAGTATTTAACGGTTGCACAGTACTTCATTTCGTTACTACACTTGGTACGGTGTAGGGAGATTTCATAATAAAGGGAATATGCGACGTTGATTAAATGTTAAGTATGGTTACCAAGTGCTCAACAACTTAGAATATTTTTATTAAAATGTTTACATATGAAATCTTGTGTACCATTGTTATAACGCTGCTAGCATCAAACCTATATATCTCACCAACTTGATGTTGACGTTTTAAAGCATGTTATTCTCAGGTACGAATTAAGTCTTCCGCTGTGCATTAGCTCATACTAAATATATCAATTTGGAACCATTCATGACATTTATCAAAAGACGTTGCATTCGAGTGGTTGAAGTTCATTAGAGACTATTATTAAGTAAATGACAGATTAGGTCATTTGGATGTTATGAAATGTTAGGCATATATGTCAATTTCCGATGTAATATTAGATTGTCTTTTAAGAACAAATGCAACGTTTGTAAAATGTATCATATAGAGGTCAAGTACCTCGTAATGTTATCAACTATTGAAATTCGTTTGTAATCAATATGGACTTCGTCCAGATGGATTAGTTCGGGTTATCACAGTTGGTATCAGAGCGTTGGTCCTAGTGAACCAGGTCTTGCATTAGTGTGTCTAACTGATAGTTGTTAGGATGCATTAGCAAGTCTGGACTTCGACCTTAGCTGCATATTATAAGTATTGTATATCATTCCTAGTGGAAAAATTACCTGCTAATCATTCCTAAGTCTAGACACGACTTCCTGCACTTATTTGATAGATAGTGTACTGATAAATTCATATCTTAGCGTATCTGCTAATTCATATCTTAGTGTATCTGTTACTGTAGACTTTATCTGACACGTTTCGTTAAATCCCTACGTAATTCACGGGATCTTCTGTACTATGTATAGGTATTCTATATAACTAGAATATCATCCGATATCCGAAAATCATTTTATATCGAAAAATCCCTTATTCAATCGTACGCAATGGAACTCACCATTAGATCAAGTCCCTCGGATTCCGATATGGAGTCCCACGCTGGCTCCGAAAGCAGTATGACCGGAATGGTCCAACCAATTCATCGGATGGGTTCGTAGTCGACTTAACCAATGGAGACGCGAAGAAGGCGATCACTTCCACCAACCTGCACCCTCGGCGAAGAACCTGAATCACTTACCGATGAGCCTATCCGAAACACCATTTTAGCCTCATCTCCAGGGTAGCTCGTCACGATTATCTTCTATCTAAAATTCTAAATCTTATTTATCCACTCGTTCCAACCGACACTCATCCCGGAATAATAGATGAAGTCAACAAACTTCGCGCGCGAATTGTAGCTTTGAAAAATATGGTGCAAAACCTACCAGCTTCAGCAACATCACCGGTACCAGCAGTACCACCAGCATCGGCACCAATATCACCAATAACACCAGCCTCAGCATCACACGCCTCAATATCACCATCCGTACTTCAAATATGATCTCCGTTCTACATATCGTTCTACACCGACTATCTTCGTTCTACATATCGTTCTATATCAATTACCTTTGTTCTACATGACGATTATGTAATCTCTAATGTTTTAGAGATTATATATTCTTGATCTAACAGTAAATCAAATGAGATTAATATCATATTAACTCATTAAATCCATG
Source organism: Rutidosis leptorrhynchoides (assembly GCF_046630445.1). Classification (NCBI taxonomy): domain Eukaryota; kingdom Viridiplantae; phylum Streptophyta; class Magnoliopsida; order Asterales; family Asteraceae; genus Rutidosis; species Rutidosis leptorrhynchoides. The sequence continues at coordinate 695,276,668 of NC_092335.1, forward strand.
ATTACATCTGAAAAAAATATATATGCAAGTATATTTTCATAAAGATTGTAATTAAAAATTCATTTGTACAAACTGTTAATGGTGAAAATATTTTAACGGGTAGGTAATACCCGAGGAATATTTAGATTTCACATTAATAAGTTGCACTATACATTCTTCGACTCTGATTCAACAGTCAGTCATTATTCTACTTATATCCATAGATATACGTATTCGTTCATCACAGAATCCATTTTCGTCAATTTCATATTTGGATTTTGACCTATCAGAATCCAACAAGTGGCATAATGAAGAAAACATCGGACAAAGTAAAATTTGTTAGAAATAAACGAACTAACTAATTGAAATATTGTTAAGAATCCACGCTAACTGTTTCTAGCTAACTGGTTACATTTTATTTATCGCAATTTAATTATCGCAATTTACATTCTCGCAATTTTATTTATCGTCATTTAATTTCTGTATTTATTTTACGCACTTTAAATAACGGGACACGTAAACAAGGTTTCGACATATCATATTGACCCATCTATATATTTATCTTGGAACAACCATAGACACTCTATATGCAAATGACGGAGTTAGCTATACAGGGTTGATGTTGATTCCAAAATATATACATAGTTTGAGTTGTGATCAATACTGAGACCGGTACACGGGTCACGATACGTATTAATTAATTCGAATGCTATATATTAAACTATATATGAACAATTGGACTGTTAAATGTGAAGTATCAACTGTGGACGAATAATATTGGACAATTAAAATGAATTAAAATAATGATTATAACATATGAAACTAAATAATTCTTCAAGTTTGCCACTTGATTTCATCTTAAACCTCATTTGTATCTTGACGATTCAAATTTGCGTTCAAACCTTTCATAATTCTTGAAAACACCTCAATAGAGAAGATGAACCAACCGCACTTCATCTACAGAAGAAAAGATTTATGCATATAGTTATGCACCTGGAAAACTTTCGAATCCAAATTCATAGTTTAACACATATCGTGTTGAATCCTTTGCCATTTATTAGCAAAAATAACCCTACAATTTCTTTTCAGGAAGCTAATTTTGTCACAGCTCTACTTCGACTTCTCAGTGAGACTACTCCTATTATAATCTCGATATTTATACCTTGTCCTTTCGTCGTCGTACCGGAGAACCTTTTATATTTCACAACATCATCAGCAGATGTACCAGTAACTCGTTATCTCTTTGGCAAAATCCGCAATCAGTATTTTGAAAATCTCGTAGAAATTCTTCCAGTTATACCGAAAACGTCTATCCCTAAGAATTACATATTTCGAATGTGAAGTTGCTGAAAAACATCCTGGACTATGAAGTAGTTCTTGAAATGCTGATGAAGTAGCAAAAACCATAAACGACTTTAACAATCAAAAGTTTGATGATAAAGTATAGTGTGTTGGTAAAGCTCAGAAAAATAGAAGGGGTTGGAATTGGAAAACGGATTGAGCAAAGTATGAAGGAGACCGTGGCCAAACATGAAAACTAAACCCGACTTCAAAGAATCCAAACGATTTCGTGCCTGCTGAAATCGTTAGTAAGAACCCTACTCCTTATTCTAAACCTTTTCAGATGATATTCTTCATCAACATCTTATCTTAGATATTATAAGATATCCTCATATCTTCCGTTATACATATTCTCCAAATTGTTGGAGACATTTTCACAACTATCCTTATCTGAAATCATCTATCATTTCGTAATATCTGCGATACAATATAAAAGAAACTGTGTTAGTTTCTAAATTCTGAAACCTTCGAGTTTGAAATAGGAATGTTCTAAAACAGTGCTGGGAACTGATGCATGAATTAGTATAATATAATGAAACTTGATCAACTTCATTATATTACAGTAAGTCATGTTATGTTCCTAATGGAATGTGATGAATCACAGTACCGTCATCATGTGCCATGTTACACGACTTTTACATTCTATTCAATCTCCCAACATATTAAGAACATATCGTCTTGATAGTTCGATCTTTTCCAGGATATTCTGGTAATTTGACAAATCAAAATTGTGCCATTACAAATTCTTTCTGATAGCATTAGCTATGTTCATTCCAAATTTCATACATACGAACTCTGGATCATTACTCGCTTGGCTCGAGGACGGGAAGAAGAAACGAAGGGACAAAACCCCAAAATAGAAATTGGAGTATAAACCACAGCAAATAGGAGAGAGTATTAGCTGTGGATGACAATGATTATGGAAGACAGACGTAGGGACATCGAAGTATAAGAGAAGATATAAAACCCAATAACAACACTGAAACTACAAACCGTGCATATCAATACGTATTGCCACGTAAAGGCATGGGAAGATTAAAAACACTATAACCCCAAGAAAATAGTAGAAGTAAATAAAATCTTCCGGTGGTAGATGGAAGAGAAGAATGACGGATGTAAAAATTAGGAGTATATCAAGAATCAGAATTGGATGAAGCATATCAACGAATGTTTTAAAGTAGGAATTAAGGAGAAAAGTAGAAGATGTGAGTTGTGAAAAATAAGGAAAACGAAGGAGTTGATTTATAGTAAAGTATCTGACAAAGAAATCGAAACAGATTTGTCACATTAATCAAAGAAGATTCTGATTTTCTAAATCGCTAAAGAACCAAATCTTATTACGTAAGATTTTCTTTAAATCCCTTAAATCCCGGAAGTCTATAATAACCACGACATCGGTTAAAACGAATATATTTATTTATTCATTTCACTCTTTTGTGATAGTTTCACTCGTGCGCTTCACATGATCGAATCGTCTTATCCATATCTTCCAATAATGATAAAACTCTATTATTACCTCATATTCGTTATGAAAACATTCCTATTGATATTTATGACAACCTCTACCAAATTTCGGGGACGAAATTTCTTTAACGGGTGGGTACTGTAACGACCCGGAAATTTCCGACCAAATTTAAACCTTAACCTCTACATGTTTCCGACACAATAAGCAAAAATCTGTAATGATGAGTCTAGAAATTTTGAAATCTATATTCGGATAGTCAATTACCCTTTGACTATGTTCGACGATTCACGAACAACTGCTTGTAAATAAGTATATAGATATAAATATAAAAATATGTATATATATATATATATATATATATACATATTATTTTTTTTAATTAATAAAATGCACTCCAATCAATTGGAACTTATAATGTAAAATAAAATACAGAATAAATAAGTTGCTATATTAATATCATTACTTTTATTAATATTAATAAGAATGTTATTAATAATATATGATACATTTGATTTGTTATTATTATTATTATTATTATTATTATTATTATTATTATTATTATTATTATTATTATTATTATTATTATTTGTAATTGTATTTAAATTATTATCTATATAATTAATTAATAATTATTAATAATAAATATAATAAACTATACGAATATTATCCTAATCTGTTAAGTGTATCTGTCTTCAATTTGTTTCTATCTGCTAAAACGAATCTAAAACAAAATGTAGGTCAATTTTTTTTTTAACATCATTCTATTTTTTTTCTTCAGTTCCTATTACACTCGTGATTGAGTGTCTACATCCAATATTATATAATCATCCATCTGTTATTGAGATGAGGGGAAACAGATACATTTGATATTTTTTTTTTTCCTTCTTTGCTCGTATCCCTGTTCGTGGCATCCCCAAATACAAATCTCGAATTATGTATCAGTTTCAAAAATCTAAAAATGTAGAAGTGTTGGTAATCTTTATTTCGATCTTCCTGCAAAGTTTCAACAACTAATTTGTAAAATCAACAACGAATTTTGAGGTCAAAGTTTTTAAATAAAAGGTCAACCCAAGTGTTCTTGAGGAAAATTCGAATTCGTTTTTGTGTTTCAAGTTAAATTGATTATCCAGAAAGTTTATATAATCGATTTATAACTTATTTCATTTAGGATTTGTGATCTAAAACGTTCGAGAAATTGATTTTGAGGTTTGAGTTTATAAAGGGTCCTTGCGTCATTTTTTTTTTCTGCTGCTGCTATTTAATTTTTTTTTTCTCTGTTACGATAACTCAAATGAATCACAGCCTTCTTTTTATTTGTATACCAGTATTAATTGAGAACATAAATTCGTTACTTTGATATTTGGGAGTCCCCTGGTCGAACTGAGATAAGGAAGAAGAAACAACAGAGATACGAGTCATATTAAATTTAGTTCGAGAATTAATCAGGAAAAACTGAAATGGTTCATTGGTTTGGGTGCATGTCGTATGAGCTAGAGGTCACGGGTTCAAAACTATGTCACGACATTTTTTTTTAATTAACAATAACAGTTGCTGATTGGGCTTAATCTTTGTTGGGCCGTGAGCTATATTTAGGATTGGGTCGTGAAGCTACACTTGACTGTTGGGCCGTGACTTTAGTTGGGCTATATGATTTGGTTTTGTGAATAAGAAGAAAAACGAAACAGAAAAACGGGCTATCAAATTTAAGTTAGAAATTGTAAAACAAAAGCATAAATGGATCAATGGTTAGGAACATGGGTGTTAAGTGGGAGGTCTTGGGTTCGAGTCCCGCTCGCAACATTTCTTTTTACACAAAGTTTTAAGGGTATACTCAATTTCTTTTATTTTTATTATTAATAATAATAATAATAATAATTATTATTATTATTATTATTATTATTATTATTATTATTATTATTATTATTATTAAAAATAATTATTTTTTTATGAAAAGTAACAATATTATTAAATTCGTCATTTTTAAAGTAACATCAAAAGTATCATTATTATAAGTATCATTATTTTTAATAAACTATTATTATCATTAATATTGTTACTACAAGTAAAATGACTAGTATTATTAGCAAAATTAATATTGTTATTATTAAATCTAATTATTATTAGCACTATTTTAGTATTATTAAAGTTTTTTTTTTAAACCAAAAGCTATTTATATAAAAATATATCAAATACACACATAATAACTATATAAATATTACATAACTATTTTAAATAGGTAATATATAATTAATATATACAAATGAGTTTGATTATTATTACCTGTTAATAATATGTGTTAATATATTTATAAATGACATAGGTTCGTGAATCCGAGGCCAACCTTATACTTGATTAATGATGTTATATGTATTTTTACTACAAAATACATTAGGTGAGTATATAGTCCCTTTTTAAACTCTAAATATTTTGGGATGAGAATACATGCATTTTATGATTTACGTTATGGACACAAGTGATCAAAAATATATATTCTACGTTGAGTTGTACCACTGGCATATTTCCCTGTAGCTTGGTAACTACAATTTACATGGGTATTGTAAACGCGAATCCTGTTGATAGATCTATCGGGCCTGACAACCCCAACCGGACTGGACGACCAGTATTTACGGTGTAGGGAGATTTCATAATAAAGGGAATATGCGACGTTGATTAAATGTTAAGTATGGTTACCAAGTGCTCAACAACTTAGAATATTTTTATTAAAATGTTTACATATGAAATCTTGTGTACCATTGTTATAACGCTGCTAGCATCAAACCTATATATCTCACCAACTTGATGTTGACGTTTTAAAGCATGTTATTCTCAGGTACGAATTAAGTCTTCCGCTGTGCATTAGCTCATACTAAATATATCAATTTGGAACCATTCATGACATTTATCAAAAGACGTTGCATTCGAGTGGTTGAAGTTCATTAGAGACTATTATTAAGTAAATGACAGATTAGGTCATTTGGATGTTATGAAATGTTAGGCATATATGTCAATTTCCGATGTAATATTAGATTGTCTTTTAAGAACAAATGCAACGTTTGTAAAATGTATCATATAGAGGTCAAGTACCTCGCAATATTATCAACTATTGCAATTCGTTTGTAATCAATATGGACTTCGTCCAGATGGATTAGTTCGGGTTATCACAAATATGTAATATTATTATAAGTAAAATTTTATATACATAATATTTATTTGTTGTAATAATATTAATGTTAATACTAGTAAAAAAATAATAATAATAATGATAATAATAATAATAATAATAATAATAATAATAATAATAATAATAATAATAATAATAATAATAATAATAGTAATAATAATAGTAATAATAATAATAATAATAATAATAATAATAATAATAATAATAATAATAATAATAATAATAATAATAATAATAATAATAAATATAATGAAGGATACTACCTTTAAGTCTAAAAAGGAATAGATGTCATAGCTTAGGCTCGAACCCGCGACCTCACATTTCCCCAACCACATGCCCAACCATCTATTCTGTCAATGTTTTTTTTTTCCAGTTCGATCCTTAATTACTTTAGCCCATCGTCATATCATAATTACTCCTCATATTTATCATTTTATTACCATAACCATCTCATTTTATCATAATCATGATCATAGTCATAATCGTATCATAATCTTAATCATGACTTGAGCATAATCATAACATAATTATAATCATAATCATAACATAATTATAATCATAATCATAATCATAATCATAATCATAATCATAATCATAATCATAATCATAATCATAATCATAATCATAATCATACGGTTCATCATTATCATTATCATCAAAGTTTATAACCTCATGATCATCATTCTCATATTCATATCATCCTAAATGTTATTATACTATCACCATTTTCAGAATCATGATCATCATCCTATACGTAGCATTTGAAAGGCCACTCCACAAATAAAAATCAATTGGGTCTCGGCCTAATAATCCACACATAAACTTGCTGTTATCTCGACATGTATCACCATCTCTCGTCTAATGTCTCGGCCCCAAAATAAAATGAATTGCAGCCCGACACTACTATATACCTACATGGCCCAACAAGAGAATACATGTTAGCCCAAGTACCAAATTATCTGAACCTAGTATAACGGCCCAACTTAGAAGACAAGCCCAGCAGACAAAATCATTCCAATTAACTGGCCCCATATTATAAGTGTATCGATTGATCTCAAATAAAGAAATAAGTCACTTTGTGGTTGTTAAAAGGTGTACGTATCATTAATCCTAACCTCATGTTCATCTCATCATTTTGTTATCATCTTCCACTAACCTCATGATCATCACCTTCTTCATTTATTTAACTAATAGTTAGCTTCTCTATTGACATAAGACATAGAAATAACATAACTCGAACAACAGCAGCAGGAACCACGACCGAAACAGATTATGGAAGTAGGTATTGAGCAGTTGCAGATCGAGTAAATACAGCAGAAGGTCCGTTGGTGGTTCTTGTTCGAAAGGGAACTAATACCGTAGCTATAGCAACTTACATAGGGTTGTTTGGGGTCGATGGTTGTCTTGTTTTGCAGCTGAGGATTTAACAAGAAATAGTTGTAGGTTGATCTTGAGTGGTGAGGGTTTTATAGAGATCGTATGAAAGAGTTACAGAAGGTGTACGAGTTGGTTCTTCTTCTTCGAGTAGCAGCTGAGGTGTAATCAAAATGGAAACAGAAAAACCGAAGTTGTAGTGGTTGTGATGGTGGCTTATGAATTATAGATAAGGGAGAGAGAGAGAGAGAGAGAGAGAGAGAGAGAGAGAGAGAGAGAGAGAGAGAGAGAGAGAGAGAGAGAGAGAGATAGAGAGAGAAAGAGAAGTGTGTTGAAGGTTTTCTTCTTCATTTGTTGCTCGACAGAAACAGATATAGTTAGAGCAGGAACATAGTTATTTTTGGGTTGTCGATGGTGGAGCTCCGTGTGGTGTTGTAGTTCACGATTAAACAGAAACATAAAAATTGCGGTTGCAGGTGGTGATTGGAGGTGACAAGCGGTGATGGAAGATGCCGGTGATGATCATAAGTGCCGGTTGTGATGATGGGTTTAGTGGAACGTTCCCGGACCCAAACTGAAACAAAACAAAAATAAGGGTTTTTGTTTGGAACAAGAAGGTGGGTTACAAGTGACTGTGGTGTTTTGTGGTTCAACGATTATATGGTTAGAAGATGGCGAGATCCGAAGGTGATGGTGTGATGGTGGCTAGAGTGGTAGCCGTTTATTAGGGTGAAGGTGTTCGGTGGTGACGGTTAGAGGTGGTAGCCGGTGGTGACTCATGGTTGGAATAGTTGGGCTTGTGAGATCAAGGAATAAGAAAGAGTGATCATGGGTTATATATATCAATATTTCTTCATGTATATATAAAATACTTGAGATTCTTATTTTTGAGCAAAACAAACTAAAATAAAACAAACTCAAACTGTATGTTTCCCATTATGCACAGTAAACTCAAATTAGGCACAGTGTTACAAATTGTAATGTACAACAGAATTGTGATTATAATATATTTAATAATTATAATATTATTTGAATATATAAAATGTGTGAGATCAACCATTTGCAACTTCTTTTGGATTTATTTTACCGACAATTTCATAGGGATAATATATCGTGTCCATTGCTAAACAGTTAACGTATAAAAGTGCTCCTAAAAATCTCAAATTTTTAGATTAAATATATTTAATTATTTCACTCATTAACTGTTTGAAACCTGATAAAAAGGATTAGATAATTATTTATTTTCTGTTCCAATTTATCTATACGGAGTACTAATATTTAAACTTAAAAATGTAAAAATATTTTTAACAAATCTAAAACCTTCGTAATTAATTTACAGTCAAACTTTTATCTTAATCATTCATGAACATGTATTATATCTATATTAAAACTAACTAAACTTCAACCGAGTGTCACTGACGTTTACTAATTAGGCTCGAAATCAATTATTTTTAATATATTCTCTTTCTATATGCAAACAGTTCAAACTTTTTGAGATTCAACCTAACAGACTTTTCTTAACATGTCATAATCATATCATGAGTTTGGTTCAAAATTAGTCGAAATTTTTCGGGTCGTGACAGTACCTACCAGTTAAAAAAATTTCGTCCCGAAATTTGATCGAGGTCGTCATGGGTAACAATAAAAATGTTTTTAAGACGAATATGAATTGATAAATAGTGTTTTATCATTTTTGATTAATATGGATAAAACGATTCGATCATGCGAAGCGTACGAGTGAAGCTATCACAAAGTATTGAGATGAAGTAAATAGAGGTTCGTCTTTAATTTTTGACGTAGTCATGGTGAATTTCTGAAATTCATGGAATTTAAAGAAAATCTTCTAATCAGAAAGAAAATGAAATAGCACGATTTATTAGCAAACTGTTGGAATTACGGAAGAACAGAAATATCAAGTAAATATTTCCGTGATATGTTTAGAAATTAAGTAGAATGAAAGAGTTATGTAACATGGCACATAATGACAGTATTATCTGTGAATCATCACGTTCCACTAGAAACTCAGCATGACTTACTGTAATATAATCACGTTGGCCAAGTGTCATTATATTATACTAACTCATGCTTCAATTCCCTACACTTCTCCAAAAATCATCCATAATTTAATCTCAAATTTTATAGAAGGATAGAAACTGAAACAGTTTCTTTTATGAGGTAACATAGATAGCACGAGAAGATAGATAATTTCGGATGAAGATATTTATGAAGATATCTTCAAAAATATTGAAGATATTTATGACGATATTTTGAAATTTCTAGATCGAAGGATGATGTAGAAAACGTTTCCGCAAGGATTTTAACATGACTTCGGAGCAAGATTTTCTCTAAAGATTTTGGCGGATCCAGAATTTCCTGGATTCTTTGAATATAGGGTTTGGTCCTTGTATTTGCCCTTGGTCTCCTTCATGGTTAGCTCAATCTGTTTTTCTCTACCAAATTTTCTATCGAGCGTTCCTAACAGTTCCTTCTTTATCATCAACTTTTGGCCATTAAGACCATCTACAACATGCTGCTTCATCAGCATTTTTAAAGTTAATGAATCTGAGTCATCGGTTATCAAACCGAGGTGGTTTCAGGTGTATTGTGTTTTGAGATGATTAAACGCTGATGGTAGTATGGTGGAATATAAAAGGGTTCTCTGGTATCAATAAATGAGCACGCAGATATATCAAGATTTTGATAAGGTTGTTTCGAACGAAAAGTCAAAGTTGACTTGATGGAGCTGTGACAAAATTGGCTACTTTGAAAAGGGATCGCAAAGTTATTTTTGCTAATAAATGCCAAAGGATCTGACGCGGCTACGTGTTAAACTTTTACTCAGTTGCCGAGAGTTTCTCAGATGCATAACTATATGCATAAATCTTTCCTTCTGTAGATGAAGTGCGGCTGGTTCATCCTCTTGATCGAGGTGTTTTCAAGAATCATGAAAGGTTTGAGCGCAGATTGTAATTGTCAAGATACAATTGAGGTTTAAGATGAAATCAAGTGGCAAACTTGAAGAATTGTTTTGTTTCATATGTTATAATCAATATTTTAATTCATTTTAATTATCCAATGTTTGTAATCCACAGTTGATAGTCCACAGTTAGTAGTTCAATAATTCATATATAGTTTAATATATAATATTCGAATTAATTAATACGTATAGTGACCCGTGTACCGGTCTCAGTATTGATCACAACTCAAACTATATATATATTTTGGAATCAACCTCAACCCTGTATAACTAACTCCGTCATTTGCATATAGAGTGTCTACGGTTGTTCCAAGATAAATATATAAATGGGTCAATATGATATGTCGAAACCTTGTATACGTGTCCCGTTATTTAAAGTGCGAAAAATAAATACAGAAATTAAATGACGATAAATAAAATTGCGAGAATGTAAATTGCGATAATTAAATTGCGGTAAATAAAATGTAATCAGTTAGCTAGGAACAGTTAGCTAGGAACAGTTAGCGTGGATTCTTAACAAAATTCCTCATAGTTAATTTGTTTGTTTCTAACAAATTTTCTTTTGTCAAATGTTTTTCTTCATTATGCCACTTGTTGGATTATGATAAGTCAAAATCCAAATATGAAATTGAGTTTGAATGAAAATAGTTGTTCTTTGGTGAATGGATACGTACATGTGTGGATTTGAGCAGTATAGTTAATGATTGTTGAATCTGAGTTGAAGAATGTACAATGTAACTTATTAATGTGAAATCTAAATATTCCTCGGGTATTACCTACCCGTTAAAATATTTTCACCATTAACAGTTCGTACAAAAGAATCTTTAATTACAATCTTTATGAAAATATATATACATATATATTTTCTTCAGATGTAATCATGGATTTAATGAGTCAATTATGATATTAAACTCATTTGATTTACCGTTTGGACAAAAATATATAATCTCTAAAACATTAGAGATTACATAATCGCTATGTCGAACGAAGATAAATGATGTAGAACGTCACGTAGAACGATGATTATACTCGAGGTACCGAATGAGATGTCGAAGTTGGTGACGCGGATGTTGTTGTTGGTGGTACTGTTAGTGCCGATGATGCTGCTGGTGCTTGTAAGTTTTGAACCATATTCTCCAAGGTTAGCACTCGAGCTCGAAGTTCTTTGACTTCCTCTACTAACCCTGGTTGGTTATCAGTGTGAGGTAGAGATCGGATATCTTCTCTAGTTCCGTTAATGGTAGCCTCAAGACGAAAAATTCTCGCAAAAAGGGTATAAACGGTGTTGCGAACAGGTTCGCCGGTGAGCGGGTCGAGTACTCCAATATTAGGTGGTAGATTCGATTCATGATATGGAGTACCTTCTTCCCTTCTCCATAGGGTAAGTATTTCGCGAACCCACCCCCATTTTCTCCAGTAATCACGGTAGTTGATTGGTTGGTGTGCTCCTGTCACGCTGTCTTCGGAGTCAGAGGAACTTGGTCGATTAGTAGAGGCCATCGTACGCGATCACATAAAAGATTTTTTTTTTTATGAAAAGCTTAGTGACAGCAAATGATAGTTGGATGGTATTCTCAATGCATAATATGCCTAGATATATATAGTACCAGGATCCCTTAAATTACGGAGAAATTTACGGAAGATATCAGGCAAAGTTTACCGTAATAGATACGCTAAGATATAAATTTGTCTATACACTATCTATGCAATAAAGGCAGTAAGGCATGTCTAGACTTAGGAATGATTAGCAGGAAATTTTCCACTAGGAATGATATACAATACTTATAATATGCAGCTAAGGTCGAAGTCCAGACTCGCTAATGCATCCTAACAACTATCAGTTAGACACATTAATGCAAGACCTGGTTCGCTAGGACCAACGCTCTGATACCACTTGTAATAACCCGTCCTTATCTCCTGGACGAAATCATCAACATTTGGTCCCATTGCGATGATCGACTCCAAGTATTATCCTTAAAATGAGCAAATGCACAACGGAAGACTTAATTTGTACCTGAGAATAAACATGCTTAAAAGTGTCATCCAAAAGGTTGGTGAGTTCATAGGTTTATCGTAACAATTATTTCAATATTTTAATAGACCACAAGATTTCATAATCATAAACATAATACACTCGCAAGTGTATGTAAAGCATTCTAAGTGGTTGAGCACTTGGTAACCATACTTAACATTTAATCACGTCGCATATTCCCTTTATTATGAAATCTTACTACACCGTACCAAGTGTAGTCACGAAACGAAGTACTGTGCAACCGTTGAATACTGGTCGTCCAGTCCGGTTGGGGTTGTCAGGCCCGATAGATCTATCAACAGGATTCGCGTTTACAATACCCATGTAAATAGTAGTTACCAAGCTACAGGGAAGTATGCCAGTGGTACAACTCAATGTAGAATATATTTTTAAGTACTTGTGTCTATTTCGTAAACATTTATAAAAGCAGCGCATGTATTCTCAGCCCAAAAATATATATTGCAAAAGCAATTAAAAAGGGAGCAAATGAAACTCACCTATTGTATTTTGTAGTAAAAATACATATGACGAAACTGAATAATTCAGGGTTAGCCTCGGATTCACGAACCTATATCATTTATATATATATATATATATATATATATATATATATATATATATATATATATATATATATATATATATATATATATATATATATATATATATTAACACATATATTTGTAATCAAACAAATTTATCATATCTTAAACTATATATTATATATATTTTAATTTGTATGTATCTATAAAAGTGATTAATGTTTATATAGTTATATTAATATTTATATATGATTAATATTATATTAAAATACATCATTTGTTACATATGAATATTTATATAAAAATATGTTTATAATATGTAATATTATTATAAGTAAAATTTTATATACATAATATTTATTTGTTGTAATAATATTAATGTTAATACTAGTAAAAAAAATAATAATAATAATGATAATAATAATAATAATAATAATAATAATAATAATAATAATAATAATAATAATAATAATAATAATAATAATAAATATAATGAAGGATACTACCTTTAAGTCTAAAAAGGAATAGATGTCATAGCTTAGGCTCGAACCCGCGACCTCACATTTCCCCAACCACACGCCCAACCATCTATTCTGTCAAATTTTTTTTTTTCAGTTCGATCCTTAATTACTTTAGCCCATCGTCATATCATAACTACTCCTCATATTTATCATTTTATTACCATAACTGTCTCATTTTATCATAATCATGATCATAGTCATAATCGTATCATAATCTTAATCATGACATGAGCATAATCATAACATAATTATAATCATAATCATAACATAATTATAATCATAATCATAATCATAATCATACGGTTCATCATTATCATTATCATCAAAGTTTATAACCTCATGATCATCATTCTCATATTCATATCATCCTAAATGTTATTATACTATCACCATTTTCAGAATCATGATCATCATCCTATACGTAGCATTTGAAAGGCCACTCCACAAATAAAAATCAATTGGGTCTCGGCCTAATAATCCACACATAAACTCGCTGTTATCTCGACATGTATCACCATCTCTCGTCTAATGTCTCGGCCCCAAAATAAAATGAATTGCAGCCCGACACTACTATATACCTACATGGCCCAACAAGAGAATACATGTTAGCCCAAGTACCAAATTATCTGAACCTAGTATAACGGCCCAACTTAGAAGACAAGCCCAGCAGACAAAATCATTCCAATTAACTGGCACCATATTATAAGTGTATCGATTGATATCAAAAAAAGAAATAAGTCACTTTGTGGTTGTTAAAAGGTGTACGTATCATTAATCCTAACCTCATGTTCATCTCATCATTTTGTTATCATCTTCCACTAACCTCATGATCATCACCTTCTTCATTTATTTAACTAATAGTTAGCTTCTCTATTGACATAAGACATAGAAATAACATAACTCGAACAACAGCAGCAGGAACCACGACCGAAACAGATTATGGAAGTAGGTATTGAGCAGTTGCAGATCGAGTAAATACAGCAGAAGGTCCGTTGGTGGTTCTTGTTCGAAATGGAACTAATACCGTAGCTGTAGCAACTTACATAGGGTTGTTTGGGGTCGGTGGTTGTCTTGTTTTGCAGCTAAGGATTTAACAAGAAATAGTTGTAGGTTGATCTTGAGTGGTGAGGGTTTTATAGAGATCGTATGAAAGAGTTACAGAAGGTGTACGAGTTAGTTCTTCTTCTTCGAGTAGCAGCTGAGGTGTAATCAAAATGGAAACAGAAAAACCGAAGTTGTAGTGGTTGTGATGGTGGCTTATGAATTATAGATAAGAGAGAGAGAGAGAGAGAGAGAGAGACATAGAGAGAGAAAAAGAAGGGTGTTGAAGGTTTTCTTCTTCATTTGTTGCTCGACAGAAACAGATATAGTTAGAGCAGGAACATAGTTATTTTTGGGTTGTCGATGGTGGAGCTCCGTGTGGTGTTGTAGTTCACGATTAAACAGAAACATAAAAATAGCGGTTGCAGGTGGTGATTGGAGGTGACAAGCGGTGATGGAAGATGCCGGTGATGATCATAAGTGCCGGTTGTGATGATGGGTTTAGTGGAACGTTCCCGGACCCAAACTGAAACAAAACAAAAATAAGGGTTTTTGTTTGGAACAAGAAGGTGGGTTACAAGTGACTGTGGTGTTTTGTGGTTCAACGATTATATGGTTAGAAGATGGCAAGATCCGAAGGTGATAGTGTGATGGTGGCTAGAGTGGTAGCCGTTTATTAGGGTGAAGGTGTTCGGTGGTGACGGTTAGAGGTGGTAGCCGGTGGTGACTCATGGTTGGAATAGTTGGGCTTGTGAGATCAACGAATAAGAAAGAGTGATCATGGGTTATATATATCAATATTTCTTCATGTATATATAAAATACTTGAGATTCTTATTTGTGAGCAAAACAAACTAAAACAAAACAAACTCAAACTGTATGTTTCCCATTATGCACAGTAAACTCAAATTAGGCACAGTGTTACAGATTGTAATGTACAACAGAATTGTGATTATAATATATTTAATAATTATAATATTATTTGAATATATAAAACGTGTGAGATCAACCATTTGCAACTTCTTTTGGATTTATTTTACCGACAATTTCATAGGGATAATATATCGTGTCCATTGCTAAACAGTTAACGTATAAAAGTGCTCCTAAAAATCTCAAATTTTTAGATTAAATATATTTAATTATTTCACTCATTAACTGTTTGAAACCTGATAAAAAGGATTAGATAATTATTTATTTTCTGTTCCAATTTATCTATACGGAGTACTAATATTTAAACTTAAAAATGTAAAAATATTTTTAACAAATCTAAAACCTTCATAATTAATTTACAGTCAAACTTTTATCTTAATCATTCATGAACATGTATTATATCTATATTAAAACTAACTAAACTTCAACCGAGTGTCACTGACGTTTACTAATTAGGCTCGAAATCAATTATTTTTAATATATTCTCTTTCTATATGCAAAAAGTTCAAACTTTTTGAGATTCAACCTAACAGACTTTGCTTAACATGTCATAATCATATCATGAGTTTGGTTCAAAATTAGTCGAAATTTTTCGGGTCGTGACAGCATTCAACGGGTGTTTAATACTTCGAGGAAAAACGCACTCGCCAGATGCACTTTTAGGGGGTGATATATATACGTTAAGTCTAGTTACCGGGTGCCCACTGATAAGCATATACTTTATCATACTGATTTGAATTACTAATTTAAACTGCTTGTTGAAGCACTAAAATCTCGTGGTCTACATTACTGATTACAAACAAACTATAGCTCACCAACATTCGTGATGACTTTTTAAGCATGTATTTCTCAGGTGCTTAGACGTTGTTGCTTCCGCTGTTAGACTTGCTGTCTTGGTGTTATAGACTTGCTGTTACAGACCTACTGTGTTAGATTTCCGCTGCATTACTTTTCTTTTGCATTCGTAACTTACGTTATTTTTCAAACAATGGATTTGTAATGACCTTTGGGTCACATACTTATGTTAACTCTTCTATTCATAAGAAGCACGTTATCTTTTGTAAAATGCTATCTTTTTATGAATGCAAAACTGGTTTTCAAACAGCATATAGTGTTTGACCTTGTAATGATCCTGTTGTTGATGAACCGTACATGATGGTTTTGTATGGTGCATCACATTTGGTATCAGAGCATTGGTTGTAGGGAATTAGGTTGCATTACTGAGTCTAGACCGGACGAGTAGGATTCACTAATAGGACTAATCTACAACTTGCTCGTTTACTTGTTTCTGTGGAACCTGCTGCATGCTACTGTGTTATATTACTGCATGTTACTGCTTACTACTGCTGCATGTTACTGCTTACTTATATTGCCGTATGAACTTGCTGCATGCTACCGTTTCCTTTTACCGCTATGTAAACTCGCTGTATGCTTTGCTTATTCTCGCTACTGCATACTACTATCTACTTTTGATTGCATGCTCAATACTGTTATTACTGCCATGCTATGTACTGCTGTAGATGACCTAGGATGCTGTAGTTACTATGCCTGATTACGTGCTTGCTGCCCGTCTGATTTTCGCTGTACCGACTTGGAGAACTTAGCCTTCCCAGTTAAGATGTTTTTCTGAACTACTTTCCCACTCGTCTAACCCTAAGAACTAGTAATGTAATCCACCTGTTACTACTGTTCCACCGTTCCAGAGATCGAAACATTACTTCACGCAATCTAGAAGGAGTACCCCTTGGATTACACGCCCACTAAAGTTGATCCTCAGAGGAGGAGATATGTGAGGACTTGTCGGAGTAACCGCACCACGAGCTCACCCTAATTAGCCACATACAATGTATGAATGGTGTTTCGCGAGGTGTATATAAAATAGCTTATATTTTTACAGGAAATACTATTAAATACGATACAATTTTACACAAGATATTTATTTATTTAGAGAACGGATATACTTAAACCTTGCTACAACACTTATAGGCAGTGTACCTAATCGTACAGTAGTGTAGTTTTTAGTAAGTCCAGTTCGTTCCACAGGGAATCTTTTTAAACAAAGCTTAACGCTATATTAGTTTACTTTTATAAAAATACAAATATATATATAAGTAATATTATTATTATAAAGGCGGGTTTTTACCGTTTAATGACCGGTTTGTCGATTTTAAAACTTTAGTCGCAGTTAAAACCAAATGTAAAATATTAAAAATAAATACAAGATTTAAATTAAAGCGTAAAGTAAATATCGATAATGAAATTGCAAATAATAAAAATGCGATAAAATAAACTTGCGATAATTAAAAAGTACGATAATTAAAAGTGCAATTAACTACAATAATAATAAAAATGTGATAATTAGAAGTGCAATTAAATATAAAATAAAGGAAATTAAATATGAAATAAAAGAATTATGCTTATTTAAACTTCCGTAATCATGATGTTTGACGTGTTGATTTTAGTTTTATACCCATGGGTTAATTGTCCTTTGTCCTGGATTATTTAATATGTCCGTCTGGTTTTTGTCCATAACAGTCCATCAGTCATAAATATAAAGTGCGAGTGTCCTCGTCAAATTATTCTTATACCCGAAGTTAAATATTCCAACTAATTGGGGACTTAAACTGTAACAAGATTTTAATACTTTGTTTAATAATTACACCAGGATGTCGACTGAGTGTAACCCAAGGTTTTAATATTTTGTTATCAATTATACCAAGTGTCCTTGTACATAATTTCATCCCTGTTTTAATTATTCTAGTGGCTATTAATCCATTCCCGTGTCCGGTTAAATGAACGATTATTCGTACATATAAATACCCCGCCCATCGTGTCCGATCGAGTGTATATGGTAATTTATAGGGACGCCCAATTGTAAATCTTTATATTAACATTAACAAACTATCATTTAGTTAAACAAATATAAAGCCCATTAATAGCCCATAGTCTAATTTCCACAAGTGTTGTTCTTTTGTCCAAACCCCAATTATGGTACAAAGCCCAATTACCCAATTTTAGTAATTAGCCCAACATCATGATTACTTTGTTTTAAATAAGCATAATAATAACTTAGCTACGAGACATTAAATTAAAAAGGTTGAACATAACTTACAATGATTAAAAATAGCGTAGTGTTACACGGACAGAATTTCGACTTACACCCTTACAACATTCGCTAACATACCCTTATTATTAGAATTATAATTAAAATTAAAATATAAATTATAAATATAAATATATCGTATGAATGGAGAAAAGAGAAACATAGATGATATTTTTGGTGCACCAAAGCTCGATTTTTATAGGCATGTGGGCTGGAACTGGGGCTCATGCGATCGCATGGATTTATGCCTTCAACTCCATGCGATCGCATGGCCAGCTGGGGAGGCTCATATTTGGTTGTTTTCTTCTGCCGACGGTTTTATAAATAATATAATATATTAAATAATTATAAGAATTATTTAAATATTATATTATATTTATGTGCATAGTTGACTTGTAATTTTTAGTCCGTTGCGTCGAGCTTTGAGAGTTGACTCTGGTCCCGGTTGCGGATTTTCGAACGTCCTTGCGTACAATTTAATATCTTGTACTTTGCGTTTTGAATCTTGTACTCTTGTAATTTCGAGACGTTTCTTATCAATAATTGGAACCTCTTTGATTGTCTTTTGTACTTTTGAGCTTTTTGGTCGTTTGCGTCTTCAATTCGTCGAATCTGTCTTTTGTCTTCACCTTTTATTATTTAAATGAATATCACTTGTAAATAGAACAATTGCAACTAAAATCTTGTCTTTCTTGAGGAATAATGCTATGAAATATATGTTCGTTTTTAGCATTATCAAATATTCCCACACTTGAGCGTTGCTTGTCCTCAAGCAATACCGTCTTGAAATACTAGAATCACTTCTTTATTCTTCACACTTTGTACATTAGTGATTTCTATACGGCGGTATAAACAATGATAGTAATGATAGAACCATGGTTAAAGGTGTGTGTGTCATCCACAGTTGCCTCGGGTTTAGGTCAATGACACTTGCAATCAAATAGCCGATTTACTTTCGGTTTCCAAAGCAAAGTGCACATTTGAAAGGCGGTTTACAATCCCACATGACTATGAAAATGTAGATCCTTAAGGAAATTGGATCTTTATGAAAACATTTGATCTTTTGAAAATTAAATCTAGTTTTTACCCTAGATAAGTTTTCCGGATTAACCCTTCACCGGTGTTTGCAAAATATTTTTGTGGGTTTGGTGGGTTTCAGATTTGAAAATTTTAGCTCAAAACTTGCGGTTTTGTGTCACCCACTTGCTAACCTTGTATTAGGAAAGCAACACGTCCAGTTTACTTGTCTCGTATATTACCTTTCGGTAAACTACCGTCCGGTTGTAAAGGAAAGCGTTGAACAAGCAACTGTTAAGGCAATGTCCCCTGACATGCTTTTAATTATGGTCTATAACGTGTCGGACGCAATTACTATCCTTGGTAGGAGCAATAGTAAAGCTCACCCTTATGATTTTTCGGTCTGGCACAAGGTCCTGTCTTTGACCATGCTATGCAACCACCGTTCTTACGGTTGACACCCGATTTGGTTCAGGTGACCTAATGAATTCTAGGTGAATTCCTAGGATTTTACGTTCAATGATAATGAATGCATTGAAAATAGGGTTTTCAGAAAACAAATCGGTTTGTAATTTTGATCAAAATATTTTCTCGTTCAAGCTCGAGTTTAGATATCATTGAATTCCATGAGTTTGAATTCTCAATCTTTAAGGTCAATCTCTAGGATTAAGTAATATCAGGCTTAAAAGCTGATTTTTTAATCTTTAAGGAGATTATCCTTTCTGGGGATCTGATTCATTAGTCTTATCCAGCTAATTTGCACGGTGCCCCCCCATTTTACGAGATAAATCCTTCTCATGGTTAGGATAAATCTGACCACTTGGCGACCCTGTTTAATGCTGAGGTCCGTGGATTTCCTGCTGATTTTAGTGATGACTTTTCTAGATTTTTCGTCAACCTACAGCTGGTCTGGACTACAACTTCTTGACCTAAATCAAGAAGCGCATGTCTTTTTCGGAAGACTTTACTTCCTTTTAATGATGGAATTGATTCATCGTGTAGATCCATCTCTTCTTTTCTTTCATCGGGTAAAACAGTTTAGTTTAGTCCAAAGCAAAAGTATTTTCAGTTATTTGTACAAAAATATGTGATATATGTTTTGAATAACTTGGAGAATTTTCCCACACTTGGCTTTTATTTTCCTTTTTATCGTCCTCTATTCTATTTTAAATGAATTTTAACATTTTGGTTTGTTTCTCAATTTATGTCCTTTCCGAGGTAACCATAATTTCGGTGTTAAAACCTAGTTTTATCGTTCATAAATATGTATAAACATGATTTTGAGTTCATTTAATTGAAAATTTTGAAAAATTTTACTAGAATTGGGTAGTCAGTATATAAGACTAGGGCTGTTCTTTATTATTAGAGAGCACTAGATTCTAATACAACTACTGCTTTACTAGTATTTTTAATGGTAACCAAGTGTTTAAGATAAAAATTTTAAAATCCGAAAGAATTTAACCTCTTCCCACACTTAAGATCTTGCAATGCCCTCATTTGCAAGAAATCAGTACAATTTAAATTATTGAGGGTGATTAGCGTAGAAATGATTAAATTTTACCAAAGTTTCCAAACATATCGGCGTTTGTTTGCTGAATGATAAATGGTGCATATCATTTGTTCATTTCGTCTTTTGTTACATCACATTTATTTGTCATCTTGTCGTCAAAATTAGTAGCTTTTGCTGAACTTAATGCCAGTCTTTGAAAATGCGCTGTTTTACCCTGTTTTGTACAATCGACAATATACATACATACAAATATAATCATGCATGGCAATTTGAAATGGGACTTAATATCCCACTTTCAAATTCTAAATATGAAATATTAGTACACAATAATAATAAAATAATAAAAATTACACAAATATATCCAATAGCATAAGTTTAAACATGAAAAAGTCAAAAGATAAAAACATAAAAATCATAAAAATAATCAAATGGAACTAAATCAGTCTGGATAGGGGTTCCAGTTCATCTCATCGGGTGGGTTCCATTGTTGGTTATAGGTGTTCTGATAGGCTTGGTCATAGTCATACCGGTTAAAGGGTGGTCGGATATCGGGGCTATGTGGTGGAAAATGAGCAGGTCGAGTAGGTACATAGTTATTTGGTACCTGATATGATAGCAGGCTCATGATTTGGTGCTGATGAACTAACCAGCTATCGTGTTGGCGTCGCCTATAATCCTCGTATACTCGCTCGGAGTTCCACTGCTCATACATACTATGTCTTGCCGCGTTCGTCATTGCTTCCTCATCTATACGAACGTGGACGTCAAGAATAGCATCTCGAAAGACATCCCTAATGTCTTCCGCCTCCTCCATTTCCTCGTCTGAGCCTCTCTCTACCTGAGGATGAGATCCCTCATAGGGTACTGCCTGGTTACGTCTACTTTTCAATACCTTAGCACCCACATAAACTTTCAATCCTAAGGGCTCAACCTGTTCTCTACAAATCTGTAATGGACCCCCTTGGTTCCTATCAACACCTAAATACTCTCCAATGAGAGTAACAAAAATACCTCCTCCTATTATACTCCCGTCCTGCATTCCCTCTACCATTTTAGATAAATAAAAAGCAACACAGTAAGGGATATTGACAAAGCTTCTAGGATCCCGAATACACTTTAGGTAGAATAAATCATATAAGGTAATTTTTTCTTTATTATAACCTCTTTGTGTAATCGAGTTAGCCAAAAATCTATGAATAATACGAAGCTCGGCTCTGTCAATATGTGTATAGGAGTGTCCTCCTGCTCGTGTAAAAACATCAAAATGTGACATACGCCTCCAAATGGCGTCAGCGTCAAAGTTACTATCTAACCGTTCACCATAATGAATCAAGTTTGTACAATCGGGTAATAGCAACTCACCAGGAGTATATATCTGTAAGGCCCTGGCCATGTCCAGCATGGACATTCTGTACATCCTACCGCCAAGGATAAACCTAAGAAATCTTCTATCATCTATCCTAACTATATTTGTATCAAGTGATACAGTACTCATCAACTCAACACACCATTCCTTATATACAGGTCTACGAATGGTGAAAAGACGTTCCCAATCTGTAAAAGAAGAACTGCCATACCTTTGAACTAAAAGCTGTCTAACACGGTCAGCTAGATGGACTGTTTC
The DNA here is from genome assembly GCF_046630445.1 of Rutidosis leptorrhynchoides. Classification (NCBI taxonomy): domain Eukaryota; kingdom Viridiplantae; phylum Streptophyta; class Magnoliopsida; order Asterales; family Asteraceae; genus Rutidosis; species Rutidosis leptorrhynchoides. The sequence goes on from NC_092335.1 coordinate 695,299,304, forward strand.
CAAAGGGGCCCAATCGATTACCCTTGGCACCTCTACATTTTTTGTTACCAATTTGAATTTGTTCCTTTGATATGTCTCGTAATCTCTCCATCTTCTATCAAATCTCAGATTAGGATGTAGAGTGTGCTCAGGAATCGTTGGAAATTCTACTGGCGGCCTCATTGGGAATACTATGAATTCATCAACAAACTGTACCGGATCATAATAAGGTATGTGCTGATCAGGCTGTTGTTGTTCCTGTTGTGGTTCTTGTTCGTGTTGCATTTCTGGTTCTGGTTCTGGTGCTGGTGCTGGTCGTCTAGATGATGATGCTCCTGAACCTCCAGTATCGGCTCTCTGTAAAACACATTAAACACAAAATTTGTGCATCCAAATTGAAATGTCCCGTTCTTATTGATTAAAAACGTTCCATGTTAATTGATTTCTTTGCGAGGTTTTGACCTCTATATGAGACGTTTTTCAAAGACTGCATTCATTTTAAAACAAACCATAACCTTTATTTCATCAATAAAGGTTTAAAAAGCTTTACGTAGATTATCAAATAATGATAATCTAAAATATCCTGTTTACACACGACCATTACATAATGGTTTACAATACAAATATGTTACAACAAAATAAGTTTCTTGAATGCAGTTTTTACACAATATCATACAAGCATGGACTCCAAATCTCGTCCTTATTTAAGTATGCGACAGCGGAAGCTCTTAATAATCACCTGAGAATAAACATGCTTAAAACGTCAACAAAAATGTTGGTGAGTTATAGGTTTAACCTATATATACCAAATCATAATAATAGACCACAAGATTTCATATTTCAATACACATCCCATACATAGAGATAAAAATCATTCATATGGTGAACACCTGGTAACCGACAATAACAAGATGCATATATAAGAATATCCCCATCATTCCGGGACACCCTTCGGATATGATATAATTTCGAAGTACTAAAGCATCCGGTACTTTGGATGGGGTTTGTTAGGCCCAATAGATCTATCTTTAGGATTCGCGTCAATTAGGGTGTCTGTTCCCTAATTCTTAGATTACCAGACTTAATAAAAAGGGGCATACCCTCGTTTACCAAATCGAACAACGCCTTTCCAAGGTGCAACTTTAAGCATGACCATCTCTCCAATTTCAAATTCTATATCTTTTCTTTTAATGTCAGCGTAGCTCTTTTGTCGACTTTGGGCAGTTTTCAACCGTTGTTGAATTTGGATGATCTTCTCGGTAGTTTCTTGTATAATCTCCGGACCCGTAATCTGTCTATCCCCCACTTCACTCCAACAAATCGGAGACCTGCACTTTCTACCATAAAGTGCTTCAAACGGCGCCATCTCAATGCTTGAATGGTAGCTGTTGTTGTAGGAAAATTCTGCTAACGGTAGATGTCGATCCCAACTGTTTCCGAAATCAATAACACATGCTCGTAGCATGTCTTCAAGCGTTTGTATCGTCCTTTCGCTCTGCCCATCGGTTTGTGGATGATAGGCAGTACTCATGTCTAGACGAGTTCCTAATGCTTGCTGTAATGTCTGCCAGAATCTTGAAATAAATCTGCCATCCCTATCAGAGATAATAGAGATTGGTATTCCATGTCTGGAGACGACTTCCTTCAAATACAGTCGTGCTAACTTCTCCATCTTGTCATCTTCTCTTATTGGCAGGAAGTGTGCTGATTTGGTGAGACGATCAACTATTACCCAAATAGTATCAAAACCACTTGCAGTCCTTGGCAATTTAGTGATGAAATCCATGGTAATGTTTTCCCATTTCCATTCCGGGATTTCGGGTTGTTGAAGTAGACCTGATGGTTTCTGATGCTCAGCTTTGACCTTAGAACACATCAAACATTCTCCTACATATTTAGCAACATCGGCTTTCATACCCGGCCACCAAAAATGTTTCTTGAGATCCTTGTACATCTTCCCCGTTCCAGGATGTATTGAGTATCTGGTTTTATGAGCTTCTCTAAGTACCATTTCTCTCATATCTCCAAATTTTGGTACCCAAATCCTTTCAGCCCTATACCGGGTTCCGTCTTCCCGAATATTAAGATGCTTCTCCGATCCTTTGGGTATTTCATCCTTTAAATTTCCTTCTTTTAAAACTCCTTGTTGCGCCTCCTTTATTTGAGTAGTAAGGTTATTATGAATCATTATATTCATAGATTTTACTCGAATGGGTTCTCTGTCCTTCCTGCTCAAGGCATCGGCTACCACATTTGCCTTTCCCGGGTGGTAACGAATCTCAAAGTCGTAATCATTCAATAATTCAATCCACCTACGCTGCCTCATATTCAGTTGTTTCTGATTAAATATGTGTTGAAGACTTTTGTGGTCGGTATATATAATACTTTTGACCCCATATAAGTAGTGCCTCCAAGTCTTTAATGCAAAAACAACCGCACCTAATTCCAAATCATGCGTCGTATAATTTTGTTCGTGAATCTTCAATTGTCTAGACGCATAAGCAATCACCTTCGTTCGTTGCATTAATACACAACCGAGACCTTGCTTTGATGCGTCACAATAAATCACAAAATCATCATTCCCTTCAGGCAATGACAATATAGGTGCCGTAGTTAGCTTTTTCTTCAATAACTGAAACGCTTTCTCTTGTTCATCATTCCATTCAAATTTCTTCCCTTTATGCGTTAATGCAGTCAAGGGTTTTGCTATTCTGGAAAAGTCTTGGATGAACCTTCTGTAGTAACCAGCTAGTCCTAAAAACTGGCGTACGTGTTTCGGAGTTTTTGGTGTTTCCCACTTTTCAACAGTTTCTATCTTTGCTGGATCCACCTTAATACCTTCTTTGTTCACTATGTGACCGAGGAATTGAACTTCTTCCAACCAAAATGCACACTTTGAAAACTTAGCGTACAATTCTTCCTTCCTCAATACTTCTAACACCTTTCTCAAATGTTCACCGTGTTCTTGGTCATTCTTTGAGTAAATAAGTATGTCATCAATGAAAACGATGACAAACTTGTCAAGGTATGGTCCACACACTCGGTTCATAAGGTCCATGAACACAGCTGGTGCATTAGTTAAACCAAACGGCATGACCATAAACTCGTAATGACCGTAACGTGTTCTGAAAGCAGTCTTTGGAATATCATCTTCTTTCACCCGCATTTGATGATACCCGGAACGTAAGTCAATCTTTGAATAAACAGACGAGCCTTGTAGTTGATCAAATAAGTCGTCGATTCTCGGTAGTGGGTAGCGGTTCTTGATGGTAAGTTTGTTCAACTCTCGGTAGTCGATACACAACCTGAATGTACCATCTTTCTTCTTGACAAACAAAACAGGAGCTCCCCACGGTGATGTGCTTGGTCGAATGAAACCACGCTCTAAAAGTTCTTGTAATTGGCTTTGCAGTTCTTTCATCTCGCTGGGTGCAAGTCTGTAAGGAGCACGAGCTATTGGTGCAGCTCCTGGTACAAGATCTATTTGAAATTCAACGGATCGATGTGGGGGTAATCCCGGTAATTCTTTCGGAAATACATCGGGAAATTCTTTTGCAATGGGAACATCATTGATGCTCTTTTCTTCAGTTTGTACTTTCTCGACGTGTGCTAGAACAGCATAGCAACCTTTTCTTATTAGTTTTTGTGCCTTCAAATTACTAATAAGATGTAGCTTCGTGTTGCCCTTTTCTCCGTACACCATTAAGGGTTTTCCTTTTTCTCGTATAATGCGAATTGCATTTTTGTAACAGACGATCTCTGCTTTCACTTCTTTCAACCAGTCCATACCGATTATCACATCAAAACTCCCTAACTCTACTGGTATCAAATCAATCTTAAATGTTTCGCTAACCAGTTTAATTTCTCGATTCCGACATATATTATCTGCTGAAATTAATTTACCATTTGCTAATTCGAGTAAAAATTTACTATCCAAAGGCGTCAATGGACAACTTAATTTAGCACAAAAATCTCTACTCATATAGCTTCTATCCGCACCCGAATCAAATAAAACGTAAGCAGATTTATTGTCAATAAGAAACGTACCCGTAACAAGCTCCGGGTCTTCCTGTACCTCTGCCGCATTAATATTGAAAACTCTTCCACGACCTTGTCCATTCGTGTTCTCCTGGTTCGGGCAATTTCTAATAATGTGGCCCGGTTTTCCACATTTATAACAAACTACATTGGCATAACTTGCTCCGACACTACTTGCTCCGCCATTACTCGTTCCGACACCATTTGTTCCTTTCGTTCTATTAACCCCTGGTCCGTAGACCTCACACTTCGCCGCGCTATGACCATTTCTTTTACACTTGTTGCAAAATTTGGTGCAGAACCCCGAGTGATTCTTTTCACACCTTTGGCATAGCTGCTTCTGATTGTTGTTGTTGTTGCGGTTATTATTGTTGTTAGGATGATTGTTGTAGTTGCTGTTGTTGTTGTTGTTGTTGTTGGGCCATTTGTTGTAGTTGCGATTGTTGGGATAATTGTTGCGATTATTGTTGTAATTGCTGTTGTTGCTGTATTGGCGATTCTTATCACCGTTTTCCTCCCACTTTCTTTTGACTTGCTTCACATTGGCCTCTTCAGCAGTCTGTTCTTTAATTCTTTCTTCAATCTGGTTCACTAGTTTGTGAGCCATTCTACATGCCTGTTGTATGGAGGCGGGCTCGTGTGAACTTATATCTTCTTGGATTCTTTCCGGTAATCCTTTCACAAACGCGTCGATCTTCTCTTCCTCATCTTCGAACGCTCCCGGACACAATAGGCACAATTCTGTGAATCGTCTTTCGTACGTGGTAATATCAAAGCCTTGGGTTCGTAACCCTCTAAGTTCTGTCTTGAGCTTATTGACCTCGGTTCTGGGACGGTACTTCTCGTTCATCAAGTGCTTGAATGCTGACCACGGTAGTGCGTACGCATCATCTTGTCCCACTTGCTCTAGATAGGTATTCCACCATGTTAACGCAGAACCTGTGAAGGTATGCGTAGCGTACTTCACTTTGTCCTCTTCAGTACACTTACTTATGGCAAACACCGATTCAACCTTCTCGGTCCACCGTTTCAATCCGATCGGTCCTTCGGTTCCATCAAATTCCAAAGGTTTGCAGGCAGTGAATTCTTTGTAGGTGCATCCTACACGATTTCCTGTACTGCCAGATCCAAGGTTATTGTTGGTATATAGCGCAGCCTGTACTGCGGCTATGTTTGAAGCTAGAAAAGTACGGAATTCCTCTTCATTCATATTCACGGTGTGTCGAGTAGTCGGTGCCATTTCCTTCAAAATAGTCAAATGGAACAAGTTAATCATACAGAATATTAAGAGTAGTTAATAGTATTTCGTAGCATAATATGAACTCATTTATAAAAGCTTTTTCTTCATATTAGCGTTTTATAAGTTTAAATTCGGGTAGTACCTACCCGTTAAGTTCATACTTAGTAGCTAATATACAATTCAACTACTACAATTCTATATGAAAAACTGATTATAATAATATTTCGCGTTCAAACTTTTATACAATATTTTACAAACTTACAATACCGCTTATTTTACATAAAGCATGAAATATAGCACACAATAACTTTGATACAAGATAGTTGTGAAGATAATTCTAGCTAGTACACAAGTCGTTCAGCAAAGGCAATAAAGACACGTAATTCATACGTCCAGAAACAAGTCATGCATTCTGGTTTTACTAGGACTACTTCCCATCCTTGGTCTTGTGGAACATAACCGTTATGGCCGTTGATAAGACAGCGTGTTGTAACGTCGTCAAAGGGACGAGGGTTACGTAATGACCAACAGTCTCGTAATAACCTAAAAACCTCATTTCTTACCCCAATTACTGACTCCGTCACTTGAGGGAACGTTTTGTTTAATAGTTGTAGCCCGATGTTCTTGTTCTCACTTTGGTGAGAAGCGAACATTACTAACCCGTAAGCATAACATGCTTCTTTATGTTGCATGTTAGCCGCTTTTTCTAAATCACGAAGTCCTATATTTGGATATACTGAGTCAAAATAATTTCTTAACCCGTTGCGTAAAATAGCATTTGGGTTCCCCGCAATATATGCGTCAAAGTAAACACATCGTAACTTATGGATTTCCCAATGTGATATCCCCCATCTTCCGAACGAAAGCCTTTTATAAACCAAATCATTCTTGGAACGTTCTTCGAATGTCTTACAAACTGATCTCGCCTTAAATAGTTGTGCCGAGGAATTCTGACCGACTCTAGACAAGATTTCATCAATCATGTCTCCGGGTAGGTCTCTTAAAATATTGGGTTGTCTATCCATTTTGTGTTTTTATACTGTAAAATAGACAAGAGTTAGATTCATAAAAAAAAAATACTTATTAATACAAGCAATTTTTACATATATCATAAAGCATAAGCACACTATATTACATATATTACACCACACGAATACAACTATCTTATTCCGACTCGCTTGTTTCTTCTTCTTCGGTTTTGGTTCGTTTTGCCAAGTTTCTAGGGATATATGATGTTCCCCTAATACGAGCCGTAATTTTCCACATTGGTTTAGAAAAACCTGGTGGTTTAGAGGTTCCCGGGTCATTGTTACAACTTAAGGACTTCGGGGGTTGACGATACATATAAAGTTCATCGGGGTTGGAATTAGATTTCTCTATTTTTATGCCCTTTCCCTTATTATTTTCTTTTGCCTTTTTAAATTCAGTTGGGGTAATTTCTATAACATCATCGGAATTCTCGTCGGAATCCGATTCATCGGAGAATTGGTAATCCTCCCAATATTTTGCTTCCTTGGCGGAAACACCATTGACCATAATTAACCTTGGTCGGTTGGTTGAGGATTCTCTTTTACTTAACCGTTTTATTATTTCCCCCACCGGTTCCGATTCTTCTTCCGGTTCCGATTCTTCTTCCGGTTCTGATTCTTCTTCCGGTTCCGACTCTTCTTCCGGTTCCTCTTCGGGAACTTGTGAATCAGTCCACGAATCATTCCAATTTACATTTGACTCTTCATTATTATTAGGTGAGTCAATGGGACTTGTTCTAGAGGTAGACATCTATCACATAATATCAAACACGTTAAGAGATTAATATATCACATAATATTCATATGTTAAAAATATATAGTTTCCAACAAAAATTATAAGCAATCATTTTTAAAGAAAACACGGTCGAAGTCCAGAATCACTAATGCATCCTAACAAACTCGATAAGACACACTAATGCAAATTTTCTGGTTCTCTAAGACCAACGCTCGGATACCAACTGAAATGTCCCGTTCTTATTGATTAAAAACGTTCCATGTTAATTGATTTCTTTGCGAGGTTTTGACCTCTATATGAGACGTTTTTCAAAGACTGCATTCATTTTAAAACAAACCATAACCTTTATTTCATCAATAAAGGTTTAAAAAGCTTTACGTAGATTATCAAATAATGATAATCTAAAATATCCTGTTTACACACGACCATTACATAATGGTTTACAATACAAATATGTTACAACAAAATAAGTTTCTTGAATGCAGTTTTTACACAATATCATACAAGCATGGACTCCAAATCTCGTCCTTATTTAAGTATGCGACAGCGGAAGCTCTTAATAATCACCTGAGAATAAACATGCTTAAAACGTCAACAAAAATGTTGGTGAGTTATAGGTTTAACCTATATATACCAAATCATAATAATAGACCACAAGATTTCATATTTCAATACACATCCCATACATAGAGATAAAAATCATTCATATGGTGAACACCTGGTAACCGACAATAACAAGATGCATATATAAGAATATCCCCATCATTCCGGGACACCCTTCGGATATGATATAATTTCGAAGTACTAAAGCATCCGGTACTTTGGATGGGGTTTGTTAGGCCCAATAGATCTATCTTTAGGATTCGCGTCAATTAGGGTGTCTGTTCCCTAATTCTTAGATTACCAGACTTAATAAAAAGGGGCATATTCGATTTCGATAATTCAACCATAGAATGTAGTTTCACGTACTTGTGTCTATTTTGTAAATCATTTATAAAACCTGCATGTATTCTCATCCCAAAAATATTAGATTTTAAAAGTGGGACTATAACTCACTTTCACAGATTTTTACTTCGTCGAGAAGTAAGACTTGGCCACTGTTGATTCACGAACCTATAACAATATATACATATATATTAAAGTATGTTCAAAATATATTTACAACACTTTTAATATATTTTGATGTTTTAAGTTTATTAAGTCAGCTGTCCTCGTTAGTAACCTACAACTAGTTGTCCACAGTTAGATGTACAGAAATAAATCAATAAATATTATCTTGAATCAATCCACGACCCAGTGTATACGTATCTCAGTATTGATCACAACTCAAACTATATATATTTTGGAATCAACCTCAACCCTGTATAGCTAACTCCAACATTCACATATAGAGTGTCTATGGTTGTTCCGAAATATATATAGATGTGTCGACATGATAGGTCGAAACATTTTATACGTGTCTATGGTATCTCAAGATTACATAATATACAATACAAGTTGATTAAGTTATGGTTGGAATAGATTTGTTACCAATTTTCACGTAGCTAAAATGATAAAAATTATCCAATCTTGTTTTACCCATAACTTCTTCATTTTAAATCCGTTTTGAATGAATCAAATTGCTATGGTTTCATATTGAACTTTATTTTATGAATCTACACAGAAAAAGTATAGGTTTATAGTCGGAAAAATAAGTTACAAGTCGTTTTTGTAAAGGTAGTCATTTTAGTCGAAAGAACGACGTCTAGATGACCATTTTAGAAAACATACTTCCACTTTGAGTTTAACCATAATTTTTGGATATAGTTTCATGTTCATAATAAAAATCATTTTCTCAGAATAACAACTTTTAAATCAAAGTTTATCATAGTTTTTAATTAGCTAACCCAAAACAGCCCGCGGTGTTACTACGACGGCGTAAATCCGGTTTTACGGTGTTTTTCGTGTTTCCAGGTTTTAAATCATTAAGTTAGCATATCATATAGATATAGAACATGTGTTTAGTTAATTTTAAAAGTCAAGTTAGAAGGATTAACTTTTGTTTGCGAACAAGTTTAGAATTAACTAAACTATGTTCTAGTGATTACGAGTTTAAACCTTCGAATAAGATAGTTTTATATATATGAATCGAATGATGTTATGAACATCATTACTACCTCAAGTTTAGTAGGTAAACCTACTGGAAGTGACAAGAAATGATCTAGCTTCAAAGGATCTTGGATGGCTTGAAAGTTCTTGAAGTAGGATCATGACACAAAAACAAGTTCAAGTAAGATTTTTGCTCGAATTAAGATAGTTTATAGTTATAGAAATTGAATCAAAGTTTGAATATGAATATTACCTTGAATAAGAAAGATAACCTACTGTATATAACAAAGGTTTCTTGATCTTAGATGATTACTTGGAATGGATTAGAAAGCTTGGAAGTAAATTAGTAAACTTGAAGGGATTTTTGAAGTATTCTTGAAGTGTTCTTCCTATGATGATTATAGCTTGATTCTTGAAGTGATTTTTGATGAAGATGATGATTAACTACTGGAAAAATACGTTCATAATAGTGTGGGTGTGTTGAGAGAGAATTAGAAAGAGATTTGGAAGTGAAATGGAGTGAATGATGAGTGTTAATTGGTGAGTGGTGAGTGGGGTTAAAAGGAGTTCTAGTTAGTTGACTAGCTCATGGTAGAAGTTAAAATTGATTAGTCATACATGACATAATCAAGAGTGGAATCCCATGCTAGTTCCTATTGGTATATACCCATAGTAAGTACGTTTTGAAGCTGTGTATAATACGGGTAAGAATACGACTAGAATTCTTGATGAAAGAAAAGAATGGAAAAGTAACTGTAACCATTTTCGTTAAGTATGAGTGTTTCGATATATGTCTTGAAGTCTTCCAAAAGTATTTTAATACATCTAAATACACTACATGTATATACATTTTAACGGAGTCGTTAAGTCATCGTTAGTCGTTACATGTAAGTGTTGTTTTGAAACCTTTAAGTTAACGATCTCAATTAATGTTGTTAACCCATTGTTTATTATATCTAATGAGATGTTAAATTATTATATTATCATGATATTATGATATATTAATATATCTTAATATGATATATATACATTTAAATGTCGTTACAACGATAATCGTTACATATATGTCTCGTTTAAAAATCATTAAGTTAGTAGTCTTGTTTTTACATATGTAGTTCATTGTTAATATACTTAATGATATATTTACTTATCATAATATCATGTTAACTATATATATAACCATATATATGTCATCATATAGTTTTTACAAGTTTTAATGTTCGTGAATCACCGGTCAACTTGGGTAGTCAATTGTCTATATGAAACCTATTTCAATTAATCAAGTCTTAACAAGTTTGATTGCTTAACATGTTGGAAACGTTTAATCATGTAAATATCAATCTCAATTAATATATATAAACATGGAAAAGTTCGGGTCACTACACAAATATACATTAGTGTTAGCAAAATAACAACTTAAAACAATCACTATAACATGTTAAATCAAAATTAAACTTATACACATTTTCACAATTTTTCACAATTCTACACTTTTCAAATAAGCACATATGAAAATGTATACAAAATTCATAAGCATTTAACTCAAATAACATGTCAAAATATTCATTACTAATAATTAAACAAGTCTCAAATGGCAAATATATCAAATTAATCAAGTTCATGAATTTTGGACTTAAAAAGTCCACTTTAATCTCCAAAAATCATGTTTAGGATCATTGTTTGGATCATTTAACTATCTAAATATGTTACACTACTCAATTTAGCAATAATTCATGACAAAAATCGGCCATAACCTGTTTATATCAAAAAGCCCCAAATTGCTCAAGAACACAAACCCTAGATTTCTAAAAATTTTGAAGTTTTTGGCTTCAAATCATGTTAAATAGCATCAATCTAGGTTATACATGCATAAAATACTAACAATTTAACACTAATTACACTAGAAATTAACAAAATTGCATTAGGTAAAAAATTGGTAATTATCACAAAAACTAGGAATTTATAGAGTTTAGGGGTGTAATTGTTACCAATTTGCTGAAGAATGGGAATCTAGGCATGATTAGAGCAAGAAAAATGACGAATTACGGTGAATTTTGGCGAAATTTGGTGAAGATTTGAGAGTTTTTTCGGGTGTATGTGTGTGTTTTGTGTGAAGAACAGACCCGCTGCTGTATTTGTTTCTGACCTGCATTTGGTCCCCATGCGATCGCATGGGTTCCAAGTGCAAACCCCATACGATCGCATGGGGTGCCGGCTACAGTGATTTCTGACTTTTTTTTTTTTTTTTTATATAAAACCTTATAATTCATAAAACTTATAATTTATTAAATTTTAAAAATTTGGTTTCCTTTAGGAGCGAGGGCGTTTCGGATCGTTGTCCTAGTCTGTCCCTCGACAAAATTTTAAAATTTATCAAATCAAAGCGCGGTTTTTAAAAGTAAAGATTTTTGAGTTTTTTAATGTTTTTGGCATACTTTAATTCAATAAGATTAAAAATAATGATAATAAAAGTTCTCGTCCCTCCCTCGGGTAAAGCAATTTCGGTTCAAAGACCTAGTCTTCAACTTACGACGAATTTTAAAAATCATATTTTTAACTTAATGAGATAAAGTAAATTTTTGTTTTTAAATTCACACAATTTAAATATAAAATTCAAGATTAATATTAAAAATTCACACCAAACTTAAAATTTGAAATGCAATAAAATTAAAAATTCCTATTTTAAAAATTAAAAATTCACACCAAACTTAATTTAAAAATTCATATTATAAATTCACACCAAACTTATATTAATTTTTCAAATATTTATAATTTTAAATATATTGTTTTTATAAAGTTTACAATATTAATTTAAGATTTAAATATTAATTTTAAAAACATGGTAAAAATAAAATTAAAAATCTTTTTGGCTTTTTATCCCACTTTAATCAATCAAATATTATCAAAAATATGCGCCCCTCTTTTCGGTAAAGTAATTTCGGTTCCAAGACCTAATTTAACTCATGACGAATTTTTGAAATATTTTGGATTGATTGATTAAAGATATTTATACCTTAAGAATAAACGTTAAATTTCGCGGTGATGTAATAAATTTTTGAATGATATCAATAATTTCGGTCGCCAAACCTAATTTTATTCAATACCAATTTAATACTTTATAGCGAACAAATTAGCGTTTATTATCAAAAGGTTAAAAAAAAAAAAACTGTACAAACATACCTGTGAAATAGATTTCTTAGTTATATGATCTATCCCATTCATAAGATAGTCGGTTTAATTGGTTTTCCATAGCTACATAGGCGTAACCTCGAGCATTCAGTGTCTTTTCTTCTAAACATATGAACGGTCCGTCTCTGCATAAAGTAACAAATTCGGTGTTTGAATAGGTTTGATTATTTGAACATTTACCTCCATGTGACCATTTTCCGCATTTGTGACATCTTTCTAGGTGTTGTGCTCTTCTTTTTGCTGCGGATTTTGATTTTCCTTTACCAAATTGTAACTTATTATCTTCGCATCTGGATTCTTTTCTAACTTCGTCCATTCTTTCTCTGATTACTGATACTATTTCACTCGGAAGTGTGTCATTATTACGTTTAGTGATCAAAGCGTGTAGCATTAGACCATGGTTTAGTTCACAGGCAGTCTTCATTTTGTAAAAACCTAAAAAAATAAAAATTCAGAATGGGAGGAGAAGACTAGTTCTTTAGGGTCTGCTAGGGAAAGACCATTCAGGTTCCATTTTCGAGAACTACACGAAAACAGACAATCTAACTCTAACAGAAATACATATTATCTTTTAAAGACTTGATTCTCCCCACACTTAGTTAGCTGTGGTGTCGAAATTGTGATTAACTTCGTTGTCGACTTCCATCGGACTATCTATATAATGTTTAATTCTGTGTCCATTAACTTTAAATTCAATCCCATTTGAATTTATTAATTCTATCGTTCCGTATGGGAAAATTCTTTTGACTATGAATGGTCCAAACCATCTTGATTTCAATTTTCCAGGAAATAGCTTGAATCGTGAATTGAAAAGAAGAACTTTGTCTCCTTCTTTAAATTCTTTTGAACTTCTGATTCTTTTATCATGCCATTTCTTCGTTCTTTCCTTATAGATTAACGAATTATCATATGCTTCATGTCTTAATTCTTCTAATTCGTTTAGTTGACTTAATCGTAGACGTCCGGCTTCATGTAAATCAAGATTACATGTCTTCAAAGCCCAAAATGCTTTGTGTTCAATTTCTACTGGAAGATGACATGCTTTTCCATAAACAAGTCTAAAAGGTGTGGTTCCAATTGGAGTTTTGTAGGCTGTTCTAAAAGCCCAGAGTGCATCCTCCAATTTAATGGACCATTCCTTCGGATTTGATCCTACGATTTTCTCTAGAATACGTTTTAAAGCTCGGTTGGTATTTTCAACTTGTCCACTTGTTTGTGGATGATATGCGGTGGAGATTTTATGAGTTACTCCATATCTTTTAAGAACTTTCTCAAGTTGATTATTACAGAAATGAGTACCCCGATCACTTATTAAAGCTTTCGGTGTTCCAAACCTTGCAAAAAGACGTTTTAAAAAATTGACTACAACTCGTGCATCGTTAGTTGGGAGAGCTTGTGCTTCCGCCCATTTAGATACATAATCAATGGCTACGAGTATATATAGATTATTATGAGATTTTGGAAATGGACCCATAAAGTCAATACCTCAAATGTCAAATACTTCACATACTTGGATGACATTTTGTGGCATTTCATCACGTTGACTTATTTTTCCGGCACTTTGACATGCATCACAGGATTTGCAAAGAAGGTGTGCGTCTTTGTAAATTGTAGGCCAATAGAATCCAGCATCATAAACTTTTCTTGCTGTTAGTTGAGGCCCATAATGCCCTCCTGTTGGTCCTGTGTGATAATGGTTTAATATTTTACTAGCTTCATCTCCAAATACACATCGGTGTATTATTCCATCTGGACAACTTTTAAACAAATGTGGATCTTCCCAGAAATAGTGTTTTATATCACTGAAGAATTTCTTTCGTTTTTGGTACGATAATCCTTTTTCAAGGAATCCACAAACTAAGTAGTTTGCATAGTCTGCAAACCATGGAATTTCTTTATAATCTATTTTCAATAGATATTCATCAGGAAAGTTGTCTTGTATGGCCGATTCATTCAGAACTTCTAATTCGGGATTTTCAAGATGAGAAAGATGATCAGCGGCGAGATTTTCTGCTCCTCTTTTATCTCGGATTTCAATATCAAACTCTTGTAAGAGTAAGATCCAACGGATTAATCTTGGTTTAGCATCTTGTTTTGAAAATAGGTATCTAAGAGCAGAATGGTCGGTATAGACCACCGTTTTTGCTAGTACGAGATATGATCGAAATTTGTCAAAAGCAAAGACAATACCAAGGAGTTCTTTCTCAGTAGTTGTATAGTTCGTTTGTGCTCCTTGTAACGTCTTACTAGCATAATATATAGGTTGAAATCGTTTTTCAATCCTTTGTCCTAAAACGCCTCCCATTGCAAAATCCATTGCATCGCACATTAGTTCAAATGGTAGATTCCAATTTGGTGTTATCATGATCGGTGCATTAGTTAGTTTTTCTTTAAGAATATTAAAAGATTTGATACACTCATCTGAAAAGATGAATGGAGCATCCTTTTCTAGGAGTTTATTCATAGGAGTGGCAATTTTAGAAAAATCTTTTATGAAACGTCGGTAAAAACCGGCATGCCCTAGAAAACTCCTAACTCCTCTAACATTGGTGGGATGTGAAAGTTTAGCAATTACATCTACTTTAGCTCTATCCACTTCAATTCCTTCTTTTGAAATTTTATGACCAAGAACGATGCCTTCTTTAACCATGAAATGGCATTTTTCCCAATTAAGTACTAGATTTGATCGTTCGCATCTAATAAGCATTCATTCAAGATTAACTAGACATGATTCAAATGTATCACCGAAGACTGAAAAATCATCCATGAAAACTTCCATGCATTCTTCTATCATGTCGTGAAAAATCGCCATCATACACCTTTGAAAGGTTGCAGGGGCGTTACAAAGTCCAAATGGCATGCGTTTGTAAGCAAAAGTACCATAAGGGCACGTGAATGTGGTTTTCTCTTGGTCTTCGGGTGCTATTGAAATTTGAAAATATCCGAAAAATCTCATTCCCCCCTCCTAAATTACCTTGCTGTTGGTTTCTCTCAACCTGTGGATGTCTACCATGGTATGGTACTGCGGCGTTATTTCGCCTCTTTAAAACTTTCGCACCATGGTATACATTTAAACCTATAGTATTGCGGGGTTCTGGTTCTTCTACTAATAATCCCCCCCGACTTATATCCACACCGAGATATTCACCAATCAAAGTAATAAAAATACCACCTCCTATTATGCTATGCGGTCTCATCCCCCGAACCATAGCTGATAAATAATAACCCACACAATACGGTATACTTACAGCGCTTTGTGGGTCTTGAATACACATATGGTAAAACAAATCCTGTTCATTTACTTTTTCCTTGTTCTTACCCCTTTGTGTAATCGAATTAGCTAAAACCCTATGAATTACTCTTAATTCAGCTCTATCTATGTCCAAATAAGAGTAATTTCCCCCTTTGAAACGGTGATGGCTTGTCATTTGACTCCACACACCGTGTGTATCAAAATTTTCATCTATCTTTCTACCGTTTAGTATCAACCCTCTACAATCGGCAGATGCTAACTCCTCAGGCGTATATATACGTAAAGCCTGAGCCATGTCCAGTAAAGACATGTGGCGCATCGAACCGCCTAACAAAAATCTAATAAAAGATCGTTCGGTTAAACTAGTTACCCAATCATTCAACTCTATACTATACAATAATTCTTCACACCATACTTTATATACAGGTCTACGCATGGTGAATAAACGTACCCAGTCATTAAAAGTAGAATTACCATACCTCTGTACAAGTAATTCCCTAATTGGCCCGGCCAATTCTACAGCTTCTAAGGGTCCCCATTCTATGACCCTCGGTACCTCAACAACCTTAGAATGAAGAGTATGCAACCCCCTTTGATACTTTGGGTAATCTATCCAAAGTCTGTCAAATCTCAGGTTCGGGTGCAACTCTTCCAAGTGCATATCAGAAAAGGTCATGACTGGATGAGGTATATCCTGCTTGTAGTAGTTATCCACCTCCTGTTGTTCCGCATTCTCAGCAGGAGCATTGCGAGCTTGGGATGAAGATTCACCCCTTTCAGTCTGCAAAACACATCAAACACAATTTTTGTGCATCCAAATATGCATTAGTGTCAGCAAAATCATCAATCAAAATAATTACAATGACATGATCAATTTATATCAAACTTAAGCTCATTTTCATATTTTCATCAAATCTACACTTTTTCAAATAAGCATATACGAAAATGTTCGCCAAGTTCATAAGCATTTAACTCAAATAACATGTCAAAATAATCATTACTAGCAATTAAACAAGTCTCAAATGGCATTATCTCTCAAAAATCAAGTTCATGAATTTTAGACTTTGAAAAAGTCCACTTTAATTCTCAAAATCATGTTTAGGCTCAAAGTTTGGATCATTTAACTACCTAAACATGTTACACTACTTAATTTAGCAACAATTCATGACAAAAATCAGCCATAACCTGTTTATATCAAAAAGCCCCAAATTTGCTCAAGAACACAAACCCTAGATTACTCAAAATTTGAAGTTTAAGGCTTCTAATCATGTTAAACAGCATCAATCTAGGTTATACAAGCATAATACATAAACAATTTAAGCATAATTACACTAAAAAGCATCAAAATCAAATTGGGGAAAAAAATTGCTCAAGAACACTAATTTCGGATTAAATGGTGTTTAGGTGTAGAAATTTACCGTTTTTCTTGAGTAATTCCTAGATAGCATCCTTCTCAACATGATTTTAGTAAAAGATTTGATGATTAACGGTTAAAAATTGTGATTTTTGAGGTTTTTTTCGTTTATTTTCGGCAGTATTTTCGCAGGTTTTTAGTTTTTTGTGGGTTGGGGACTGATATGTTCTGCGGTTATATTTTTTTCTGATTTTTAGTCGCTCCGCGAGTCGCGGAGATTTCCCCTTCAAACACCGCGAGTCGCGGAGTTTGGTTTTTTTTTTTTTTATATAATCTTTAACTTATAAAACAATTAAGTAAATAATTTTTAAAATTTTGTTTTCCTTATTATTGAGGACGAGGTCGTTTCGGATCGATGTCCTAGTCTGTCCCTCGACAAAATTTTAAAATTTGTCTTTTTGTAGCGATTGTTTTAAAAGCTAAGATTTTTGGTTTTTTAATGTTTTTGGCATACTTTAATTCAATAAGATTAAAAATAATAATAATAAAAGTTCTCGTCCCTCCCTCGGGTAACGCAATTTCGGTTCAAAGACCTAGTCTTCAACTTACGACGAATTTTAAAAATCATATTTTTAACTTAATGAGATAAAGTAAATTTTTGTTTTTAAATTCACACAACTTAAATATAAAATTCAAAATTAATATTAAAAATTCACACCAAACTTAAAATTTAAAATGCATAAAATTGAAAATTCATATTTTAAAAATTAAAAATTCACACCAAACTTAATTTTAAAAATTCATATTATAAATTCACACCAAACTTATATTAATTTTTTAAATATTTCAATTTTAAAAATATTGTTTTTACAAAGTTTACAATATTAATTTAAGATTTATATATTAATTTTAAAAACATGGTAAAAATAAAATTAAAAATCTTTTTGGCTTTTTATCCCACTTTGATCAATCAAATATTATCAAAAATATGCGCCCATCTTTTCGGTAAAGTAATTTCGGTTCCAAGACCTAATTTAACTCATGACGAATTTTTGAAATATTTTGTGTTGATTGATTAAAGATATTTATACCTTAAGAATAAACGTTAAATTTCGCAGTGATGTAATAAATTTTTGTATGATATCAATAATTTCGGTCGCCAAACCTAATTTTATTCAATACCAATTTAATACTTTTTAGCGAACAAATTAGCGTTTATTATCAAAAGGTTAAAAAATAAAAAATAAAAAAATAAAAACTGTACAGACTTACCTGTGAAATAGATTTCTTAGTTATATGATCTATCCCATTCATAAGATAGTCGGTTTAATTGGTTTTCCATAGCTACATAGGCGTAACCTCGGGCATTCAGTGTCTTTTCTTCTAAACATATGAACGGTCCGTCTCTGCATAAAGTAACAAATTCGGTGTTTGAATAGGTTTGATTATTTGAACATTTACCTCCATGTGACCATTTTCCGCATTTGTGACATCTTTCTAGGTGTCGTGCTCTTCTTTTCGCTGCGGATTTTGATTTTCCTTTACCAAATTGTAACTTATTATCTTCGCATCTGGATTCTTTTCTAACTCCGTCCATTCTTTCTCTGATTACTGATACTATTTCACTCGGTAGTATGTCATTATTACGTTTAGTGATCAAAGCGTGTAGCATTAGACCATGGTTTAGTTCACAGGCAGTCTTCATTTTGTAAAAACCTAAAAAAAATAAAAATTCAGAATGGGGGGAGAAGACTAGTTCTTTAGGGTCTGCTAGAGAAAGACCATTTGGGTTCCATTTTCGAGAACTACACGAAAACAGACAATCTAACTCTAACAGAAATACATATTATCCTTTAAAGACTTGATTCTCCCCACACTTAGTTGGCTGTGGTATCGAAATTGTGATTAACATTATTTTCAATTGAATCATCAACAACTTGTATATCTTTGACTTTTACTTCAATCCATTTGTTGATTTCCTCCGTAACTTTCACAAATTCAACTAACATTGCCTTTTCTTTTGACGATAAATTGGATATTAATCGGTTATATAACTTAAAGTTTCCTTTAATCTTAGCATCGTGAATCCGTTTATAAAGTTTCTTCGTTGAACTGTTAAAAATGGATTCATCTAATTTCGTATCATCAACGGCATTCTTTGTGATTGGATCATCATTAAGTGTTTCTTCATCTTCCCCACACTTATGCATTTTTATTGGTCTAACAGTTTTGGTTTGTGGAGATCTAAACTTTCGGTTCACAAAGGTGATCGATGTATCACCATTCCTAAGTGTTATTCTACCTTCTCTTACATCAATGAATGCCTCGGTGGTTGCTAAAAATGGGCGACCTAGAATTAGAGGAATATCAAGGTTTTCCTCCATATTAATCACTATGAAGTTTGTAACAAAGGTCAAACTTCCCACGTTAACAAGTAAATTATTTGCTATTCCAACCGGGTGTTTAATGGTTTGGTCAAATGATTGAACACCTATTTTGGTTGGTTTTAATTTACCCATGCCTAATCTTTTGTATAAGGAAAGAGGCATAATATTTGCACTTGCTCCTAAATCTGCGAGTCCATTATATACAGCACCATCATTAAGTAAGCAAGAAATGATAAATTCACCCGGGTCTCCTGCTTTAGTAAGTCGAGTTGGTTTGTAAACCTTTTTCGGGTGTTCTTTCCTTGGTTCTTTCATTTCTATTTGAATTTCTTGTTCACATTTTTCTTCGTTTCTTGGAATGGGAGGTTTGTATAGGAATTCTTCTTCATCACTCAAATTTGAATCCTCCCTATATTCCAGTTTTGATTTTTCATATGTTGTTGATAACATATTTATGTTTTCATTTTGAAGGTTTTCTTGGGTGGTGAAATTATGATTAACTTCATTGTCAACTTCCATCGGACCATGTATGTAATGTTTAACTCTGTGACCATTAACTTTAAATTCAATCCCATTTGAATTTACCAATTCTATCGTTCCGTATGGGAAAACTCTTTTGACTATGAATGGTCCAGACCATCTTGATTTCAATTTTCCAGGAAATAGCTTGAATCGTGAATTGAAAAGAAGAACTCTGTCTCCTTCTTTAAATTCTTTTGAACTTCTGATTCTTTTATCATGCCATTTCTTCGTTCTTTCTTTATAGATTAACGAATTTTCGTATGCTTCATGTCTTAATTCTTCTAATTCATTTAGTTGACTTAATCGTAGACGTCCGGCTTTATGTAAATCAAGATTACATGTCTTCAAAGCCCAAAATGCTTTGTGTTCAATTTCTACTGGAAGATGACATGCTTTTCCATAAACAAGTCTAAAAGGTGTGGTTCCAATTGGAGTTTTGTAGGCTGTTCTAAAAGCCCAGAGTGCATCCACCAATTTAATGGACCATTCCTTCGGATTTGATCCTATGGTTTTCTCTAGAATACGTTTTAAAGCTCGATTGGTATTTTCAACTTGTCCACTTGTTTGTGGATGATATGCGGTGGAGATTTTATGAGTTACTCCATATCTTTTAAGAACTTTCTCAAGTTGATTATTACAGAAATGAGTACCCCGATCACTTATTAAAGCTTTCGGTGTTCCAAACCTTGCAAAAAGACGTTTTAAAAAGTTGACTACAACTCGTACATCATTAGTTGGGAGAGCTTGTGCTTCCGCCCATTTAGATACATAATCAATGGCTACGAGTATATATAGATTATTATGATATTTTGGAAATGGACCCATAAAGTCAATACCCCAAATGTCAAATACTTCACATACTTGGATGACATTTTATGGCATTTCATCACGTTGACTTATTTTTCTGGCCCTTTGACAAGCATCATAGGATTTGCAAAGAAGGTGTGCGTCTTTGTAAATTGTAGGCCAATAGAATCTAGCATCATAAACTTTTCTTGCTGTTAGTTGAGGCCCATAATGCCCTCCTGTTGGTCCTGTGTGACAATGGTTTAATATTTTACTAGCTTCATCTCCAAATACACATCGGCGTATTATTCCATCGGGACAACTTTTAAACAGATGTGGATCTTCCCAGAAATAGTGTTTTATATCACTGAAGAATTTCTTTCGTCTTTGGTACGATAATCCTTTTTCAAGGAATCCACATACTAAGTAGTTTGCATAGTCTGCAAACCATGGGATTTCTTTATAATCTATCTTCAATAGATATTCATCAGGAAAGTTGTCTTGTATGGCCGATTCATTTAGAACTTCTAATTCGGGATTTTCAAGACGAGAAAGATGATCAGCGGCGAGATTTTCTGCTCCTCTTTTATCTCGGATTTCAATATCAAACTCTTGTAAGAGTAAGATCCAACGGATTAATCTTGGTTTAGCATCTTGTTTTGAAAATAGGTATCTAAGAGCAGAATGGTCGGTATAGACCACCGTTTTTGCTAGAACAAGATATGATCGAAATTTGTCAAAAGCAAAGACAATAGCAAGGAGTTCTTTTTCAGTAGTTGTATAGTTCGTTTGTGCTCCTTGTAACGTCTTACTAGCATAATATATAGGTTGAAATCGTTTTTCAATCCTTTGTCCTAAAACGGCTCCCATTGCAAAATCACTTGCATCGCACATTAGTTCAAATGGTAGATTCCAATTTGGTGTGATCATGATCGGCGCATTAGTGAGTTTTTCTTTAAGAATATTAAAAGATTTGATACACTCATCTGAAAAGATGAATGGAGCATCCTTTTCTAGGAGTTTATTCATAGGAGTGGCAATTTTAGAAAAATCTTTTATGAAACGTCGGTAAAAACCGGCATGCCCTAGAAAACTCCTAACTCCTCTAACATTGGTGGGATGTGGAAGTTTAGCAATTACATCTACTTTAGCTCTATCCACTTCAATTCCTTCTTTTGAAATTTTATGTCCAAGAACGATGCCTTCTTTAACCATGAAATGGCATTTCTCCCAATTAAGTACTAGATTTGATTTTTCGCATCTAATTAGCATTCGTTCAAGATTAACTAGACATGATTCAAATGTATCACCGAAGACTAAAAAGTCATCCATGAATACTTCCATGCATTCTTCTATCATGTCGTGAAAAATCGCCATCATACACCATTGAAAGGTTGTAGGGGCGTTGCAAAGTCCAAATGGCATGCGTTTGTAAGCAAAAGTACCATAAGGGCACGTGAATGTGGTTTTCTCTTGATCTTCGGGTGATATTGGAATTTGAAAATATCCGGAAAATCCATCTAGAAAACAATAGTAACTGTTTCCGGCTAATCTTTCCAACATTTGATCTATGAAAGGTAAGGGAAAGTGATCTTTTCTGGTGGCGTCATTTAATTTTCTATAATCAATACACACACGCCATCCTGTTACAGTCCTAGTAGGAATAAGCTCATTTTTCTCATTTGTAATGACAGTCATGCCACCCTTCTTAGGCACGCATTGAACTGGGCTTACCCATGGACTATCAGAAATTGGATAAATTAGACCTGCATCTAGCAGTTTAATAATCTCTTTCTTAACTACATCTTGCATATTAGGATTTAGTCTTCGTTGGCGTTGCACATACGTTTTATGACCTTCTTCCATAAGGATTTTATGTGTGCAATACGAAGGACTTATTCCTTTAATATCATGAATCTTCCATGCAATGGCTGGTTTATGAGCTTTCAACACAGAAATGAGTTGTGATTTCTCATTTTCAGTAAGAGAAGACGATATTATTACAGGTAATTCAGATTCACCATGTAAATAAGCGTATTCCAAATGGTTTGGAAGTGGCTTTAACTCTAATTTCGAAGGTTCTTCTATCGATGATTTGTATCGATATCTGTCTTCTTCTTTTAGCATTTGAATTTCTTCTGTTGTTGGTTCATATCCATTAGCTATTAGTGTAGCTAACATTTCAGCTTCATCAATTGGTTCATTACCTTCTCCTAAAGAACATTCTCATGTTCCTTGTAATTCTGGAAATTCTTCTAATAATTCTGCATGTGCATCTATAGTTTGAATATAATAACATGTATCATCTGCAGATTGTCGTTGTTGCATTGCTCTATCAACTGAAAAAGTAACACTCTCATCCTCTATACTTAGGGTCAATTTCTTACCGAACACGTCTATCATTGCTTTAGCCGTGTTTAAGAATGGTCTTCCTAATATGAGAGGAACTTGAGAATCTTCTTCCATGTCCAGAACAACAAAATCTACTGGAAATACTAAAGTACCAACTTTAACTAGCATGTTCTCCATTATCCCTCTAGGATATTTTATTGATCTATCGGCTAGTTGTATGCTTATTCTGGTTGGTTTCAATTCTCCAAGGTCTAGTTTAGCGTATAGTGAATACGGCATTAGATTTATACTAGCACCTAAGTCTGCCAATGCTTCTATTGAACTAAGACTACCCAGAAAACATGGAATTGTGAAACTTCCTGGATCAGATAGTTTTTCTGGTATCTTATTCAACAGCACTGCTGAACAATTAGCATTCATAGTAACAGCCGAGAGTTCTTCCATTTTCTTTCTATTTGAAATTAGATCTTTCAAGAATTTAGCATATCTAGGCATTCCTGAAATCACATCAATGAAAGGAAGATTTACATTTATCTGTTTAAACATATCCAAGAATTTGGATTGCTCGGCTTCAAGTTTCTCTTTCTTCATTTTACTCGGGTAAGGAAGTGGTGGTTGGTATGGTTTAACATAAGGTTTAGCCTTAACTGTGTTATCTTCATTAACCTTTTCAACTACCGGTTCTTTTTCCTTATCTTGATCAGGTTGTGGTTCTTGTGGAGTAGGAATAGCTTCATCAGAAGTTACAGGTATTTCAGGTGTAAGTGTTGTACCACTTCTTGTGGTAATGGCTTTAGCTGTTTCATTCCGGGGGTTAGCATTTGTATCACTAGGTAGACTTCCCGGTTTTCTTTCACCTATTAACCTTGCTAGGTTACTCACTTCTTGTTCTAGATTTTGAATAGAAGCTTGTTGATTTCTAAATGCTTGAGCATTTTGTTCATTGGTTTGTTTCTGAGATGTGAAAAACTGCATTTGAGTTTCAACTAGCTTTGTCATCATATCTTCTAAATTCGGCTTTTTATCATCTGGTTGTTGTGGTGGCTTGTTTTGAAAATTAGGTCTTTGCTGATTGTAAGTATTATTGGATACTTGTTGATTGCTAGGACCTTGTTGGTTGTTGTATGGAATATTTCGGTTATAATTCTGGTTTTGATTGTAAATTGGTCTTGGCGGTTGATAATTATTCTGATAATTATTTCCAGGCCTTTGGTTTACGTATGAAATATTCTCTCTTTGTTCCATTGTTAATTCAATACTGAGACAATCTTTTGTCAAATGTGGTCCTCCACACTGCTCACAACTAATTCGTATTGAGTGAATATCTTTAGTCATCTTTTCCATTCGTCTCTCCACAGCATCTATCTTTGCGGAAATGGAATCTAAGTCATGGCTAGAATCGGCTCTAGCTGCTTTAGATGTTCTAACGATATCTTTTTCTTGGTGCCACTCATGTGAGTGGGAAGCAGTGTTATCAATAATTTTGTAAGCATCAGTTTCGGTTTTCTTCATAATAGAACCACCAGCTGCTATATCTATGTCTTTCCTTGTAGTGATGTCGCATCCTTGGTAGAATATTTGTACTATTTGACAGGTGTCTAAACCATGTTGCGGACATCTTCTTAATAACTTTCCATATCTTGTCCACGCCTCATATAGAGTTTCATTTGGCTTCTGTGTGAACGTAACAATTTCTGCTTGAAGTCTTACGGCTTTAGATGCAGGAAAGAATTGTTTAAGAAATTTGTCAACTAAAACATCCCATGTATCGATCGCCCCTTCAGGTAACGATTCCAACCAATCTTTGGCTTCTCCCTTTAAAGTCCAGGGAAATAACATGAGATATATCTGTTCATCCTCCACTTCTCGGATTTTAAATAGTGTGCAGATCCTATTAAAGGTACGTAGATGTTCATTTGGATCTTCCTTCGGCGCACCGCTAAATTGGCATTGATTAGTTACCATGTGTAGAATTTGTCCTTTGATTTCATAATCTGGCACATTACTGTCTGGATGAGTAATTGCGTGACCTTGGCCAGTGCGTTTAGCTCTCATTCGGTCTTCCATACTTAAAGGTTCCAGATTCTCCATAATTGAATTTGTTGAATCGGAATCACTAGAGGATTCTGATTTAATGGTTCGTTCCTCAACAATTTCTGTTTGAATGATTGGTGGTTTCGGAGGAAAGTTTAGTGGTTCAGGATCTACGAATCGTTCCTGAATATTCTCCGGATTCTCAATTGTGAGGTCGGGTTCAAAAAATGGATTATCAGAAATTTGAACTGAAGTACTTGGTCGACTGGATGACGATTCTAAAGAAAAATCAACGGCGGTAATATTTGCTAAATGTCTTGATCTAGTTACAGGTGGTGAACGTACAAAAGGTGGTGAACGTCTTGCTCGGTGCATTCACTGAATATCCTATTAGTTTTTAAAAGGAAAGAAAAATTATAATAAGTTATCCAATTAATAGACTTTTCTAATTTTGCCCACATTTCGAATAGCCAAAAGATGCAGCAGAAGGGCAGGATTCGTTTGGTCTCAATATAATTGAGGACTGTTTGGCTCCAATAACCCGGTCCACGTACAAATTCAACTATTACTACGAACCAGAAAATTTTGATGTCTATCAATTTAACAACTTAAAATAAATTTTCGTAATTTTAAGAAATTTAGATAAGAAGTAGAATAAAAATCTATGTCCTAAAACTAGAATAGCGAGAAATAAGAAAGAAAAAGAGTTCGTCGAAAAAGGTCGAAAAAGAAAAATGGTTGAAAAATAAAAGGTGACGGAAAAATAAAAGAAACTTATAAAACTTAAAAATACTTGACTAACCTAACCTTATTACTACAACTAACTTAAAATTATAATCGCAAATTGAAATTACTAATTGGAATGATAATTGATACATAGTAAAAGGTGTCTAAAAATATTAAAGCTTACAGGAAAAACTATATCCCAAATGGAAATTACTTAAAAAGAAACTAAAACTTAAAAAGGCGTCGCAAAATTCTAAAGCACCTAAATCTTAGTCTAAAGAAAAAGCACTTAAGGGATTTTACGGCAAAGCCTAAAAATCTAGAAGTAAAAATAACTATGGCAAGAACTAAGTTTAAAACTAAATATGAGCTAAATATACAAATATTACGCTAAAACGATTAAAAAGGGACAAAAAAATAAAAATATACAAAAAGTTGTAAAAAGTACAATTTTTATAAAAATATTATTTTTATATTATTTATTTATTAAAACTATTAATTTTACAATTTAATAAAACTAAATAATACTAAATACATAAATTAAATAAAAAGTAAAAGTTAAAATAAAACTAATTATAATAATAATAATAATTAGTAATTATAATAATAATAATAATTAGGGTTAAATAATAATAATAATAATTAATTACCCCGTAATTAATTCAGTTTAGGGTTTCTGTCAGCGTGTCAGGATTACTCCGCGAGTTACGGTATTTAATGCATCAAACTCCGCGAGTCGCAGGGTTCAGAAATTTAGATGACAGCTTATTTAAATTCAACGCGTTTTTCTTTCTTTATTTTTTTTTTATTTTCTGTTTTTAATTTTTTTCTGTTTAAAAAAAAAATATGTGTATAATAAAAACTTATATTTAAAACTTAAATAAAAATAGAATTACTTTATAATTTTATAAATAAAAATCTTAAAACTAGATTTATATATATTTTTTTTTGTTTATATGTTTTTAAATAAAAACAAAATACTTAAATAAAACTTATATAAAAATAAAGAAACTTTATAAAACTTAAATATTTAACAAAATCTTAAAAATACTTATATTTTTTTTTTATATTAGCGTTGCGCTTCCGGCTTTTAAGAGACTCCCCGGCAGCGGCGCCAAAAATAACTTGATGTTCCGCGAGGTGTATATAAAATACTATTAAATTTTGCAGGAAATACTATTAAATACGATACAATTTTACACAAGATATTTATTTATTTAGAGAACGGATATACTTAAACCTTGCTACAACACTTATAGGCAGTGTACCTAATCGTACAGTAGTGTAGTTTTTAGTAAGTCCGATTCGTTCCACAGGGAATCTTTTTTAAACAAAGCTCAACGCTATATTAGTTTACTTTTATAAAAATACAAATATATATATAAGTAATATTATTATTATAAAGGGGGGGTTTTTACCGTTTAATGACCGGTTTGTCGATTTTAAAACTTTAGTCGCAGTTAAAACCAAATGTAAAATATTAAAAATAAATACAAGACTTAAATTAAAGCATAAAATAAATAACGATAATGAAATTACAATAAATAAAAGTGCGATAAAATAAAATTGCGATAATTAAAAAGTACGATAATTAAAAGTGCGATTAAATAACAATAAATAAAAGTGCGATAATTAGAAGTGCAATTAAATATAAAATAAAGGAAATTAAATATGAAATAAAAGAATTATGCTTATTTAAACTTCCGTAATCATGATGTTTGACGTGTTGATTTTAGTTTTTATGCCCATGGGTTAATTGTCCTTTGTCCTGGATTATTTAATATGTCCATACGGATTTTGTCCATAATAGTCCATCAGTCATAAATATAAAGAGCGAAAGCCTTCGTCATATTATTCTTATTCCCGAAGTCAAATATTCCAACTAATTGGGGATTCGAATTGTAACAAGGTTTTAATACTTTGTTTAATGAATACACCAGGTTATCGACTGCGTGTAAACCAAGGTTTTACTACTTTGTTAACAATTACACCAATTACCCTTGAATGTAATTCACCCCTATTTCAACAAGTTTATTAACTATTAATCCAGTTCTGTATCCGGTAAAATGAATAATTATTGGTATTTATAGATATCCCGCCCACCGTACCCAATCAAGCGTATGTGGTTATATATAAATACGTCTAATTATAAGTTTATATATTAAATTAACAAGGTATTGTTTAGTTAATATAAAACCCATTAATAGCCCATAGTCTAATTTCCACAAGTGTCGTTCTTTTGTCCAAACCCCAATTATGGTACAAAGCCCAATTACCCAATTTTAGTAATTAGCCCAACATCATGATTACTTCGGATTAAATAAGCATAATAATAACTTAGCTACGAGACATTAATGTAAAAAGGTTGAACATAACTTACAATGATTAAAAATAGCGTAGCGTTACACGGACAGAATTTCGACTTACACCCTTACAACATTCGCTAACATACCCTTATTATTAGGATTAAAATTAAAATTAAAATATAAATTATAAATATATATATATATATATTTTACGTATGAATGAGGAGAAGAAGAAAAAGATGATGAAAAATGCTCAGAATTCGGTTGGCTTTATAGGCAGTTTCTCATTTTGGGGGTCCGCGACTCGCGGCCAATTTTGCCTTCAAACTCCGCGAGTCGCGGAGTTTGAAATTACAGCTCAGAGGAGTTTGGCTCTTTGTTTACCGACGGTTTTAAATAAATATAATATATTAAATAATTATAAGAATTATTTAAATATTATATTATATTTATGTGCATAGTTAACTTGTAATTTTTAGTCCGTTGCGTCGAGCGTTGAGAGTTGACTCTGGTCCCGGTTCTGGATTTTCAAACGTCCTTGCGTACAATTTAATATCTTGTACTTTGCATTTTGAATCTTGTACTCTTGTAATTTCGAGACGTTTCTTATCAATAATTGGAACCTCTTTGATTGTCTTTTGTACTTTTGAGCTTTTTGGTCATTTGCGTCTTCAATTCGTCGAATCTGTCTTTTGTCTTCACCTTTTATTATTTAAACGAATATCACTTTTAAATAGAACAAATGCAACTAAAAGCTTGTCTTTCTTGAGGAATAATGCTATGAAATATATGTTCGTTTTTAGCATTATCAGGTTTATACCCTAATAAAAAATTGATTTATATGAACGCGTATAGAAGAACGAAAGCAATCCGATTATGTAAAAAGCCCTATGATCTAAGCTTGATTTGATGATGAATTGATGATGATTATGGTGATAGGGGATGGCCTAGAGAGAAAAGGGAAAGGGAGAAAAGAATTTTTAGGTTAAAATGAAGTAGTATGCTAGGTTTTGATCAAGTAAACCTCAAGTTTCCAAAAGTGACACATACCCCCCCCCCTCCATGGGGTATTCGGCCGAACCATCACAAGGGAATGGGCTCACTTAGCCCACTTTGATGACTAGATAATAATCTTGTGGCCTAAAAGCCCGATCGAAGCCCAAAATACGTAAACGCTACTACGCGATTGATTTTTCGGAGAGATAACAATTACGCGATGAATAAAATATATAAACACTATATATAATCATATGATATTAAAATATCATATTTAAAATAATTAAGATTCAAAAATCTCAAAAGTCTGACCGTTGGTTTGAAAACCGAAATGATTCGCCGGATAGAAATCCGCGACACGTAGAAACGTACAATTTAAAATATGAATACAAATATTCACATAGCATATAATAATTAATACATTACTACTAAAATAATAATATAGGTCATAGAAATGACGTGACACGAATAAAAATTAACGGTCATTAAATAATTAACGGTAAAAGATAACGGAAAAAGTAGGGTCGTTACAGTACCTTCCCGTTACGGAAATTTCGTCCCGAAATTTAAGCAGGTGCAGGGGTTGACTGTATCTGGGAACAAATGTGGGTACTTCTGCTTCATCTGATCTTCACGCTCCCAAGTGAATTTGGGACCGCATCTGGTGTTCCATCTAACTTGAACAATAGGAATTCTACTCTGCTTAAGAGTCTTAACCTCTCGATCCTTAATTTCAACAGGTTCCTTAATAAAATGAAGTTGCTTATCAACATGAAGTTCCTCCAGAGGAATAGTTTCATCAGCCTTGGCCAAACACTTCTTCAAATTCGACACGTGAAAAACGTCGTGAACAGCACTGAGTTCTTGTGGCAATTTCAAACGATAAGCTACGGGTCCAACTCTCTTAATAATCTCAAACGGTCCAAAAAAAACGAGGATTCAACTTTTCTCTCTTACCAAATCGTACCACACCCTTCCAAGGTGATACTTTCAACATAACACGGTCACCGACCTGATACTCAATATATTTCCTTCTCCTTGTGGCATAGCTCTTTTGCCGACTTCTGGCAGTTCTCAATCTTTCTTTAATCTGTACGATTTTCTTGGTAGTCTCATGAATAATTCCTGGACCTATGAGTTGAGCATCCCCAACCTCATTCTAACAGACAGGAGACCTACACTTTCTGCCATACAGAGCTTCAAACGGTGCATCCTTAATACTTGCATGATAACTGTTGTTATAAGAAAATTTAGCCAACAGCAAGTATCAATCCCAACCATTACCAAAATCAATTACGCATGCCCTCAACATGTCTTCCAATGTTTGGATTGAAAGGACCCGTCCTAATCTACCTGGATGAAATCATCAACATTTGGTCCCATTGCGATGATCGGCTCCAAGTAATGTCCTTATATTGAGCAAATGCACAGCTGAAGACTTAATTCGTACCTGAGAATAAACATGCTTTAAAGTGTCAACCAAAAGGTTGGTGAGTTCATAGGTTTATCATAACAATCATTTCAATATGTTAATAGACCACAAGATTTCATAATCATAAACATAATACACTCGCAAGTGTATGTAAAGCATTCTAAGTGGTTGAGCACTTGGTAACCATACTTAACATTTAATCAACGTCGCATATTCCCTTTATTATGAAATCTCACTACACCGTACCAAGTGTAGTCACTAAAACGAAGTACTGTGCAACCGTTGAATACTGGTCGTCCAGTCCGATTGGGGTTGTCAGGCCCGATAGATCTATCAACAGGATTCGCGTTTACAATACCCATGTAAATAGTAGTTACCAAGCTACAGGGAAATATGCCAGTGGTACAACTCAACGTAGAATATATTTTTAAGTACTTGTGTCTATTTTGTAAACATTTATAAAAGCAGCGCATGTATTCTCAGCCCAAAAATATATATTGCAAAAGCAATTAAAAAGGGAGCAAATGAAACTCACTTTTGCCTTGAAGGTATTTAATTCGACTTGGTCTCTGATAGATATCACGAACCTAACCATATATATAATATATCAACATATTTTCTTTTTAAGTAATCGTTACATATATATACTTTTAATACTTTTAATATTTTCTTAGTCCGTAGTTAGCAGTCCGATGTTAGTGGTCTATAATTAGTTGCTTAAATAAAATAAATAAAGACCCCATCGTATTCGTATTGATCAGAATTAATCTCGACCCATGGTACCATGTTGTCAAATGACGTGTTGCGTACATAAAGTACCGTGTTGTCAAATGACGTGTTGCGTACAATCATGAGGTCTTATGATTAATCTTCTCGTGTTGTTTACAGGTGGTCCTGAAATATATAAAATCAACTCATAAGTAATTATATATAAAATATCATATTAATTAGAAAAGATATGATTAATTTACTTTTTCTCCAAATATTTTCGTAGCTAAACTAGCTTCGGATACCCAATCTTGTTTTAGTCGTAGTTTCTTCATTACAACTCCGTTTTTGTTGGTTCAACTTGCCACTTCCTTGGATCGAGTCAAATTTTAAGAATATGAACTGAAAATACCTTAGTTTGTATTCAAAATCATAGGTTATAGGTCAAATTTTGGTGAAACTTATTAATGTGATCATTTTCCATCATAAAAATAATATTTAATGATCATTTTTCTAAAAATATTTACACTTTGAGTTAAACCATGAAATTTTTATGTGTTAACATATTCATAAGAAATATTATTTTTCCAGAACATGAACTTCCAATTCAAAGTTCAAGATAGTTTTTAATTATTCAACCCAAAACAGCCCCCGGTTGCACTCTGACGACGTAGATTCAGTTTTTAAGATGTTCTTTGTAAAACCAAGTTATATCTTGTTAGGTTAGCATATCATTATCATATATTACAGGTCTTGAAGTATTTTAAAAGTCAAGTTAGAAGGATCTATTTAGTTTGCGAACAAGTTTGAAATCATTCAAACTATGTTCTTGTTGTTAAAATTTTATACCACAAAATAAGATAGCTATGTGAATATGAATTGAATAAGATTATGAACAAGGTTACTACCTCAAGTTACTTGGACAAAGTTACTGCAAAAGATAAGAAATAATCTTGGAATCAAAGAGTGGTGGAGTTAGATCAAAAGGTTGGAAGTAAACTTCTTCAAATGGGTGATTATTTTGATATGTTCTTGAAAGAGTTTTCTTATGGTGTTTAAGGCTTGTAATTGAAGCTAAATGATGGGGAAAATGCTTGGAGATGATCAAGTATGAAGTTAGGAGTATTTTGAGAGAGAAATGAGGGTGTAGGTATGAGAAAATGGAGTAAAGAAATGGTGTTCATTTATAAAAACATTTTTAGTTTATAAAGAAAGAAAAGGATTCCTAATTTTGTTTTCTTACTAATAATTCATACTACTTGACAAATTCTAGTTACCTCATATCTAGGGCAGTAATAATGTTGATTAGGATTTGATTTGATGTGTATATACCAATAGTAAATACGTATAGAAGCTGGGTATGATACTGGTACATATACCCTAGATATACGTATAGAAATCTTGAGGAAACGGAACGAGAATTCAAATATAGCTATCTTTTGCGAATATACTTATATTGTTTTATGTATTTAAGTCCTTAAAAAGTGATTAAATACATTATATATACGATACATGTATAAGCATTATAGATTATAAGTATATATATCAAAGAATGTTACGTATAGTTATCGTTTTGAAAACTTAAGTTAGTAGTTTCAAAATATACTTATAACTCATTGTCATTAGTACACAATGAGATGTTAAACCATCCTTAGATCATGTTAAATATATATAAATACATATATATACACAAACATATAATTATCATATGTTATATAGTTCGTGATATCATCGGTCATATTGGACTGTCAAACGTTGTGTAAAACTCTTTTCAAAAACACAAGTCTCAACAATTTGGATTTCTTATCATGTTGTTATGGTATAATTTGGTCAAAAATTCCGGGTCATTACATTACCTACCAGTTAAAGAAATTTCGTCCCCGAAATTTGATAGAGGTTGTTATGGATAACAATAAGAAGGTTTTCATAACAAATATAAGGTGATAATGGAGTTTTATCATCATTGAGTAATGTAGATAAAACGATTCGATTATGCGAAGAATATAAATGAGGCTATCGTAAAAAAGTGAGATGAGTAAAATATATTCGTCTTAACCGATGACGTAGTTATGATTGATTTCCGGGATTTAAGGGATTTAAAGAGAATCTTACGTAATAAGATTTGGTTATTTGGTGATTAAGGAAATCAGGATCTTCTTTGATTATATGCAATAATATGTTTTGATTGCTCTGTCGGATATTTCACTATAAATTCATCCCTTCGTTTCCTTATTTTCCACGACTCACACCTTCTATTCTTTCTCCCTTGATTCTTACTTTAAAGCATTCATCAATATGCTCCATCCAGTCCTGATTCTTGATATACTCCTAACTTTTATATCTGTCATTCTTCTTTTTCATCTACCACCAGAAGAATCTATTTACTTCTACTATACTCTTGTGTTTATAGTGTTTGTAATTCTCCCGTGTCTCTATATTACTATCTGCATCGATATACACGGTTTGTAATTTCGGGGTGATTATCGAAGTTTATATTCTTCATTATTTTTCAGAGCTTCATGCTTTCGTTTTCTCTTCCCGACTTCGAGTCAAGCGAGTAATGGTCCGGAATTCGTAGATATGAAATTCAGAATGAACATAGCTAATGCTCTAAGAAGAAAATGGTAATAGAACAATTTTGATTTGTTAAGTTACCAGAATACCCTGGAGAAGACCGAGTCATCCAGAAAAATATTCTCTTGATATGTTTAGAGATAAGATAGAATGTAAGAGTCGTGTAAATAGCACATGATGATGGTACTGTGAATCATTATGCTTCATTAGAAACTCAGCATGACTTACTGTAATATAATGACGTTGATCAAGTGTCATTATATTATACTAATCCATGCTTCAGTTCCCAACACTACTTCGAAACATTCATATTTTAAACTCGAAGGTTTCAGAATTTAGAAACTAACACAGTTTCTTTTATGTTGCAGATATTACGGGGAGATAAATGATCTCGGATAAGAATAGTTGTGAAAATTGTGCCAGAAATATGGAGGATATTTATAATAGAACATACGAGAATATCTTAGAATTTCTAATATCAATGGATGATGAAGAAGATTTGTCTGTGAAAGTTTAGAATGAGAAATAAGATGTTTGCTAACGATTTCAGCAGGCACAGAATCATTTGGATTCTTTGAAGACAAACTTTGGAAAGGGATTGCAAAACGATCTTCGGTAATAACAATGTCAAAGGAACTAGAACAGATACGTGTGAAACGTTTACTCGGTTTCCGAGGGTTTTTTAGGTGCATAACTATATGCATCAATCTTTTCTTCCGTAGATGAAGTGCGGTTCGTTTATCCTCTCGATTGAGGTGTTTTTAAGAATCATGATAGATTTGAACGCTGATTGTAATCGTCGAGATACAATGAGGTTTAAGATGAAATCAAGTGGCAATCTTGAAGAAATGTTTAGTTTCATATGTTATAATCAATATTTTATTTCATTTTAATTGTCCAATGTCGTTAGTCCACAGTCGATAGTCCACAGTAACAGTCCAATAATTCATATATAGTTTAGTATATAATATACGAATTAATTAATACGTGTCGTGACCCGTATACCTCTCAGACTCGATCACAACTCAAACTATATATATTATTGTAGAATCAACCTCAACCCTGTATAGAGAACTCGATCATTACTGCATATAGAGTGTCTATGGTGATTCCAAATAATATATATAGATGCGTCGATATGATATGTCAAAACATTGTATACGTGTCCCGATATTTAAAGTGCGTAAAATAATTACAGAAATTAAATGACGATAAATAAAAGTACGATAATTAAATTGCTAAATAAACTGCGATAAATAAAATGTAATCAGTTAGCTAGGAACAGTTAGCTGAAACAGTTAGCGTGGATTCTTAACAAAAATTTTCATAGTTAATTTGTTTGTTTCTAACAGATTTTATTTTGTCATATGTTTTCTTCATATGCCACTTGTTGGATTCTGGAAAGTCAAAATCCAAATATGAAATTGAATGAAAATGGTTATTCTGCGGTGAACGGATACGTATATCGGTGGTTGTAAGTAGGATAGTAAATGACTGTTGAATCAGCTTCGACGAATGTACAATGTAACTTATTAAGATGAAATCTAATTATTCCTCGGGTATTACCTACCCGTTAAAAAAAAATTTCACCATTAATATTTTGTACAAAAGAACTTTTAATTACAATCATTATGAAAACATATATACATATATATTTTCTTCAGATGAAATCATGAATTTAATGAGTTAATATGATATTAATCTCATTTGCTTTTTGGTTTGAGCTAGAATAAGAAATCTCTAAAACTTTTTGAAACCACATATTCTTCGCAGAATATCAATGAAGTTATGGATCAATACTTCATCGTTCATTATTGTTGGTACTCCTTGGTATCTATGGTGCGTATGATGTTGATGTTTGTAGGACAGATTATGATGTCGAGACGTGTGATGCGGATGTTGTTTGTTAGTGGTGATGATGGTATTGTTGATGTTATTGATGGTGGTGCTGATTATGCTGCTGGTGCTGCTGCTGGTGTTTTCAACCTTCGCACCATGTTCTCCAAATCCGTCACGCGAGCGCGAAGTTCGTTAACTTCTGCTAGTAGACCGGGATGATTGGCGGTTGGAGCGAGCGAATGAACAAGATTTGTAATATGGGATAGTATATAATCATGACGAGATACTCTAGAAATGAGAGAGAAAATGGTGTTTCGAATAGGTTCGCCGGTAAGTGCTTCAGGTTCATCGCCAAGAGGGCAATTTGGTGGATGGAATGGATCACCTTCTTCTTGTCTCCAGTGATTTAGTATATTACGAACCCATCCCCAATTCATCCAGAATAGATGATGGGAAATTTGTTGATCCATTCCGGTGACGCTGCTTTCGGAGCCCGAATGGAAATCCATATCGGCATAACTGTCGGAATCTGAAGAATTCGAACTAGATGCGGAATCCATCTTGTATAATGGGGAAAATGAATTTTTGGTATGGAATAGATTATAGGAGTTAGATTTGGTACTCTTCAATACATAATTTACATATGTATATATAATACCAAAATCCCATAAATTACGGAGAATCTTTGAAAAGATATCAGTCAAAGTTCGCAATAACAGATATGCTAAGATAAGAATTCGTCTATACACTATCAATGCAGTAAATGCAGTAAAACGTGTCTAGACTTATGAATGATAAGCAGGTAATTTCCTAAGGATGATAAGCAGATGATTTCCGACTAGAAATGATAAGCAAAACTTTTGACATGTAGACACGGTCGAAGTCCAGACTCATTAATGCATCCTAACAACTACTAATTAGACACACTAATGCAAGACCTGGTTCGCTACGACCACCGCTCTGATACCAACTGAAAGTTGGGGACGCATCCCACTCAGTGCCTTCTCAGCTAACCGCCTGTGACCACTGAGCGTACCTCAGACACTGATTTTACAGCCCGCCTCTTGGCAGTACAGCCAACCCTAATAGGGATCGCGAGGAGTAAGAGCCAATGCTTCGTCACAGGTAACACTGTGAGAACCCCCTCTATGATTAACCCGCTAATAAACGGCATTAAACCAGCTCTGATACCAACTGAAAGGACCCGTCCTAATCCACCTGGACGAAATCATCAACATTTGGTCCCATTGCGATGATCGGCTCCAAGTAATGTCCTTATATTGAGCAAATGCACAGCAGAAGACTTAATTCGTACCTGAGAATAAACATGCTTTAAAGTGTCAACCAAAAGGTTGGTGAGTTCATAGGTTTATCATAACAATCATTTCAATATGTTAATAGACCACAAGATTTCATAATCATAAACATAATACACTCGCAAGTGTATGTAAAGCATTCTAAGTGGTTGAGCACTTGGTAACCATACTTAACATTTAATCAACGTCGCATATTCCCTTTATTATGAAATCTCACTACATCATA
This sequence comes from Rutidosis leptorrhynchoides, assembly GCF_046630445.1. Taxonomy (NCBI): domain Eukaryota; kingdom Viridiplantae; phylum Streptophyta; class Magnoliopsida; order Asterales; family Asteraceae; genus Rutidosis; species Rutidosis leptorrhynchoides. The sequence continues at coordinate 695,336,413 of NC_092335.1, forward strand.
CCAAGTGTAGTCACCAAAACGAAGTACTGTGCAACCGTTGTTTACTGGTCGTCCAGTCCGATTGGGGTTGTCAGGCCCGATAGATCTATCAACAAGATTCGCGTTTACAATACCCATGTAAATAGTAGTTACCAAGCTACAAGGAAATATGCCAGTGGTACAACTCAACGTAGAATATATTTTTAAGTACTTGTGTCTATTTTGTAAACATTTATAAAAGCAGCGCATGTATTCTCAGCCCAAAAATATATATTTCAAAAGCAATTAAAAAGGGAGCACATGAAACTCACTTTTGCCTTGAAGGTATTTAATTCGACTTGGTCTCCGATAGATATCACGAACCTAACCATATATATAATATATCAACATATTTTCTTTTTAAGTAATCGTTACAAATATATATACTTTTAATATTTTCTTAGTCCGTAGTTAGCAGTCCGATGTTAGTGGTCCACAATTAGTTGCTTAAATAAAATAAATAAAGACCCCATCGTATTCGTATTGATCAGAATTAATCTCGACCCATGGTACCATGTTGTCAAATGACGTGTTGCGTAAATAAAGTACCGTGTTGTCAAATGACGTGTTGCGTACAATCATGAGGTCTTATGATTAATCTTCTTGTGTTGTTTACGGGTGGTCTTGAAATATATAAAATCAACTCATAAGTAATTATATATAAAATATCATATTAATTAGAAAAGATATGATTAATTTACTTTTTCTCCAAATATTTTCGTAGCTAAACTAGCTTCGGATACCCAATCTTGTTTTAGTCGTAGTTTCTTCATTACAACTCCGTTTTTGTTGGTTCAACTTGCCACTTCCTTGGATCGAGTCAAATTTTAAGAATATGAACTGAAAATACCTTAGTTTGTATTCAAAATCATAGGTTATAGGTCAAACTTTGGTGAAACTTATGAAAGTGATCATTTTCCATCATAAAAACAACATTTAATGATCATTTTTCTAAAAATACTTACACTTTGAGTTAAACCATGAAATTTTTATGTGTTAACATATTCATAAGAAATATCATTTTTCCAGAACATGAACTTCCAATTCAAAGTTCAAGATAGTTTTTAATTATCCAACCCAAAACAGCCCCCGGTTGCACTCTGACGACGTAGATTCAGGTTTTAAGATGTTCTTTGTAAAACCAAGTTATATCTTGTTAGGTTAGCATATCATTATGATATATTACAGGTCTTGAAGTGTTTTAAAAGTCAAGTTAGAAGGATCTATTTAGTTGACGAACAAGTTTGAAATCATTCAAACTATGTTCTTGTTGTTAAAATTTTATACCACAAAATAAGATAGCTATATGAATATGAATTGAATAAGATTATGAACAAGGTTACTATCTCAAGTTACTTGGACAAAGTTACTGCAAAAGATAAGAAATAATCTTGGAATCAAAGAGTGGTGGAGTTAGATTAAAAGGTTGGAAGTAAACTTCTTCAAATGGGTGGTTATTTTGATATGTTCTTGAAAGAGTTTTCTTATGGTGTTTAAGGCTTGTAATTGAAGCTAAATGATGGGGAAAATTCTTGGAGATGATCAAGTATGAAGTTAGGAGTATTTTTAGAGAGAAATGAGGGTGTAGGTATGAGAAAATGGAGTGAAGAAATGGTGTTCATTTATAAAAACGTTTTTAGTTTATAAAGAAAGAAAAGGATTCCTAATTTTGTTTTCTTACTAATAATTCATACTACTTGACAAATTCTAGTTACCTCATATCTAGGGCAGTAATAATGTTGATTAGGATGTTGATTTTATGTGTATATACCAATAGTAAATACGTATAGAAGCTGGGTATGATACGGGTACATATACCCTAGATATACGTATAGAAATCTTGAGGAAACGGAACGAGAATTCAAATATAGCTATCTTTTGCGAATATACTTATATTGTTTTATGTATTAAAGTCCTTAAAAAGTGATTAAATACATTATATATACGATACATGTATAAGCATTATAGATTATAAGTATATATATCAAAGAATGTTACGTATAGTTATATTTTTGAAAACTTAAGTTAGTAGTTTCAAAATATACTTATAACTCATTGTCATTAGTATATAATGAGATGTTAAACTATCCTTAGATCATGTTAAATATATATAAATACATATATATACACAAACGTATAATTATCATATGTTATATAGTTCGTGATATCATCGGTCATATTGGACGGTCAAACGTTGTGTAAAACTCTTTTCAAAAACACAAGTCTCAACAATTTGGATTGCTTATCATGTTGGTATGGTTTAATTTATGTAAATATTAATCTCATAAGTATAATTTGGTCGGAAAATTCTGGGTCATTACAGTGGTCCTTTCACTCCGACCATCCGAATGTGGATGAAAAGCGGTGGTCATACCCAATTTAGTTCCCAAAGAATCTTGTAAGGACTGCCAAAACTTCGATGTAAATCGACTGTCTCGGTCCGAAATAATCAATACAGGAACACCATGTCTCGAAACAATCTCCTTCGAATACAAACGAGTAAGCTTCTTCATTGAATCTGTTTCCTTAATTGGCAAGAAATGAGTTGACTTAGTGAGTCGGTCAACAATCACCCAAATGGTATCATAACCACCCACAGCTCTTGGTAACTTTGTAATTAAGTCCATCGTAATACCTTCCCACTTCCACTCGGGAATTTCAGGTTGCACCAAAAGTCCTGACTGTTCTGATGTTCAGCCTTAACCTTAACACTGGTCAAACATTTAGCCACATCAGCCTTCAAATGAGGCCCCCAATACAGCTCCTTAAGATCATGATACATCTTTCCTGAACCAGGATGAATAGAGTACCTAGACCTATGAGCCTCCTCTAGAACAATTTGGCGCAGATCACCAAACTTCGGAACCTAAAGGCGCCCCACAAAATACCGAGTACCATCAGTTCGTACCTCTAACTGTTTACTCAAGCCTCGGACCTTCCTGTTACAAAATTCTCCTCCTTCAAGGCTTTTTGTTGTGCCTCAAGAATCTGCCTAGCGAGGTTTGTTCGAATTGTCATATTCAAGGCCCTAAACCTGCGAGGTTCAGCCCCTTTCTTTACGACTTAACACATCAGCCACAACATTGGTCTTTCCCGGATGATATGAAAGCTCACAATAATAATCATTCAACGTCTCAATCCATCTTCATTGCCTCATATTCAACTGTTTCTGATCAAGGATATGTTGAAGACTTTTGTGATCGGTGTACACAGTACTTTTGACCCCATAAAGATACTGTCTCCAAATCTTAAGCGTAAACACAACAGCTCTCAATTCTAAATCATGGGTTGTATAATTCTGTTCATGGATCTTTAATTAACGTGACACGTACGCAATAACTTTCTTTCACTGCATCAAAACGCAGCCAAAGCCTTGACGCGATGCATCACAATAAACAACAAAATCATCATTACCCTCCGGTAGTGACAATATCGGAGCGGTAGTCAACTTCTTCTTCAAAATCTGAAAAGCATTCTCTTGTTCATCCTTTCACTCAAACTTCTTCCCCTTGTGCGTTAAAGCAGTCAGAGGTTTCGCTATACGAGAGAAATCTTGAATGAACCTTCTATAGTAACCTGCCAACCCTAGAAACTGACGAATCTGAGTAGGAGTTTTCGGAATTTCCCACCTTTCAATCGCCTTAATTTTAGCAGGATCAACTTGTATTCCCTGTTCACTAACAATATGTCCAAGGAATTGAACTTCTCTTAACCAGAAAGCACACTTAGAGAACTTAGCGTACAACTCTTCTTTTCTCAATAAATCAAGCACTAACTTCAAATGTTCTTCGTGCTCTTCATCATTCTTAGAATAAATAAGGATGTCGTCAATGAAAACAATAACGAATTTGTCCAGATAGGGTCTACACACACGGTTCATGAGGTCCATGAACACAGCAGGTGCATTTGTCAATCTGAACGGCATAACAAGGAATTCAAAGTGACCATAACGGGTGCGAAAAATAGTTTTCGGAACATCAGATTCTTTAACACGCAACTGATGATAGCCGAAACGAAGATCGATCTTAGAATAAACAGACAAACCTTGAAGCTGATCGAATAGATCATGAATTCTCGAAAGAGGGTAACGGTTTTTAACAGTAATCTTGTTCAATTCACGATAATCAATACACCATCAGAACGATCCACCCTTCTTCTTAACAAACAAAACAGAAGCTCTCCAAGGGGACGAACTGGGACGAATGAAATATAGTTGCAACTGATGTCAAAGCTAAGGTATACGAAATAGTTTATATTTTACTAGGAAAAACTATTAAATACGATACAATTTTACACAAGATATTTATTTATTTATAGAATGGATATACTTAAACCTTGCTACAACACTTATAGGCAGTGTACCTAATCGTACAGTAGTGTAGTTTTTAGTAAGTCCGGTTCGTTCCACAGGGAAATCTTTAAACAAAGCTTAACGCTATATTAGTTTACTTTTATAAAAATACAAATATATATATAAGTAATATTATTATTATAAAGGGGGGTTTTTACCGTTTAATGACCGGTTTGTCGATTTTAAAACTTTAGTCGCAGTTAAAACCTAATGTAAAATATTAAATAAATAAAAGACTTAAATTAAAACTTAAAGTAAATAACGATAATGAAATTGCGAATAATAAAAGTGCGATAAAATAAACTTGCGATAATTAAAAAGTACGATAATTAAAAGTGCGATTAAATAACAATAAATAAAAATGCGATAATTAGAAGTGCAATTAAATATAAAATAAAGGAAATTAAATATGAAATAAAAGAATTATGCTTATTTAAACTTCCGTAATCATGATGTTTGACGTGTTGATTTTAGTTTTATGCCCATGGGTTAATTGTCCTTTGTCCTGGATTATTTAATATGTCCGTCTGGTTTTTATCCATAACAGTCCATCAGTCATAAATATAAAGTGCGAGTGTCCTCATCGAATTATTCTTATACCCGAAGTTAAATATTCCAATTAATTGGGGATTCGAATTGTAACAAGGTTTTAATACTTTGTTTAATGAATACACCAGGTTATCGACTGCGTGTAAACCAAGGTTTTACTACTTTGTTAACAATTACACCAATTACCCTTGAATGTAATTTCACCCCTGTTTTAATTATTCTAGTGGCTATTAATCCATTCCCGTGTCCGATTAAATGAACGATTATTCGTACATATAAATACCCCGCCCATCGTGTCCGATCGAGTGTATATGGTAATTTATAAGGACGCCCAATTGTAAATCTTTATATTAACATTAACAAACTATCATTTAGTTAAACAAATATAAAGCCCATTAATAGCCCATAGTCTAATTTCCACAAGTGTCGTTCTTTTGTCCAAACCCCAATTATGGTACAAAGCCCAATTACCCAATTTTAGTAATTACCCCAACATCATGATTACTTCGTTTTAAATAAGCATAATAATAACTTAGCTACGAGACATTAATGTAAAAAGGTTGAACATAACTTACAATGATTAAAAATAGCGTAGCGTTACACGGACAGAATTTCGACTTACACCCTTACAACATTCGCTAACATACCCTTATTATTAGAATTATAATTAAAATTAAAATTAAAATATAAATTATATATATATATTTTACGTATATATGAGAGAAGAGAGAAAAAGATTATGAATTGCGATCAGAATTCGGTTGCTTTTATAGGAAAAGTCGAATTTTGGGGCTCCGCGACTCGCGGTGAAAACCTCTTCAAACTCCGCGAGTCGCGGAGGTTACTTTTACAGCTCAGAGGAGTTTGGCTCTTTGTTTACCGACGGTTTATAATATATATATAATATATATATAATTAATATAATTAATTATATATTATATTATATTTATATGCATAGTTAACTTGTAATTTTTAGTCCGTTGCGTCGAGCGTTAAGAGTTGACTCTGGTCCCGGTTCCGGATTTTCGAACGTCCTTGCGTACAATTTTATATTTTGTACTTTGCGTTTTGAATCTTGTACTCTTGTGATTTCGAGACGTTTCTTATCAATAATTGGAACCTCTTTGATTGTCTTTTGTTCTTTTGAGCTTTTTGGTCGTTTGCGTCTTCAATTCGTCGAATCTGTCTTTTGTCTTCACCTTTTATTATTTAAACGAATATCTCTTGTAAATAGAACAATTGCAACTAAAAGCTTGTCTTTCTTGAGGAATAATGCTATGAAATATATGTTCGTTTTTAGCATTATCAAATATTCCCACACTTGAGCGTTGCTTGTCCTCAAGCAATATCGTCTTGAAAAACTAGAATCACTTCTTTATTTTTCACGCTTTGTACATCAGTGATTTCTATATGGCGGTATAAACAATGGTAGTAACGATATGGTTTACAGTCCCACATGACTATAAAAATTTAGATCCATTAAGGAAATTGGATCTTTATGAAAACATTTGATCTTTTGAAAATTAAATCTAGTTTTTACCCTAGATAAGTTTTCCTGGATAACCCTTTACCGGTGTTTGCAAAATATTTTTGTGGGTTTGGTGGGTTTCAGATTTGAAAATTTTAGCTCAAACTTGCAGTTTTGTGTCACCCACTTGCTAACCTTGTATTTGGAAAGCAACACGTCCAGTTTACTTGTCCCGTATATTACCTTTTGGTAAACTACCGTCCGGTTGAAAGGAAAGCGTTGAACAAGCAACTGTTAAGGCAATGTCCCCTGACATGCTTTTAATTATGGTCTAAAACGTGTCGGACGCAATTACTATCCTTGGTAGGAGCAATAGTAAAGCTCACCCTTATAATTTTTCGGTATGGCACAAGGTCCTGTCTTTGACCACTATGCAACCACCGTTCTTACGGTTGACACCCGATTTAGTTTAGGTGACCTAATGAATTTCAGGTGAATTCCTAGGATTTTACGTTCAATGGTAATGAACGCATTGAAAATAGGGTTTTCAGAAAACAAATCGGTTTGTAATTTTGATCAAAATATTTTCTCGTTCAAGCTCGAGTTTAGATATCATTGAATTCCATGAGTTTGAATTCTCAATCTTTAGGGTCAATCTCTAGGATTGAGTAATATCAGTCTTAAAAGCTAATTTTTTATCTTTAAGGAGATTATCCTTTCTGGGGATCTGATTCATTAGTCTTATCCAGCTAATTTGCATGGTGCCCCCCCATTTTACAAGATAAATCCTTCTCATGGTTAGGATAAATCTGACCACTTGGCGACCCTGTTTAATGCTGAGGTCCGTGGATTTCCAACCGATTTTAGTGATGACTTTTCTAGATTTTTTGTCAACCTACAGCTGGTCTGGACGACAACTTCTTGACCTAAATCAAGAAGCGCGTTTCTTTTTCGGAAGACTTTACTTCCTTTTAATGATGGAATTGATTCATCGTGTAGATCCATCTCTTCTTTTCTTTTATCGGGTAAAACAGTTTAGTTTAGTCCAAAGCAAGAGTATTTTCAGTTATTTGTTACAGATATATGTGACATATGTTTAAGATAACTTGGTAAATTTTCCCACACTTGGCTTTTATTTTCCTTTTTATCGTCCTCTATTCCATTTTAAATGAATTTTAACATTTTAGTTTGTTTCTCAATTTATGTCCTTTCCGAGGTAACAATAATTTCGGTGTTAAAACCTAGTTTTATCGTTCATAAATATGTATAAACATGATTTTGAATTCATTTAATTGAAAATTTTTAAAAATTTTACTAGAATTGGGTAGTTAGTATATAAGACTAGGGCTGTTCTTTTTTTTTTCAGAGAGCACTAGATTCTAATACAACTACTGCTTTACTAGTATTTTTAATGGTAACCAAGTGTATAAAGTAAAAATTTTTAAAATCCGAAAGAATTTAAATTTAAAATCCGAAAGAATTTAACCCCTTCCCACACTTAAGATCTTGCAATGCCCTCATTTGCAAGAAATTAGTAACAATTTAAATTATTGAGGGTGATTTGTGTGAAAATGATTAAATTTTTAACAAAGTTTCCAAATATATTGGCGTTTGTTTGCTGAATGATAAATGGTGCACATCATTTGTTCATTCCGTCTTGTTGTTATTTCACATATATTTTGCATCTTGTCGTCAAAATTAGTTGCTTTTGCTGAACTTAATGCCAGTCTTTGAAAATGCGTTGTTTTACCCTGTTGTGTACATAAGATAAACTGCAAACATATATACATATTTTTGAAGTTTGGTATATTACCCCACATTCAAAAATTATTAAAATCTAAGAATAAAAGTTAGATAATTATAAAAATGATTACAATATTAACAAAAGTATTAAACGTATCAATAATTACAAATTACAAAATAAAAAAAAATAATAAGTAAACTAAGGATGATATTGGTACCAATAGGGGTTCCAGGCATAACCATAGGTGCTATAGAATGCTTCGGCAGGGTCATACGTAGGATACGGTGGCTGCATCTCTATAGACCAAGGAGGGAAGATGGGTTTCGGTGTAGGAATATAGTTTCTACCTATATGTTGGCAATGAGCTATGATCTGGTTCTGATGAACTTGCCAATCTTCAAATGCTCTCTGTCTAGCATTTTCGTATTCCTGAGAAGCTATAAACCTATGCATTTCTTGCATCTCATTCCCCCCTCCTACATTACCTTGTTGTTGGTTTCTCTCCACCTGTGGATGTCTACCATGGTATCGTACTGCGGCGTTATTTCGCCTCTTCAAAACTTTCGCACCATGGTATACATTTAAACCTATAGTATCGCGGGGTTCCGGTTCTTCTACTAATAATCCCCCCCGACTTATATCCACACCGAGATATTCACCAATCAATGTAATAAAAATACCACCTCCTATTATGCTATGCGGTCGCATCCCCCGAACCATAGCTGATAAATAATAACCCACACAATACGGTATACTTACAGCGCTTTGTGGGTCTCGAATACACATATGGTAAAACAAATCTTGTTCATTTACCTTTTCCTTGTTTTTACCCCTTTGTGTAATCGAATTAGCTAAAAACCTATGTATCACTCTTAATTCAGCTCTATCTATATCCAAATAAGAGTAATTTCCCCCTTTGAAACGGTGATGGCTTGTCATTTGACTCCACACACCGTGTGTATCAAAATTTTCATCTATCTTTCTACCGTTTAGTATCAATCCTCTACAATCGGCAGACGCTAACTCCTCAGGCGTATATATACGTAAAGCCTGAGCCATGTCCAGTAAAGACATGTGGCGCATCGAACCGCCTAACAAAAATCTAATAAAAGAACGATCGGTTAAACTAGCTACCCGATCATTCAACTCTATACTACATAACAATTCTTCACACCATACTTTATATACAGGTCTACGTATGGTGAATAAACATACCCAGTCATTAAAAGAAGAATTACCATACCTCTGTACAAGTAATTCCCTAATTGGCCCGGCCAATTCTACAGCTTCTAAGGGTCCCCATTCTATGACCCTTGGTACCTCAACAACCTTAGAATGAAGAGTATGCAAACCCCGTTGATATTTTGGATAATCTATCCAAAGTCTGTCAAATCTCAGGTTCGGGTGCAATTCTTCCAAGTGCATATCGGAAAAGGTCATGACTGGATGAGGTATATCCTGCTTGTAGTAGTTATCCACCTCCTGTTGTTCCAAATTCTCAGCAGGAGCATTGCGGGCTTGGGATGAAGATTCGCCCCTTTCATTCTACAAAACACATCAAACACAATTTTTGTGCATCCAAATATGCATTAGTGTCAGCAAAATCATCAATCAAAATAATTACAATGACATTATCAATTTATAGCAAACTTAAGCTCATTTTCACATTTTTATCAAATCTACACTTTTTCAAATAAGCATATACGAAAATGTTCGCCAAGTTCATAAGCATTCAACTCAAATAACATGTCAAAATAATCATTACTAGCAATTAAACAAGTCTCAAATGGCATTATCTTTCAAAAATCAAGTTCATGAATTTTAGACTTGAAAAAGTCTACTTTAATTCTCAAAATCATGTTTAGGCTCAAAGTTTGGATCATTTAACTACCTAGACATGTTACACTACTTAATTTAGCAACAATTCATGACAAAAATCGGCCATAACCTGTTTATATCAAAAAGCCCCAAATTTGCTCAAGAACACAAACCCTAGATTACTCAAAATTTGAAGTTTAAGGCTTCTAATCATGTTAAACAGCATCAATCTAGGTTATACAAGAATAATACATAAACAATTTAAGCATAATTACACTAAAAAGCATCAAAATTAAATTGGGGAAAAAATTGCTCAAGAACACCAAATTTCGGATTAAATGGTGTTTAGGTGTAGAAATTTACCGTTTTTCTTGAGTAATTCTTAGATAGCATCCTTCTCAACATGATTTTAGCAAAAAATTTGGTGATTAACGGTTAAAAATTGGGATTTTTGGGGTGTATTTTTCGGGTTTTTGGGGTTTTTGTTCGCCGTTCTTCGCAGTATTTTTGGGTGGGGGAGTGAACTGCTCTGTTTTTTACGTTTTATTTTTTTCTGGGAATTGGTCCCTCCGCGAGTCGCGGGGATTTACCCTCCAAACTCCGCGACTCGCGGAGTTTGGTATTTTTTTTTTATTTATAAACTTTAACTTATTAAAACAATTAAGTACTTAATTTTAAAATTTTGTTTCCCTTGTTATTTAGGACGAGGTCGTTTCGGATCGATGTCCTAGTCCGTCCCTTGACAAAATTTTAAAATTTGTCTTTTTGTAGCGATTGTTTTAAAAGCTAAGATTTTTGGGTTTTTACAATGTTTTTGGCATACTTTAATTCAATAAGATTAAAAATAATGATAATAAAAGTTCTCGTCCCTCCCTCGGGTAAAGCAATTTCGGTTCAAAGACCTAGTCTTCAACTTACGACGAATTTTAAAAATCATATTCTTAACTTAATGAGATAAAGTAAATTTTTGTTTTTAAATTCACACAATTTAAATATAAAATTCAAAATTAATATTAAAAATTCACACCAAACTTAAAATTTGAAATGCATAAAATTAAAAATTAATATTTTAAAAATTAAAAATTCACACCAAACTTAATTTAAAAATTTATAAATTCATACTAAACTTATATTAATTTTTCAAATATTTACAATTTTAAATATATTGTTTTTATAAAGTTTACAATATTAATTTAAGATTTAAATATTAATTTTAAAAACATGGTAAAAATAAAATTAAAAATCTTTTTGTCTTTTTATCCCACTTTAATCAATCAAATATTATCAAAAATATGCGCCCCTCTTTTCGGTAAAGTAATTTCGATTCCAAAACCTAATTTAACTCATGACGAATTTTTGAAATATTTTGGGTTGATTGTTTAAAGATATTTATACCTTAAGAATAAACGTTAAATTTCGCAGTGATGTAATAAATTTTTGAATGATATCAATAATTTCGGTCGCCAAACCTAATTTTATTCAATACCAATTTAATACTTTTTAGCGAACAAATTAGCGTTTATTATCAAAAGGTTAAAAATAAAAATAAAAATAAAAACTGTACAGACATACCTGTGAAATAGATTTCTTAGTTATATGATCTATCCCATTCATAAGATAGTCGGTTTAATTGGTTTTCCATGGCTACATAGGTGTAACCTCGAGCATTCAGTATCTTTTCTTCTAAACATATGAACGGTCCGTCTCTGCATAAAGTAACAAATTCGGTATTTGAATAGGTTTGATTATTGGAACATTTACCTCCATGTGACCATTTTCCGCATTTGTGACATCGTTCTAAGTGTCGTGCTCTTCTTTTCGCTGCGGATTTTGATTTTCCTTTACCAAATTGTAACTTATTATCTTCGCATCTGGATTCTTTTCTAACTCCGTCCATTCTTTCTCTGATTACTGATACTAATTCACTCGGTAGTATGCCATTATTTCTTTTAGTGATCAAAGCGTGTAGCATTAGACCATGGTTTAGTTCACAGGCAGTCTTCATTTCGTAAAAACCTAAAAAAAAATAAAAATTCAGAATGGGGGGAGAAGACTAGTTCTTTAGGGTCTGCTAGGGAAAGACCATTCGGGTTCCATTTTCGAGAACTACACGAAAACAGACAATCTAACTCTAACAGAAATACATATTATCCTTTAAAGACTTGATTCTCCCCACACTTAATTAGCTGTGGTGTCGAAATTGTGATTAACTTCGTTGTCGACTTCCATCGGACCATGTATGTAATGTTTAACTCTGTGACCATTAACTTTAAATTCAATCCCATTTGAATTTATTAATTCTATCGTTCCGTATGGGAAAACTCTTTTGACTATGAATGGTCCAGACCATCTTGATTTCAATTTTCCAGGAAATAGCTTGAATCGTGAATTGAAAAGAAGAACTCTGTCTCCTTCTTTAAATGTTTTTGAACTTCTGATTCTTTTATCATGCCATTTCTTCGTTCTTTCTTTATAGATTAACGAATTTTCGTATGCTTCATGTCTTAATTCTTCTAATTCGTTTAGTTGACTTAATCGTAGACGTCCGGCTTCATGTAAATCAAGATTACATGTCTTCAAAGCCCAAAATGCTTTGTGTTCAATTTCTACTGGAAGATGACATGCTTTTCCATAAACAAGTCTAAAAGGTGTGGTTCCAATTGGAGTTTTGTAGGCTGTTCTAAAAGCCCAGAGTGCATCCTCCAATTTAATGGACCATTCCTTCGGATTTGATCCTACGGTTTTCTCTAGAATACGTTTTAAAGCTCGGTTGGTATTTTCAACTTGTCCACTTGTTTGTGGATGATATGCGGTGGAGATTTTATGAGTTACTCCATATCTTTTAAGAACTTTCTCAAGTTGATTATTACAGAAATGAGTACCCCGATCACTTATTAAAGCTTTCGGTGTTCCAAACCTTGCAAAAAGACGTTTTAAAAAGTTGACTACAACTCGTGCATCGTTAGTTGGGAGAGCTTGTGCTTCCGCCCATTTAGATACATAATCAATGGCTACGAGTATATATAGATTATTATTAGATTTTGGAAATGGACCCATAAAGTCAATACCCTAAATGTCAAATACTTCACATACTTGGATGACATTTTGTGGCATTTCATCACGTTGACTTATTTTTCCGGCCCTTTGACATGCATCACAGGATTTGCAAAGAAGGTGTGCGTCTTTGTAAATTGTAGGCCAATAGAATCCAGCTTCATAAACTTTTCTTGCTGTTAGTTGAGGCCCATAATGCCCTCCTGTTGGTCCTGTGTGACAATGGTTTAAAATTTTACTAGCTTCATCTCCAAATACACATCGGCGTATTATTCCATCGGGACAACTTTTAAACAGATGTGGATCTTCCCAAAAATAGTGTTTTATATCACTGAAGAATTTCTTTCGTCTTTGGTACGATAATCCTTTTTCAAGGAATCCACAAACTAAGTAGTTTGCATAGTCTGCAAACCATGGGATTTCTTTATAATCTATCTTCAATAGATATTCATCAGGAAAGTTGTCTTGTATGGCTGATTCATTTAGAACTTCTAATTCGGGATTTTCAAGACGAGAAAGATGATCAGCGGCGAGATTTTCTGCTCCTCTTTTATCTCGGATTTCAATATCAAACTCTTGTAAGAGTAAGATCCAACGGATTAATCTTGGTTTAGCATCTTGTTTTGAAAATAGGTATCTAAGAGCAGAATGGTCGGTATAGACCACCGTTTTTGCTAGAAGGAGATATGATCGAAATTTGTCAAAAGCAAAGACAATAGCAAGGAGTTCTTTTTCAGTAGTTGTATAGTTTGTTTGTGCTCCTTGTAACGTCTTACTAGCATAATATATAGGTTGAAATCGTTTTTCAATCCTTTGTCCTAAAACGGCTCCCATTGCAAAATCACTTGCATCGCACATTAGTTCAAATGGTAGATTCCAATTTGGTGTTATCATGATCGGTGCATTAGTGAGTTTCTCTTTAAGAATATTAAAAGATTTGATACACTCATCTGAAAAGATGAATGGCGCATCCTTTTCTAGGAGTTTATTCATAGGAGTGGCAATTTTAGAAAAATCTTTTATGAAACGTCGGTAAAAACCGGCATGCCCTAGAAAACTCCTAACTCCTCTAACATTGGTGGGATGTGGAAGTTTAGCAATTACATCTACTTTAGCTCTATCCACTTCAATTCCTTCTTTTGAAATTTTATGTCCAAGAACGATGCCTTCTTTAACCATGAAATGGCATTTCTCCCAATTAAGTACTAGATTTGATTTTTCGCATCTAATTAGCATTCGTTCCAGATTAACTAGACATGATTTAAATGTATCACCGAAGACTGAAAAGTCATCCATGAATACTTCCATGCATTCTTCTATCATGTCATGAAAAATCGCCATCATACACCTTTGAAAGGTTGCAGGGGCGTTGCAAAGTCCAAATGGCATGCGTTTGTAAGCAAAAGTACCATAAGGGCACGTGAATGTGGTTTTCTCTTGGTCCTCGGGTGCTATTGGAATTTGAAAATATCCGGAAAATCCATCTAGAAAACAATAGTAACTATTTCCGGCTAATCTTTCCAACATTTGATCTATGAAAGGTAAGGGAAAGTGATCTTTTCTGGTGGCGTCATTTAATTTTCTATAATCAATACATACACGCCATCCTGTTACAGTCCTAGTAGGAATAAGCTCATTTTTCTCATTTGTAATGACAGTCATGCCACCCTTCTTAGGTACGCATTGAACTGAGCTTACCCATGGACTATCAGAAATTGGATATATCAAACCTGCATCTAGCAGTTTAATAATCTCTTTCTTAACTACATCTTGCATATTAGGATTTAGTCTTCATTGGCGTTGCACATACGTTTTATGACCTTCTTCCATAAGGATTTTATGTGTGCAATACGAAGGACTTATTCCTTTAATATCATGAATCTTCCATGCAATGACTGGTTTATGAGCTTTCAACACAGAAATGAGTTGTGATTTCTCATTTTCAGTAAGAGAAGACGATATTATTACAGGTAATTCAGATTCACCATGTAAATAAGCGTATTCCAAATGGTTTGGAAGTGGCTTTAACTCTAATTTCGGAGGTTCTTCTATCGATGATTTATATCGATATCTGTCTTCTTCTTTTAGCATTTGAATTTCTTCTGTTGTTGGTTCATATCCATTAGCTATAAGTGTAGCTAACATTTCAGCTTCATCAATTGGTTCATTACCTTCTCCTAAAGAACATTCTCCTGTTCCTTGTAATTCTGGAAATTCTTCTAATAATTCTGCATGTGCATCTATAGTTTGAATATAATAACATGTATCATCTGCAGATTGTGGTTGTTGCATTGCTCTATCAACTGAAAAGGTAACACTCTCATCCTCTATACTTAGGGTCAGTTTCTTACCGAACACGTCTATCATTGCTTTAGCCGTGTTTAAGAATGGTCTTCCTAATATGAGAGGAACTTGAGAATCTTCTTCCATGTCCAAAACAACAAAATCTACTGGAAATACTAAAGTACCAACTTTAACTAGCATGTTCTCCATTATCCCTCTAGGATATTTTATTGATCTATCGGCTAGTTGTATGCTTATTCTTGTTGGTTTCAATTCTCCAAGGTCTAGTTTAGCGTATAGTGAATACGGCATTAGATTTATACTAGCACCTAAGTCTGCCAATGCTTCTATTGAACTAAGACTACCCAGAAAACATGGAATTGTGAAACTTCCAGGATCAGATAGTTTTTCTGGTATCTTATTCAACAGCACTGCTGAATCATTAGCATTCATAGTAACAGCCGAGAGTTCTTCCATTTTCTTTCTATTTGAGATTAGATCTTTCAAGAATTTAGCATATCTTGGCATTCCTGAAATCACATCAATGAAAGGAAGATTTACATTTATCTGTTTAAACATATCCAAGAATTTGGATTGCTCGGCTTCAAGTTTTTCTTTCTTCATTTTACTCGGGTAAGGAAGTGGTGGTTGGTATGGTTTAACATAAGGTTTATCCTTAACTGTGTTATCTTCATTAACTTTTTCAACTACCGGTTCTTTTTCCTTATCTTGATCAGGTTGTGGTTCTTGTAGAGTAGGAATAGTTTCATCAGAAGTTACAGGTATTTCAGGTGGTTTAAGTGTTGTACCACTTCTTGTGGTAATAGCTTTAGCTGTTTCATTCCGGGGGTTAGCATTTGTATCGCTTGGTAAACTTCCCGGTTTTCTTTCACCTATTAATCTTGCTAGGTTACTTACTTCTTGTTCCAGATTTTGAATAGAAGCTTGTTGATTTCTAAATGCTTGAGCATTTTGTTCATTAGTTTGTTTTTGAGATGTGAAAAACTGCGTTTGAGTTTCAACTAGCTTCGTCATCATATCTTCTAAATTCGGCTTTTTATCATCGGTTTGTTGTGGTGGTTTGTTTTGAAAATTAGGTCTTTGCTGATTGTAAGTATTATTGGATACTTGTTGATTGCTAGGACCTTGTTGGTTGTTGTATGGAATATTTCGGTTATAATTCTGGTTTTGATTGTAAATCGGTCTTGGCGGTTGATAATTATTCTGATAATTATTTCCAGGCCTTTGGTTTATGTATGAAATATTCTCTCTTTGTTCCATTGTTAATTCAATACTGAGACAATCTTTTGTCAAATGTGGTCCTCCACACTGCTCACAACTAATTCGTATTGAGTGAATATCCTTAGTCATCTTTTCCATTCGTCTCTCCACAGCATCTATCTTTGCAAAAATGGAATCTAAGTCATGGCTAGAATCGGCTCTAGCTGCTTTAGATGATCTAACGATATCTTTTTCTTGGTGCCACTCATGTGAGTGGGAAGCAGTGTTATCAATAATTTTGTAAGCATCAGTTTCGGTTTTCTTCATAATAGAACCACCAGCTGCTATATCTATGTCTTTTCTTGTAGTGATGTCGCATCCTTGGTAGAATATTTGTACTATTTGACAGGTGTCTAAACCATGTTGCGGACATCCTCTTAACAACTTTCCATATCTTGTCCATGCCTCATATAGAGTTTCATTTGGCTTCTGTGTAAACGTAACAATTTCTGCTTAAAGTCTTACGGCTTTAGATGCAGGAAAGAATTGTTTAAGAAATTTGTCAACTAAAACGTCCCATGTATCAATCGCCCCTTCAGGTAATGATTCCAACCAATCTTTGGCTTCTCCCTTTAAAGTCCAGGGAAATAACATGAGATATATCTGTTCATCCTCCACTTCTCGGATTTTAAATAGTGTGCAGATCCTATTAAAGGTACGTAGATGTTCATTTGGATCTTCCTTAGGCGCACCACTAAATTGGCATTGATTAGTCACCATGTGTAGAATTTGTCCTTTGATTTCATAATCTGGCGCATTAATGTCTGGATGAGTAATTGCGTGACCTTGGCCAGTGCGTTTAGCTCTCATTCGGTCTTCCATACTTAAAGGTTCCAGATTCTCCATAATTGAATTTGTTGAATCGGTATCACTAGATGATTCTGATTTAATAGTTCGTTCCTCAATAATCTCTGTTTGAATGATTGGTGGTTCCGGAGGAAGGTTTAGTGGTTCAGGATCTACGAACCGTTCCTGAATATTTTCCGGATTCTCAATTGTGAGGTTGGGTTCAAAAAATGGATTATCGGAAATTTGAACTGAAGTACTTGGTCGACTGGATGACAATTCTAAAGAAAAATCAACGGCGGTAATATTTGCTAAATGTATTGATCTAGTTACAGGTGGTGAACGTACAAAAGGTGATGAACGTCTTGCTCGGTGCATTCACTGAATATCCTATTAGTTTTTAAAAGGAAAGAAAAATTATAATAAGTTATCCAATCAATAGACTTTTCTGATTTTGCCCACGTTTCGAATAGCCAAAAGATGCAGCAGAGGGGCAGGATTCGTTTGGTCTCAATATAATTGAGGACTGTTTGGCTCCAATAACCCGGTCCACGTACAAATCTAACTATTACTACGAACCAGAAAATTTTGATGTCTATTAATTTAACCACTTAAAATAAATTTTCGTAATTTTAAGAAATTTAGATAAGAAGTAGAAAAAATTCTAAGTCCTAAAAACTAGAATGGCGAGAAATAAGAGAGAAAAAGAGTTTGTCGCAAAAGGTAGAAAAAGAAAAAATGGTTGAAAAAAAAAAAAAAAAAAAAAAGTGACGAAAAAAAAATAAAAGAAACTTATCAAAACTTAAAAATACTTAACTAACCTAACCTTATTACTACAACTAACTTAAAATTATAATCGCAAATTGAAATTACTAATTGGAATGATAATTGATACATAGTAAAAGGTGTCTAAAAATATTAAAGCTTACAAGAAAAACTAAATCCCAAATGAAAATAACTTAAAAAGAAACTAAAACTTAAAAAGGCGTCGCAAAATTCTAAAGCACCTAAATCTTAGTCTAAAGAAAAAGCACTTAAGAAATTCTACGGCAAAGCCTAAAAATCTAGGAGTAAAAATAACTATAGCAAAAACTAAGTTTAAAATTAAATATGAGCTAAAAATACAAAAGTTATGCTACAACGATTAAAAAGGGACAAAATATAAAAATATACAAAAAGTTGTAAAAAGTACAATTTTTATAAAAATATTATTTTTATATTATTTATTTAATAAAACTATTAATTTTACAATTTAAATAAATTAATTAAACTAAAAATACAAATTAATTAAAAAGTAAAAGTTAAAATAAAACTAATAATAATAATAATAATAATTAGGGTTAAATAATAATAATAATTAATTAATACCCGTAATTAATGCTCGATTAGGGTTTTTTTGTCGCCTGTCAGAAAGGCTCCGCGAGTCGCGGCAATTAAAGTATCAAACCCCGCGAGTCGCGGGGTTCCAGAATTCAGCTGACAGGTTTAAATATTCGACGCGTTTTTTCTTTATTTATTTTTTTTTTCTGTTTTCTGTTTTTAAATAAATAAAAGATATTAAAATAAAACTTATATTTTTATAAACTAAACTAAAAATAAAGAAACTTATAAAACTTAAATATTTAACAAAATCTTAAAAATACTTATATTTTTGTTTTTCTTTTTATATTTTCGATTATTTAAAACGTATTTTTACAAAAGCGAATTTTAATAAAAGTAAACAAAAAATCCTTTTTTTTTATATTAGCGTTGCGCTTCCGGCTTTTAAGATAGTTCCCCGGCAGCGGCGCCAAAAATTACTTGATGTCAAAGCTAAGGTATACGAAATAGTTTATATTTTACTAGGAAAAACTATTAAATACGATACAATTTTACACAAGATATTTATTTATTTATAGAATGGATATACTTAAACCTTGCTACAACACTTATAGGCAGTGTACCTAATCGTACAGTAGTGTAGTTTTTAGTAAGTCCGGTTCGTTCCACAGGGAAATCTTTAAACAAAGCTTAACGCTATATTAGTTTACTTTTATAAAAATACAAATATATATATAAGTAATATTATTATTATAAAGGGGGGTTTTTACCGTTTAATGACCGGTTTGTCGATTTTAAAACTTTAGTCGCAGTTAAAACCTAATGTAAAATATTAAATAAATAAAAGACTTAAATTAAAACTTAAAGTAAATAACGATAATGAAATTGCGAATAATAAAAGTGCGATAAAATAAACTTGCGATAATTAAAAAGTACGATAATTAAAAGTGCGATTAAATAACAATAAATAAAAATGCGATAATTAGAAGTGCAATTAAATATAAAATAAAGGAAATTAAATATGAAATAAAAGAATTATGCTTATTTAAACTTCCGTAATCATGATGTTTGACGTGTTGATTTTAGTTTTATGCCCATGGGTTAATTGTCCTTTGTCCTGGATTATTTAATATGTCCGTCTGGTTTTTGTCCATAACAGTCCATCAGTCATAAATATAAAGTGCGAGTGTCCTCATCGAATTATTCTTATACCCGAAGTTAAATATTCCAACTAATTGGGGATTCGAATTGTAACATGGTTTTAATACTTTGTTTAATGAATACACCAGGTTATCGACTGCGTGTAAACCAAGGTTTTACTACTTTGTTAACAATTACACCAATTACCCTTGAATGTAATTTCACCCCTGTTTTAATTATTCTAGTGGCTATTAATCCATTCCCGTGTTCGGTTAAATGAACGATTATTCGTACATATAAATACCCCGCCCATCGTGTCCGATCGAGTGTATATGGTAATTTATAAGGACGCCCAATTGTAAATCTTTATATTAACATTAACAAACTATCATTTAGTTAAACAAATATAAAGCCCATTAATAGCCCATAGTCTAATTTCCACAAGTGTCGTTTTTTTGTCCAAACCCCAATTATGGTACAAAGCCCAATTACCCAATTTTAGTAATTAGCCCAACATCATGATTACTTCGTTTTAAATAAGCATAATAATAACTTAGCTACGAGACATTAATGTAAAAAGGTTGAACATAACTTACAATGATTAAAAATAGCGTAGCGTTACACGGACAGAATTTCGACTTACACCCTTACAACATTCGCTAACATACCCTTATTATTAGAATTATAATTAAAATTAAAATTAAAATATAAATTATATATATATATTTTACGTATATATGAGAGAAGAGAGAAAAAGATTATGAATTGCGATCAGAATTCGGTTGCTTTTATAGGAAAAGTCGAATTTTGGGGCTCCGCGACTCGCGGTGAAAACCTCTTCAAACTCCGCGAGTCGCGGAGGTTACTTTTACAGCTCAGAGGAGTTTGGCTCTTTGTTTACCGACGGTTTATAATATACATATAATTAATATAATTAATTATATATTATATTATATTTATATACATAGTTAACTTGTAATTTTTAGTCCGTTGCGTCGAGCGTTAAGAGTTGACTCTGGTCCCGGTTCCGGATTTTCGAACGTCCTTGCGTACAATTTTATATTTTGTACTTTGCGTTTTGAATCTTGTACTCTTGTGATTTCGAGACGTTTCTTATCAATAATTGGAACCTCTTTGATTGTCTTTTGTTCTTTTGAGCTTTTTGGTCGTTTGCGTCTTCAATTCGTCGAATCTGTCTTTTGTCTTCACCTTTTATTATTTAAACGAATATCTCTTGTAAATAGAACAATTGCAACTAAAAGCTTGTCTTTCTTGAGGAATAATGCTATGAAATATATGTTCGTTTTTAGCATTATCAGCAACAATGAAGGAAGAAATATATGGAGTAGTCACATAAGTGGCATAGATATTTAAGGCAATTCTCTCAAAGGAGATAACGAGGATCATGGATTTCAAAGTAAATTTTCATTACATTTTTTAAAGGAAGACGTATGAAAGGTGTGATATTTCAATGAGAGTGAACTCCCTTGCTCAATGAGCAAGGAAATCTTGGATTCATCCATATTCTTAAATTTATGTGCGAATGAAAAGAAAGCGAATCATGAGTTATAAAAAATGGCCGACTCCAGGTGGGATGAATCTCCAAAAATAATTCCGTGCACCTCAAAGTATTGAATCCTAGGATTGATGTTTACGAGGGTGTTGCGGTTGACAGCGAATATTGAGAGTAGAAACTCCGCAAACGGTCTAGTATAATATATATCCATGATACCTACTATAACAACAGTTGGGGTAGAAACCCACCTAGCGTCTTTTCTACAATAGGGTGACCACCAAGCGTATCCCAGAAAATTGATTTATCGGTCCGTGTTTCAGCCATGTCCAACCATAAGAGGGAAAATTTTATGAGCGCAAAAACTTTCCAACAAATTTTATAAAAACCGGCATCCAAAGTGGCGTAAGAGTTTCTATCAATGAACTTAATGGTAAGTTTCATCCTTAAACCGAGGATGAGAAGAACTGTGATCCAGACACTCTGTAGGGTAATGCGAAAAGTTGATAAAATTAATCAAAGGAGTTTTGAAAAAGCTTTAAACGTTTGATGTGACAACATAAACGGAACGAAGTTCTTAGTAATTTAGAAGTATGTACAATGTGTACCATTTTATATAAAATGATCTGACTTAATTAAACAACTCAATAAAGGTGTGGTTTTAAAATAATTTTGAAGGTATAATTTAGTATGTACTAATCAAAATAGGTTAAGGTAAACTTATTCATTTGAATCCATACGTATATATACGATTTTATAAATTGTATACATGACAAAATATTTCATTACTTCTATTCGCCCATAAATCCGTGAGAACCACCCAATTAAACAAATGTGTAAAACTCCCAATGATAAACAGAGTATCTGTATTTCAGAGGTTACAAGTTGAAGTAAGATTGTGAAAGATCGAGTAAATGACCTGAATCGTCGTGCGACATTTGACCAACAAATGTTACGAGGTCATGAAAACCAATGAGTTAAATGTTGTTTTGACTATTATCAGGACATAAGTCCTTGGGCCAAAACTGTTCCCAAGCGAAGCTGTTGCTAACAAGCGAGTTATGAAAGGGTAGAGCATGAGATAGATAATCTAGTTAAGACAAGCTCCTCGTATATCAACAAATAAGATAATGAATATTTTCCCTACCCATGTAATTCATCGGAATTTCTAAATGAGTAGTGTAAAAATTTTCTTTGACTCGCTTTCTATTCCTCATGTCACAATATTGGGACTTCTTTATAAATTAACGTAATATAATCACGTTGGCCTGACGCCATTATATTTCACTAATTTATAGTTCCATTCCAATAGCACTACATGAGGTCAGGACACGCGATCAACCTCAAATTTCCACACAATTTCTCTAAAACGATTTCTTAAACAATGTGCTAAGGATAGCACAAGAGACAAAAATATCAAAAGTAATGAATAGGAGTAACGATGACATAAAAATGTCTTCGAGGTACCAAGAATCTTTAAAAGTCAAGAATGACGTTTTCCGGTTCAAAAACCAAAGCACATAGGCACAACGGCACAAAGGCACGTAATATAACAAGAATGTTATATACCTAAACATAATAGCTGACATTGAAATGCCGAGCATTTAGAAGTCAAGAATGACATCTCTCGTAACATAACTCAAACGTCAAACACATAACCATAATAGATGACATAGGAATGTCGAGAATTTCAGAAGTCAAGAATGACATCCCTCGGTTTCACTATCCGAGGTGTTCTTATAAAAGATAAACTCGCATGAGTCGGAGAATACGTTTAAATCAGAATGGGAGTTCCTCCCGGATTCAGAACATAACAGAGATGTATGTATGATAACAATATACATGGAACTATGATACAAATAATCACATATAATAATATATAATAGGTCGGGTTGTAGACTAGACTCACTAATGCACCCTATTGACTCGGGTAACGCTATCAATGCAGCCTAATTCCCTACAACCAGAGCTCTGATACCAACTTTAATGACCCGTCAAAGTACACTTGACGACCATCATTATCTTGGTCCCACAGCTTGATCATAACTCTATATGAATTTAATAAATAACCTTGCATTCTTTATTTAAAAATGATTTTCTATAAAGGAAACCTATCAAAATATGTAAGTTTAGAAAAACCATACATTATTACTTAACTAAAAGTTGACCAAAACAAAGTCAACAGCATCCACTATTAAATGTATCAAAATAGAATGCAAGTTATTGTTTAACAAAAGCTGCCATCATAAATATGCAGACTCTCTAAGCACAGCAGAAGCAATCAATCATGAACCTGAGAATAAAACATGCGAGTAACTGTCAACAAAAATATTGAGTGAATTATAGGTTTAATATTGCAAACAATATTTAATAAACACCATAAAAATTTATGTTTCAAAACATAAAAACTCCTTTTTGGACCACAAAATTATATGCTAGAAAACATATAAAAATATTATTCCATTTTCCGTGAGCCACCTGGTAACCACTTAACCATTTATTTACCCTTGCCAAACACAATAAATAATATACACTGAACAAGTGTATCTATAACAAAATACGAAGTACTAAATATTCCGATTATAAATTGCTAGCGCGACTAGCTCGAAATGGGGTTGTCAAACCCGATAGATCTATCCATAGGATTCGCGTTCACCAGTAGAAACCAGTGATTACAGTTACCAGACTAGGGAATATTTTCGTTCAACTCACAATAAATAATTTAAACCAACTTCCACTTGTGTCCAAAATATAAATAAATTGCATGTATTCTCATCCCAAAAGATTTAAAATAGAAACATGGAACTATAACTCACCTTAATAGCAAACGAAGTAACCACACAAATATGCGAACAGCAAATGAAGTAAAGTGATCAGGAATGATTACAACGCCGACCTATAAATAAAGAAGGCCGATATAAATAACTAACTTAGGTCAAGTCTTAGTATGATAGCTATTGTACATGTTGCAAGTAGTCATAGAACAATACTCAACATGCATCGGTTTGATCGGAACAGTGGACGGACACACACTTTCTATTTTTAGAAAGTTTCTATTTTTAGCAGATTTCCATTTTTGGAAAGTTCCTATTTTAGGAAAGTTTCTATTTTTGGAAAGTTTCTATTTTTAGAAAGTTTCTATTTTTGAAAAGTTTCTATTTTTAGAAAGTTTTTAGGTTAGGAAAGTTTCCTTAATTAGAAAGTCAACAGAAGTTAACTGAAAGTCAAAGTCAACCGAACGTCAACTCAAAAGTCAACCTTGGTCAACATAGTCAACATTAATTTTAAAAGTGTAAGTTATATTAATAATATAAGGTATAATGTTAATTAAAAACAAATGTGTATAATTATGTCATAACATAAGTTTAATTAAATTAAAATGAATTATTAAAGTTAATATAAGTCTAAATGATATAATTAGTATAACATAAGTATTTAATTAATTAATTAAATATTAATCATAATATTAGTATTATTAATTAATAATAAATTTTAATCATATCATAAGTATTATTAATTAATAATGAATTATTAATCATATCATAAGTTTCTAATTATAATTATTAAATCATAAGTATTTAATAATTAAATTATAATTAAATAATAATTAAATTATAATTAAATAATAATTAAGTCTTACAATAATTAAATAATTAATTAATCCTTATTATAAGTCTTATAATAATAATCTCATAATATAAGTTTAATACTTACCATAAGTATTTTTCATTAATAATAAAAGTATTATTAATCATAAGTTTAATTAAAGTTTCATTAATCATAATTAATTAATAAATGATATAATAAATATGTATATCATAAGTCTTAAATTAAAATAATTACTTTTTATATCATAAGTAATTTATTAATAATGAAAATCATTATTCATATCATAAGTCTTATTTAATAACCATAAGTTTTATTTAAAAGTTCATCGGGTCATAACTTGAGCCCCGGGAATCAGTTTTCGGCGAGTCTTATATATATCTTCGCCTAACCAACCCACCTGACACCTTAGTGTGCTCAAGAACATTCCAAGAACAGCCACTAAGTCATGACTTACAGCCATTAATCAGTTTAGATCTTTAATCCGCTCAAAAACATGTTTTAGTCATAAAGGGTGATCCGTGGCTCGGATTTCGATGACCCGAACATGAAAGTTCAACCCATCATCAATCCTAACACACTAGTACACCCTAAAGACTCTAAAAATGGTCACAAAGTCAGACCATACCTGTACCAATTCGTTTTCACATTTTAATTCCAATTAAACACCATTTTGATCATAACTTATGTTCCGGGAATCGAAATAACATGAATTCGGAGTCTAAAATTAATGTCTTGATGAGAGGAACTCATCTAGACACTTTAATTTCACTTTTATATCAGTTGTGTTTACAGAAACAATCAAACAAACCGCTGTCCCAAATCAATCAAACCAAAAACATGAATTAACGAGCATTTCTACGCATACTATCAATAATACAATAACATACAATCATCATACTATCATAATATCATATAAAAACAGTAAAATTAAACAAAAATTAAAAATTTAGGGTTAGGATTTATACCCTAATCAAAAATTGATTTATATGAACGCGTAGAGAAGAACGAAAGCAATCCGATTATGTAAAAAGCCCTATGATCCAAGCTTGATTTGATGATGAATTGATGATGATTATGGTGATATGGGATGGCCTAGAGAGAAAAGGGAAAGGGAGAAAAGAATTTTTAGGTTAAAATGAAGTAGTATGCTAGGTTTTGATCTAGTAAACCTCAAGTTTCAAAAAGTGACACATACCCCCCCTCCATGGGGGTATTAGGCCGAACCATCACAAGGGAGTGGGCTCACTTTGCCCACGTTAATGACTAGATAATAATCTTGTGGCCCAAAAGCCCGATCGAAGCCCAAAATGCGAAAACGCTACTACGCGATTGATTTTTCGGAGAGATAACAATTACGCGACGAATAAAATACATAAACACTATATATAATCATATGATATTAAAATATCATATTTAAAATAATTAAGATTCAAAAATCTCAAAAGTCTGACCGTTGGTTTGAAAACCGAAATGATTCGCTGGATAGAAATCCGCGACACGTAGAAACGTACAATTTAAAATATGAATACAAATATTCACATACATATAATAATTTATATATTACTACTAAAATAACAATATAGGTCATAGAAATGACGTGGCACGAATAACAATTAATGGTCGTTAAATAATTAACGGTAAAAGATAACGGAAAAAGTAGGGTCGTTACACCCATTTTTCCCAACTAGGTCAACATTACCCATTTGACCCATTTTAACACTTAAACTCACAAATTGGTCCAACTTGAACCCATTAACAATCTTTCATCATTACACAAGTGTATTAGTGATCTAACAACACTATTGACACTTACAATCACCAAACCCATGACCAAACCCTAGATTAAAAGCCTTAGGGTTTCCATACACCAATTTAACCCAATTTCACCCATTTAACCACCAGATGGGTCTTACAAGTCTCAAATGAACAAACCCTAGCCATAAATCAATTAAAACTCAAAACACAGAGTTAAGACTTACCAACACTATCAAATCATAGCTAGAGATGTAGGGAACAACTTTAAAACTCAGACTCGGGTGGGATTTGGTCCTCTTCTTCTCCAAGTGAGCTCTCTCTCACTAAAACCTTAACTCTCTCTCTAAATTTGAATGTGGTGTAGTTGGAAGTGTGTTAAATGAGTTAGGATAAGCTTGAATAAGCTTTTAAGTCTCCAAAACCTTCCACAAGTGAAAAGACCAATACACCCCCAAAAGATGCCATTTAATTCGGGTCAAAAATGTCAAACAACGACATTTGTCACGTTTCGCGACACCAAGTCACGTTTCGCGACACCCACACGTGACATACATATTCCAAACGCGATAAATGGACAGAAGTGGGGTTTCAGAAATTGTCGTGTTTCGACACAACAAGTCGCGATCCGCGACACACCAAATCACGATACATATACCTAGAACGCGATATTTTGATCAGAAATCATGGGCTCACTCATGGTCGCGTTTCAACCTCACCTGTCGCGGTACGCGATATCCTCAGACGCGACAAGACACATCTAGACGCGACAGTTTACCAGAAGGTGCCCCGAACTCAACTCTTAAAGCATTTAGTCACAAACACAAACAAGTATAAACATTCTAAAGACTAAATACGTACCTTAGGACACGTATGAGGGAAAACGATGTGATGGCCCGGGAATTTCCGACTAAATTTAAACTTAATCTTTATATGTTTCCAACACTATAAGCAAAGTTTATAATGTTGAGTCTCAAAAATTTTGAACTGTGTTCATATATGCATTTGACCTTTGACTACTCACGACGATTCACGAAAAATTAGTTGTAAATAAATATGTATAAATATTATATAAATATAAATATAAGAGTATATGTATAAAACTTTACATAAATAAAAAAAAATACACATTTGCTAATTAGGATTAGAAATGCAAAATTAATGAACAAAATAATTAAGTACAATTAAAATGATTATATACATAGGAACATGTATATGATATTATTATGAGACTATGTGTGTATGTGTATATATATATATATATATATATATATATATATATATATATATATATATATGACTCCTATTAATAATTAGTACTATATTGCAATATATATATAATATATAAATATTCAATATATAGTAAATGTTATCATAGGATATAGAATATAATTAATAAATTGTATTATATCAAAGTACAAATTTGAATATAATCGTTATATTATCATTGTTAATATTAATATTATTACTTGTATTATTAATATTAATATTTTTTTTAGTATATTATTAATATTATTATTATTAGTATAAATAACATGATCATTAATTATCACTATTAATAATATAATTATTATTATTACTAGAATATTACTAATAATCAATATTTATTATGTAAATTATAATTCAAGGAATAAGCGTACAATGCAGTTTCATATCACCATCGATCCTGTATCAAATTTTGCTTTATGTCTGCAATCCAGTACAACTTGATTCCATTCAAACAAATGCAAACAAAATCAGTTTAACCACTTTCTAATTTTAATTGATATTCTTCTGTTTGATATCTTAGTACAGATTTTTGGTTACACGTCTTAATCGAGTTACAACGCTATAGCTTAAAATATTTGAATACTATCATAATATATCATAAGCATAAGCATATACATATACACGATCATACATATATTAAGTTGATCAATCAAAGTTAACACTAAACCACCATCACAACCCGACACCCTAATCACTACCTTCCACCAAACCACCGGTCATCACAATCTCCGGCCACCAAGCCATCCCCTCTCTCTCTCTCTCTAAAATTTGATCATGAACCATCCCATGAATCATCACCATTAAGCTAGAACCACAATCCACCATTAATTGTTTTGGTTCTTTCTACAACCGAGAACCTACCACCCTTTTATTTTGATCACCATCCATCACCACTGCCACCTTCTTGTTCGGTTTAAACCACCACAAACCAAATCTTCTTTTCTTCTTCTCAAATCCACAAAGAACAACACCTTGAAAACAACTGAACCTACTTGATTTGCTCGAGTCATTTTTTGCTGCTATCACTGTGAGCTACCATTGCTGCAGCTGCTCGACACCCATAACAAACATTTACGTTATCTGTTATTTCAAAACCCATTCCAACAAAACCACGTAACCTGCAACTTGTTATCTTTACTTAACATGTCTCCATTACTGATTCATTTACTATCATCAAACATCACGAGACCTACACCACATCATTGTTGTTGAAAGCTACTGCCATCTTTTTTTTTCCTTCCTGCTGTTAACGACCAAATCAAACAGCATATTAGCTACTGTACACGTACAATTTAGAATTTGCTGTTAAGGATGATGGTGATCACTAAAGGTAACGTTGAATAATAATGTTGATACATAAAATGATGAGTTCTTTTTATATTATGATGGCAACTAGAGAAGATGATTAAAAGTTGTTAAAAGGAATGAAAAGTTTAGGTTATTCTCTACTAGTGCGTATCTTTTTCTTGTATGGCAGACAAACTCCTAAACATGTAGCCCACATGATGTAATAAAGTGATTTGATGATGGTAAAAACACGTTAATTATGCCGTTAATTAGGAGTTATGATATAGGCAATATGATAATGATGATTTAACTGTAGCAACGACTGCTATGTGTTCCTGCTTTCTATTCGATCGGTGTATAGGGTCTTATGATTCACTAATCATAATGGGCCGCTAGGTATTAGCTAAATTAAATGGGGTTTAGTAATTTGGTTGTTGGGCTTGCAACCTACCTGTTGGGCCACAGATTACTAGAGTATTTGGGCCTTTCATGTTGTTAGTTTTAGAAGATAGAAACTGAAAAAGACGGTTTATATATAAGTAGAATTTATAATAAATCGGAAAAAATTGACAGATGGATGGTGGAGGGTGTGTGTGGTTAAGCGTGAGGTCGTGGGTTCAAGCCTCTGTAGTGGCATTTTTTTTTTTTTAAACTTGTTACCTTAAGGTAGTATTTATGTTATGGACATTATCATTATTATTATTATTATTATTATTATTATTATTATTATTATTATTATTATTATTATTATTATTATTATTATTATTATTATTGGTATTTTGACATTTATATTATTATTTTTATATTATCAATATTATTATCATAATAACTATTATTATTACTATTGTAAAATAAAACAACTTTTATTTATTGTTATTATCAATACCAATATTATTTCATCAAATAGCTATTAGTTATATAAAACTATATTTACTATACATAACATAACTATATTAATACTTTTATAATAAATATTAATAAATATAATTAATAAGGTTATTAATGAAAAACCTAATTAAAATAACAATTAAATCTCTAATAATATATAAGCTTGTTCGAATACGATTATACATTTTAATATATATACAAATGATATAGGTTCGTGAATCCGAGGCCAACACTGCATTGTTCAATGTCGTCATATGTATTTTTACTACAAAATACAATACTGTGAGTTTTCATTACTCCCTTTTTAAATGCTTTTGCAATATATATTTTTGGGACTGGGAATGCATGCGCTTTTATAAATGTTTTACGAAATAGACACAAGTAATCGAAACTACATTATATGGTTGAATGATCGAAACTGAATATGCTCCTTTATAGTCTGATAATCTAAGAATTAGGGAACAGAAACCCTAATTGACGCGAACTCTAAAGACAGATCTATCGGGCCCAACAAGCCCCATCCAAAGTACCGGATGCTTTAGTACTTCGAAAGTTATATCATGTCCGAAGGAGGATCCCGGAATGATGGGGATATTCTAATATGCATATTGTGAATGTCGGTTACCAGGTGTTCAATCCATATGAATGATTTTTATCTCTATGTATGGGATGTGTATTGAAATATGAAATCTTGTGGTCTATTAAAATTATGAAATAATTATTTATGTTAAACTAATGAACTCACCAACCTTTTGGTTGACACTTGAAAGCATGTTTATTCTCAGGTATGAAAGAAATCTGCCGCTGTGCATTTGCTCATTTTAAGGATATTACTTGGAGTCATTCATGACATATTTCAAAAGACGTTGCATTCGAGTCGTCGAGTTCATCAAGATTATTATTACGTTAATTATAGTTAGATATATTATGAAATGGTATGCATGCCGTCAACTTTCAATGTAATGAAAGATTGTCTTTTCAAAAACGAATGCAATGTTGGTAAAATGTATCATATAGAGGTCAAGTACCTCGCGATGTAATCAACTGTTGTGAATCGTTTATAATCGATATGGACTTCGTCCGGATGGATTAGGACGGGTCCTCACAGTTGGTATCAGAGCGGTGGTCTTAGTGAACCGGGTCTTGCATTAGTATGTCTAACTGATAGTCGTTAGGATGGATTAGCGAGTCTGGACTTCGACCGGGTCTGCATGTCAAAAGTTTTGCTTATCATTTTTTTTTCGGAAATCATCTGCTTATCATTCTTAGGAAATTACATGTTCATTATTCTTAGTCTAGACACATTTTACTGCATTGACTGCATGAATAAGTGTATAGACAAAATTCATATCTTAGCATATCTAACAATTCATATCTTAGCGTATCTGTTACTGTAGACCTTGCCTGATATCTCTCGTAAATTTCTCCTTAATTTAAGGGATCCTAGTATTATATATATCTATGTAAATTATGCATTGAGAATACCATCCAACTATCAATTACTGTCACTAAACTCTTCATATCAAAAATCTTTCCGGAGATCGCGTAAGATGGCCTCTACGAATCGACCAAGTTCCTCTGACTCCGAAGATAGCGTGACAGGAGCACATCAATCAATCAACTATCATGATTACTGGAGAAAATGGGGGTGGGTTCGTGACATACTCACCCTGTGGAGAAGGGAAGAAGGTACTCCATATCATGAACCGAATCTACCACCTAACCTTGGAGTACTCGACCCGCTCACCGGCGAACCTGTTCGCAACACCGTTTATACCCTTTTTGCCAGAATTTTTCGTCTTGAGACTACCATTAACGGAACTAGAGAAGATATCCAATCTCTACCTCACACTGATAACCAAACAGGGTTAGTAGAAGAAGTTAAAGAACTCCGAGCTCGAGTGTTAACTTTAGAGAGCACGGTACACAGCTTGCAAACACCATCAGTATCACCAACATCAGTTACATCACCAACAGCACTAGTACCACCAACAACAACATCCGCATCACCAGCTTCGACACCTCATTCTGTACCTCGAATATAATTATCGTTCTACATAAACTATCTTCGTTCTACATGACGATTATGTAATCTCTAATGTTTTAGAGATTATGTACTCTAGTTCTAATCGTAAATCTGATGAGTTTAATATCGCATTGACTCATTAAATCCATAATTACATCTGAAGAAAATATATATGTAAATATATTTTCATAAAGATTGTGATTAAAAATTCTTTCGTACAAACTGTTAATGGTAAAAATATTTTAACGGGTAGGTAATACCCGAGAAATATTTAAGATTTCACATTAATAAGTTACATTGTACAGTCTTCGAATCTGATTCAACGGTCGATTACCATCCTACCTACATCTATCGATATACGAATCCGTTCACCACAGAATAACCATTTTCATTCAAATTCAATTTCATATTTGGATTTTTACTTACCAGAATCCAACAAGTGGCATAATGAAGAAATAATGGACACAATAAAAATTGATAAGAAACAGACTAATTAACAATATGGAATTTTGTTAAGAAACCATGCTAACTGTTCCAGCTAACTGTTCCTAGCTAACTGATTACATTCTATTTATCGCATTTTATTTATTGCAATTTAATTATCGCAATTTACATTCCCGCAATTTTATTTATTGTCATCTAATTTCTGTTAATTACTTTACGCACTTTAGTTATCGTTATTTAATTCCTGTTATTTATTTTACGCACTTTAAATATCGGGACACGTATACAAGGTTTTGACATATCATATCGATGCATCTATATATATTATTTGGAATCACCATAGACACTCTATATGCAGTAATGATCGAGTTCTCTATACATGGTTGAGGTTGATTCTATAATAATATATATACTTTGAGTTGTGATCGAGTCTGAGACATGTACACGGGTCCCGATATGTATTAATTAATTCGGATATTATATATTAAGCTATATATGTATTATCGGACTGTTAATTGTTGACTATCAAATATGGACTGTCGACATTGGATAATTAAAATGAATTAAAATATTGATTATAACATATGAAACTAAACATATCTTCAAGTTTGCCACTTGATATCATCTTAAACCTCATCTGTATCTTGACGATTACAATCTGCGTTCAAACCTTTCATGATTCTTGAAAACACCTCAATCGATAGGATGAATCAACCGCTCTTCATCTACGGAAGAAAAGGTTGATGCCTATGGTCATGCACTTGAAAACACTCGGAACCTGAATAAACGTTTAAAACGTATCTTTGCTAGCTCCTTTGGCGTTGTTATTACCGAAAATAACTTTGCAATCCCTTTTCAAATTAGCAAATTTTGTCACAGCTTCAGCAAACCAACTTTAAATTTCATTCGAATTAGTTTTATTATAACTTTGATATATATGTTTGCCCTTCATCATCGTTACCGGAGAATCGTTTATATCCCACCACATTAACAGTAAACTTACCAACAACTTCATTGATCTTTGACTTTCTAAAAAGTTATTATATTCACTGAAACCCTATTATCTACTCATCTGCATCTGATAACGAGAACTAATTACCGGGAAATAGCAATCAGTATTTTGAATCTCACAATGTCTCTACATCAATAGTTAAACGTATACATATAGCATTTATCTCTTGAAATTAAGATTTTTCATTCTTAAATTCTGAAAGGCATCCAGCCTACGAATCAATACATTGATCTTTGAAAAAGCTGAATGAAGCAGCAGAAACAATTAGACAACCGTAAACGACAGTAACCATCGGAAGTTTGATGATAAAGAATAGTATGTTGGAAAAGCTCAGAAAAGTTGGAACTGGAAAACGGATTGAGCTAACCACGAAGGAGACCAAGGACAAATACAAGGACCATACACTATATTCAAAGAATCCAGGTGATTCTGGATCCGTTAAAATCTTTAGAGAATATCTTGCTCCGAAGTCATGTTAAAATCTTGCGAAAATTTTTTCTCCATCAACCTTCGAACTTAGAAATTCCAAAATATCATCATCAATATCTTCGATATTTCTGAGGATATTTTCGTAAGTATTCTCGTTCGAAATTATATACCTCTTCGTGCTTCCTGTGTTACATCATAAAAGAAACTATTTTAGTTTCTAAATTTTGAAACCTTTGAGTTAAAATATGAATGTTATTGAAGTAATGTTGGGAACTGATGCATGAGTTAGTATAATATAATGACACTTGATCAACGTGATTATATTACAGTAAGTCATGCTGAGTTTCTAATGGAACGTGATGATTCACATATTATAACATCATCACGTGCCACGTTACATAACTCTTTCATTCTGCTTAACTTCTAAACATATCAAGAAAATATATTCTTGATAGTTCTATTCTCAGTGATTCTGGTAATTTAACAAATCAAATCGTGCTATAACGTTCTTTCTTGTTTAGAACATTAAATTCATTCGAAACTCCATATCTACGAATTCTAGACCATTACTCGCTTTACTAGAGGTCGGGAGGATAATAAAAAGGCAAAGAGCTCCAAAATATAAGAGAAAATATAAAGCCCAACAACAACACCGAAATTACAAATTCGTGGATATCAGTGTGTATAGCAATACAAAGACAAGGGAGGATTATAAATACAATAATCCTTATAGCAGAGTAGAAATAAACAGATTCCTCCGGTGGAAGTTGGAAAAGGAGAATGATTGTTGCGATAATCAGGATAAGGACAAGGATCAGAACTGGATTAAGCATTTCACGATCTTTTGAATTTGGGAATTGAGTATTGAAGTGGTGAAGATTAATGGAACGGAAAAGGTAAAATTTATAGTGAAAATATCAGACAGAGAAATCGAGACAGATGACCGCATTTAATTATAGAGATCTTAATTTCCTTACTCGCCGAAGAATCAAATCTTTTAGATTTCGAAGATTTTCTTTATCCCTTGAATTCCGGAATTCAACCATGATGACGTCAAAAGTTATTACGAACTTTATCTCTCTAATTCACTCTTTTGTGATAGCTTCACTCATACGCTTCGCGTAATCAAATTGTTTTATCCATATTACTCAATGATGATAAAACTCTGGTTATCAACTTATTTTCGTCATGAAAACATTTTTATTGTTAACCATGACCACCTCACTCAAATTTCGGGACGAAATTTCTTTAACGGGTAGGTACTGTGATGACCCGGGTATTTTCGACTAAATTTAAACTTAATTTTTATATGTTTCCAACACGATAAGCAAAGTTTATAATGTTGAGTCTCGAAAACTTTGAACTGTGTTCATATATGCATTTGACCTTTGACTACTCACGACGATTCACGAACAATTAGTTGTAAATAAATATGTATAAATATTATATAAATATAAATATAAGAGTATATGTATAAAACTTTACATAAATAAAAAAAATACACATTTGCTAATTAGGATTAGAAATGCAAAATTAATGAACAAAATAATTAAGTACAATTAAAATGATTATATACATAGGAACATGTGTACGATATTATTATGAGACTATATGTGTGTGTGTGTATATATATATATATATATATATATATATATATATATATATATATATATATATATATATATATATATATATATATATGACTCCTATTAATAATTAGTACTATATTGCAATATATATATAATATATAAATATTCAATATCTAGTAAATGTTATCATAGGATATAGAATATAATTAATAAATTGTATTATATCAAAGTACAAATTTGAATATAATCGTTATATTATCATTGTTAATATTAATATTATTACTTGTATTATTAATATTAATATTTTTTTAGTATATTATTAATATTATTATCATTAGTATAAATAACATGATCATTAATTATCACTATTAATAATATAATTATTATTATTACTAGAATATTACTAATAATCAATATTTATTATGTAAATTATAATTCAAGGAATAAGCGTACAATGAAGTTTCATATCACCATCGATCCTGTATCAAATTTTGCTTTATGTCTGCAATCCAGTACAACTTGATTCCATTCAAACAAATGCAAACAAAATCAGTTTAACCACTTTCTAATTTTAATTGATATTCTTCTGTTTGATATCTTAGTACAGATTTTTGGTTACACGTCTTAATCGAGTTACAACGCTATAGCTTAAAATATTTGAATACTATCATTATATATCATAAGCATAAGCATATACATATACACGATCATACATATATTAAGTTGATCAATCAAAGTTAACACTAAACCACCATCACAACCCGACACCCTAATCACTACCTTCCACCAAACCACCGGTCATCACAATCTCCGGCCACCAAGCCATCCCCTCTCTCTCTCTAAAATTTGATCATGAACCATCCCATGAATCATCACCATTAAGCTAGAACCACAATCCACCATTAATTGTTTTGGTTCTTTCTACAACCGAGAACCTACCACCCTTTTATTTTGATCACCATCCATCACCACTGCCACCTTCTTGTTCGGTTTAAACCACCACAAACCAAATCTTCTTTTCTTCTTCTCAAATCCACAAAGAACAACACCTTGAAAACAACTGAACCTACTTGATTTGCTCGAGTCATTTGTTGCTGCTATCACTGTGAGCTACCATTGCTGCAGCTGCTCGACACCCATAACAAACATTTACGTTATCTGTTATTTCAAAACCCATTCCAACAAAACCACATAACCTGCAACTTGTTATCTTTACTTAACATGTCTCCATTACTGATTCATTTACTATCATCAAACATCACGAGACCTACACCACATCATTGTTGTTGAAAGCTACTGCCATCTTTTTTTTTCCCTTCCTGCTGTTAACGACCAAATCAAACAGCATATTAGCTGATGTACACGTACAATTTAGAATTTGCTGTTAAGGATGATGGTGATCACTAAAGGTAACGTTGAATAATAATGTTGATACATAAAATGATGAGTTCTTTTTATATTATGATGGCAACTAGAGAAGATGATTAAAAGTTGTTAAAAGGAATGAAAAGTTTAGGTTATTCTCTACTAGTGCGTATCTTTTTCTTGTATGGCAGACAAACTCCTAAACATGTAGCCCACATGATGTAATAAAGTGATTTGATGATGGTAAAAACACGTTAATTATGCCGTTAATTAGGAGTTATGATATAGGCAATATGATAATGATGATTTAACTGTAGCAACGACTGCTATGTGTTCCTGCTTTCTATTCGATCGGTGTATAGGGTCTTATGATTCACTAATCATAATGGGCCGCTAGGTATTAGCTAAATTAAATGGGGTTTAGTAATTTGGTTGTTGGGCTTGCAACCTACCTGTTGGGCCACAGATTACTAGAGTATTTGGGCCTTTCATGTTGTTAGTTTAAGAAGATAGAAACTGAAAAAGACGGTTTATATATAAGTAGAATTTATAATAAATCGGAAAAACATTGACAGATGGATGGTGGAGGGTGTGTGTGGTTAAGCGTGAGGTCGTGGGTTCAAGCCTCTGCAGTGGCATTTTTTTTTTAAACTTGTTACCTTAAGGTAGTATTTATGTTATGGACATTATCATTATTATTATTATTGTTATAATTCAGTAGGCTTATAACTACCTTTAGTGGTTCTTGACTGTAGAAGGTATATAGAGATAGAGATACTGTAAAACGGAGAAAACAAAGGTTGAACAAAAGGTATGAGTAATTGGTTTTTTATTTATAGAAAAATGTACAATGAGAGTTTGGTGGCATTTGGAATCTAGAGAGAGAGAGTGTTTTTGTTAACCAAAAAATACACATACTAAACTCTAACTCAACACACCTATTTATACTCAAAAAAATATACTATGCAATATCTATAATAATAATAAAATTATCATCCAATTATTACTTTTATAACACTCCCCCTTGGATGATAATTTTATTAGTGAATAACTAGTACTGCCTCGTTAAAAACCTTGCTAAAGAAAACCCTTTGGGATAAAACTTTAGCTAAGGGAAAAAGAGTGCAGCATAGATTTGACTCCCCCTCAAGTAGGCAACGCCTGAGTTGTTACATCTTCTGAACATGCCTCATGCCAATATTATGAACGTGTGTTCTGAAAATAGCAGTTGGGAGTGCTTTGGTGAAAAGGTCAGCAGAGTTTTTGCTGGACTGAACATATCTCATTTCAATCTGGTTGTCCTTAATGAGATTTTGAGTGTATGAGAAGAATCTAGGGGGTATGTGTTTTGTTCGGTCACTTTTGATATACCCTTCTTTCATCTGTGTTATGCAAGCTACATTATCTTCATAGATAGTTGTTGAACTTTTATTGCGTTCTAGTCCACAAGAATCAGTAATGAGTTGTGTCATTGATCTCAACCAAAAACATTCCCGACTGGCTTCATGTAATGCAATTACTTCGGCATGATTTGATGATGTTACAACAAGTGTTTGTTTTTGAGAACGCCATGATATTGCGGTACCTCCATTTAGGAATACATATCCATTTTGAGATTTAGTTTTATGTGGATCAGATAAATAACCTGCATCTGCATAACCAACCAAATCTTGTTTTGATTCGTTAGAATAAAATAATCCTAAATCAGTAGTTCCTCGAAGGTATCGAAATATGTGTTTGATCCCATTCCAGTGTCTTTTGGTAGGAGCTGAGCTGAACCTTGCCAACAAATTAACTGCAAAAGAAATGTCAGGTCTTGTACAATTTGTAAGATACATAAGAGCTCCAATTGCACTAAGATATGGTACTTCTGGTCCCAGGATATCTTCATGATCTTCATAGGGACGAAATGGATCAGTGTCAACATTAAGTGATCTAACAACCATAGGAGTACTTAATGGTTTTGCCTTGTCCATATTAAAACGTTTTAAAATCTTTTCAGTATATGTTGTTTGATGTACAAGTAAACCATTAGGCATATGTTCAATTTGTAAACCAAGGCAATACTTGGTTTTTCCGAGATCTTTCATTTCAAATTCTTTCTTTAGAAGTTGAATGGCTTCATGGATCTCTTTATTTGTACCTATGATATTAAGATCATCAACATAAACAGCTATGATCACATATCCGGATGTTGTTTTCTTAATGAAAACACATGGGCAAATAAGATTATTGGTATACCCTTTGCTTATCAAGTAATCACTTAATCGTTTATACCACATGCGACCCGATTGTTTCAACCCATATAAAGACCTTTGTAACTTGATTGAGTACATTTCTTTGGGTTTTGCATTGGTTGCTTCTGATACCTTAAATCCTTTAGGTATCTTCATATATATATCACTATCAAGTGATCCATAAAGATAAGCAGTCACAACATCCATGAGATGCATTTCTAAATTTTCAGAAACTGCCAGGCTGATTAAGTATCTAAAAGTAATTGCATCCATAACAGGAGAATAAGTTTCCTCATAATCAATTCCCGGTCTTTGAGAAAAACCTTGAGCTACAAGTCTAGCTTTATACCTTGTAACTTCATTTTTCTCATTTCTTTTTCGCACAAAAACCCATCTATATCCCACAGGTTTCACATCTTTAGGTGTGAGAATGATAGATCCGAAAACTTTTCTTTTATTGAGTGATTCAAATTCAGCTCGTATTGCTCCTTTCCAATGATCCCAATCATGTCTATTTTGACATTCCATGACAGATTTTGGTTCTGGATCATCATCATCATTCATGATGTCATATGCAACATTATATGAAAATATCTCATCAAGATTTTTCATTTCATTTCGGTTCCATAATATTTTTGAATGTGCGTAATTGATTGAAAATTCCGTATTGACATCATCAATCTCCTCTGCAGAAGGAGTATTGATTTGTAGTTCTTCTTGAACACTTTCTTTTACCTCATTATCAGCTGATTTTCTTTTCCGAGGATTTTTATCTTTGGAACCAATTGGTCTCCCACGTTTCTGGCGTGGCAAAGACTCAAGAATAACATTATTGCCAGTTTTTGAAATTTCAATTCGAACTGGAGCATTTGCTGCTGGTATATATGATTTAGTCACTCTTTTTGTATCTGTAAATGCATCAGGCAATTTATTTGCAAGTTCTTGCATATGCATTATTTTTTGAACTTCGATCTCGCATTCTTTTGTGCGAGGATCAAGATACATTAATTGAGGTTCACACCATGAAACATCATTTTCTTTATTTTTTATTTCTCCCCCTAATCTAGGGAATAATGTTTCATTAAAGTGACAATCAGCAAAACGTGCTGTAAAAACATCACCCGTCATGGGTTCAATATATCTTATTATTGAAGATGTTTCATATCCAACATATATTCCCATCCTTCTTTGAGGACCCATTTTAGTGCATTGTGGTGGTGCGATAGGGACATAAACCGCACAACCAAATGTTCTAAGGTGGGAAATATTTGGCTGATGACCAAAAGCAAGTTGCAAAGGAGAATATGTATGACTTGCGCTTGGTCTAATGCGAATCAATGATGCAGCATGCAAAATTGCATGGCCCCATACAAATACTGGGAGTTTTGTTCGCATTATCAATGGTCTAGCTATTAGCTGCAATCGTTTAATTAATGATTCAGCTAAACCATTTTGTGTATGCACATGGGCAACGGGATGTTCAACAATAATCCCAATAGACATGCAAAAATTATTAAATGTTTGAGACGTAAACTCACCGGCATTATCTAGTCTCACCCTTTTAATAGTATAATCAGGGAAATGTGCTCTCAATTTAATAATTTGAGCAAGAAATTTTGCAAATGCCATATTTCGACTTGATAATAGACAAACATGAGACCATCTACTAGATGCATCTATTAGAACCATAAAATATCTAAATGGTCCACATGGTGGATGAATTGGTCCACATATATCACCTTGAATTCTTTCAAGAAACATTGGTGATTCTTTTTCAACCTTAAGAGGTGATGGTCTTATTATCAACTTTCCAAGTGAGCATGATGTACATGGGATAAGTGCATCATGAGGGATCCTTTGATCCGCCAATGGATGTCCATGTGTATTTTGTATTATTCTTTTCATCATTGTTGATCCTGGGTGACCTAATCTCTCATGCCACAAACTGATCATTACAGGATCACATAATTTTTCTTTAACTACCACATTTACTTCAGGTAAATTTATATGTGTATAATGTAAACCAGAATGAAGTCTTGGTAGTTTTTCAATTACACGATTCTTATCAGTGATACTTAAATATTTTTCATTTTCTATTGTCACTGACTGATAATCATATCCATTTTGGTATATGTCAGAGAAACTTAACAAATTTCTCTTTGACATGGGAGAAAATAAGGCATTATTTATCAGAAAATTCGTACCATTTGGTAACATGAATTTTGCCTTTCCCATTCCTTTTATTAAGTCCACAGGACCTGATATAGTATGTATAGTTCCTTCCGTTGCTTTCAAGTCTGTGAAATATTTTTTAGATTTGAGTATGGTGTGAGTGGCACCACTGTCTGCAATACAAATATCTCCACCATTTGACTGATTTTTTACTCCAGCAGTATACATCATGAACTTCAAAAAAAAATATGAGAAACAAATAATGAGTATATAATTCATCAATATATTACATTCAAAACATGTTACAAACGATAGCACATAATAAGGAAATATGTAGTAAACTAGATATGGTGTAGATTGAAAATCTACAACCATTTATTTAACGAGAACATATAATAGGATATCTATATATATATATATATATATATATAGATATTAGAAATTTATTCATTAAAGTAGTCACAAGTTGGCTCAGTGATTTTTGTATCAAGGTCATCCACAAGATTTGCTTCTTTTCCTTTTCCCTTTAGGAATTCTTGATACCGATTAACAGAATGCTGATTTGTTCGGCAGTTTTTAGACCAGTGGCCAATTTTACCACATCAGTAACAAGAATCTTCAACATTCTTTGAAGAGCCTTCTTCAACATTGTGATTTGTGGGATTGTATGGTGTTTGGATTTTATAATTTTGTGGATTATTATTTCTTTGTCCACGACCACGACCACCACGACCACGACCACCACCACGACCATTACCATAAGGGTGATTTCGAACATAGTTATGATTTTTATTATTGTTATGGTAATTTCCATGGTGATGGTTTTGGCCAATATGGTTACGACCTCTTCCACGCCCTCGTCCATGTGCATTTCTTCTTTTATTATTATTATTATTATTGTTAATAGCATTAGCTTCAAGAAATGCTAGCGCACCGGTAGGACGAGATTCTTGATTTTTCATCAGTAATTCTTTATTAACTTCTGCAACTAAGAGATAAGTTTGAAGTTTGGAAAAAGTTTTATAATTCTGCAATCTTAAATTTTCTTGCACAGTTATATTTGCAGAATGCATTGTGGAGAAAGTTTTCTCCATCATATCAGCATCACTTATTTCTTGACCACAGAATTGAAGCTTTGAACGGATCTTGAACATGGCCGAGCTGTATTCACTTACCTTTTTGAAATCTTGGAACCTTAGATTTCTCCATTCTTCCCTCGCAGCTGGAAGTAATATTTCCTTTTGATTATCGAATCTACTCTTGATACTTTCCCATAAAACATGTGGATCTTTGATAGTGAGAAACATATGTTTTAAGGTGGTATCAATATGTTTGCGAATAAAAGCAATTGATTTTAATTTATCTTGATCGGAACAAGTATTATTTTCTTTTAAAGTTTCTAGAATACCCAATGATCCAAGATTTATTTCTACGTCCATAACCCATGATGTGTAGTTTGTTCCCGATACGTCTAAGGCATCAAACTCAAGCTTTGATAAGTTTGACATTTTCTATTTTCAGAAAGATGAACAACATAAATCATAATCATAATCATAATATATTTTTTTTTCGTAGATAAATAACAACATGCAATTAGAATTAGTTTAGATTCATAAGTAGTAAACAAAGGAATAATGGTATGATTACAAATAATAAAATCATAAGGGAATATAGGTTCATATTATATTATATTATTAATGATATTATTATAATATATATTAAGTTATAATATATATTATTATAATATATTTTTCTTATTTTAACCTTTAAGATTTACTTTTAATAAAAATACAAACTACTTTTCTTATTTTAACTTTTAAGATTTACTTTTAATAAAAATACAAACTACTTTTTTATTTTAACTTTTAAGATTTACTTTTAATAAAAATACAAACTACTTTTTTATTTTAACTTTTAAGATTTACTTTTAATAAAAATACAAACTACTTTTTTTTATTTTAACTTTTAAGATTATAAATTTAAGAATAAACATTAGTATGCATGAAATAAATAATGATTAATTGCATAAGTAATCATAAATGTTAGATAACATATAAAGACCCCATCGTATTCGTATTGATCGGAATTAATCTCGACCCATGGTACCGTGTTGTTAAATGACGTGTTGCGTACATAAAGTACCGTGTTGTCAAATGACGTGTTGCGTACAATCATGAGGTCTTATTAACATAAATATAAATGTTAGTGAAGTTAATAAGAGTTAGATTACAGAAAATATAATTCAGGTGGTATGACCGACCATATATAACTTAAATAACATAAATATAAATGTTAGTGAAGTTAATAAGAGTTAGATTACAGAAAATATAATTCAGGTGGTATAACCGACCATATATAACTTAAATAACATAAATATAAATGTTAGTGAACATAACTGTAAATGTTAGTATACATAAATAAATGTTAGATAACATAAATGTAAATGTTAGTATACATAAATAAATGTTAGATAACATAAATGTAAATTAGGCGACAGTGTCGACCATATATCAT
The DNA here is from genome assembly GCF_046630445.1 of Rutidosis leptorrhynchoides. Lineage (NCBI taxonomy): Eukaryota > Viridiplantae > Streptophyta > Magnoliopsida > Asterales > Asteraceae > Rutidosis > Rutidosis leptorrhynchoides. The sequence goes on from NC_092335.1 coordinate 695,380,331, forward strand.
TTAGGTGGTATAACCGACCATATATTAGTTAGGTGACAGAGCCAACCATATTTAGTATAAATGTTGAGATAATCGTGCTGATAACGTGTTATAATTCAGTAGGCTTATAACTACCTTTAGTGGTTCTTGACTGTAGAAGGTATATAGAGATAGAGATATTGTAAAACGGAGAAAACAAAGGTTGAACAAAAGGTATGAGTAATTGGTTTTTTATTTATAGAAAAATGTACAATGAGAGTTTGGTGGCATTTGGAATCTAGAGAGAGAGAGTGTTTTTGTTAACCAAAAAATACACATACTAAACTCTAACTCAACACACCTATTTATACTCAAAAAATATACTATGCAATATCTATAATAATAATAAAATTATCATCCAATTATTACTTTTATAACAATTATTATTATTATTATTATTATTATTATTATTATTATTATTATTATTGGTATTTTGACATTTATATTATTATTTTTATATTATCAATATTATTATCATAATAACTATTATTACTACTATTGTAAAATAAAACAACTTTTATTTATTGTTATTATCAATACCAATATTATTTCATCAAATAGCTATTAGCTATATAAAACTATATTTACTACACATAACATAACTATATTAATACTTTTATAATAAATATTAATAAATATAATTAATAAGGTTATTAATGAAAAACCTAATTAAAATAACAATTAAATCTCTAATAATATATAAGCTTGTTCGAATACGATTATACATTTTAATATATATACAAATGATATAGGTTCGTGAATCCGAGGCCAACCCTGCATTGTTCAATGTCGTCATATGTATTTTTACTACAAAATACAATACTGTGAGTTTTCATTACTCCCTTTTTAAATGCTTTTGCAATATATATTTTTGGGACTGGGAATGCATGCGCTTTTATAAATGTTTTACAAAATAGACACAAGCAATCGAAACTACATTATATGGTTGAATGATCAAAACTGAATATGCCCCTTTATAGTCTGGTAATCTAAGAATTAGGGAACAGAAACCCTAATTGACGCGAACTCTAAAGATAGATCTATCGGGCCCAACAAGCCCCATCCAAAGTACCGAATGCTTTAGTACTTCAAAAGTTATATCATGTCCGAAGGAGGATCGCGGAATGATGGGGATATTCTAATATGCATATTGTGAATGTCGGTTACCAGATGTTCAATCCATATGAATGATTTTTATCTCTATGTATGGGATGTGTATTGAAATATGAAATCTTGTGGTCTATTAAAATTATGAAATAATTATTTATGTTAAACTAATGAACTCACCAACCTTTTGGTTGACACTTGAAAGCATGTTTATTCTCAGGTATGAAAGAAATCTTCCGCTGTGCATTTGCTCATTTTAAGGATATTACTTGGAGTCATTCATGACATATTTCAAAAGACGTTGCATTCGAGTCGTCGAGTTCATCAAGATTATTATTACGTTAATTATAGTTAGATATATTATGAAATGGTATGCATGCCGTCAACTTTCAATGTAATGAAAGATTGTCTTTTCAAAAACGAATGCAATGTTGGTAAAATGTATCATATAGAGGTCAAGTACCTCGCTATGTAATCAACTGTTGTGAATCGTTTATAATCGATATGGACTTCGTCCGGATGGATTAGGACGGGTCCTCACAAACGGGGTGTTACACTCTCCATCTATTGGTAAACCCCATAAAATCTGGACATCTTGCAACGTTACAGTTGCTTCTCCTACATTTTTTAAATGTGATTATTGAAATAAATAATTAATATATATAAGGTAATGATTTTATACCAATCGGTAAATGAAACGTATGCGTCTCCGGGCGCCATCTTTCAACCAGAGCAGTAACAAGTGACCAATCGAGTCTTTGTTTACCCAATTTACAAACTAAACCTAACCCTACATTATCAAGATACACCTCCACCCTCGCATCTATTGTTTCGTTTTGTAGCCCTGAAATATGCTACCAATAGCTCAGATCAGATCTTCTTGGTTTTATTAACACGTCCTCGTCAAGCTTCTTGGTAAAAATTGCATATGATCTATGATTCCTTTCCGCTTGTAAAAACAATAGAGAACTATCAATCGGGACCGATCTAGCACGAACTTGATTCATTTGAGCCATTTTTTGTTTGAATTCGTGGTTTAATTGGAGAAATACTTTGAATTTGTGTTTGTGTGTATGAAGTCGAAGTATCAGACTTCGGATTTTATAAAAGCCAAAACCGAAGTTTGAAACTTCGATTTCCATGTGGCCTAAAATGATTTGCCAGTTTTTTTTTACGGATTCTGTGTTAATGAGGTTAAAATAGCAATTAATTCGGCAATTGAAAATTTTAATCAAAACCGAAGTTTTAAACTTCGGTTTTGACACGTGTGTCAACTAGCCAGCAACCCCAAACCTAGTCACTGCAAAAAGGTACGATACCGAGCTTCCAAACTTCAGTTTTAGCAAAACCGAATTTTCAAAGTTCGGTTTTACCATTTTTCAAAAAAAAAAATTATGAATTTTCTATTTTTGCAAGTTGTCTTGCTAAATTTACTATTTTAAAAATAAAAAAATCATCCCATTAGGGTGGACCTTTCAATTTCAATTAAAGGGAGACTAAAAGGCACTCCCTACAGGGGGCAGACTTCGCATGACGCGAGATCTTATCAAGCTACATTTGCCATATTCAACGAAATTAAATGTAAAAGAGGAAAGTGAGAAATGATGTATTATTTAATTTTCCCAAATGAAAAAGCAAGTTAGTATTAGTGAATGGAATGGATGTCAAAGTCACATAAAGCAAAGATAAGTTGTTAATGTAAGAAGTTGTGTGGATGTGCACGTGCACAAGCTGTCAGTCAGTCTAGTCAGTGAACCAAATGGATCCCTTTGGTCCTTTTCTTGAGTTTGACCCGTTCCATTTCAGAGGTTGCGTGAAGTAGTCCATACACCCACGTACTCATACTGATCCAGTACTACCATACCTACATGCATAACCAAACAAAACCCTACTCGCCCTTCGTGTAGTGTTATTGTCTTTAAGACAGACAATACAAGCCAATCATTCCTAAAGTTTACTACAGATTTATAAGTTCACAGTATTTGATCTATGAACACCAGACTCTCAATTGAACAATAAATAAGAATTATAAGTACAAGAATTGAGAGAACACGATATGAAATATATGTTTGATAATATTGATCGTGCCAAAAGATACATCGAATGAAAAGCACACGTCCCTATTTATACAGATCAAAACCAAATCTGGAGATTTGGTTTCCAAAACTACTTTGCTACAAATAAGGAAAAGATAAACTTAAAAACCAAACTTATACGCTAATAACTTTAAAGTCAATCTTCTGGAGATAAACCCGAATCAAAACAAATCTTCTTAAAAGTTAAACATATATCCAGAATATTCATTAGCTTAGCCATCAAGAAATCTAAAGCCGTTGACTTCAGTAAACACCAGAGTCTGTAACTTCAGACTCTACATCTCCAGACTCTAGAATCTGCAAAATACTTTTTGACTCATCAGATCATAATTCCCAACAATCTCCCCCTATCTGATGATATCAAAACAACCTGTTCACCTACTTCTTCAACTTTGCATACTCCTTTTCAATCAGTTTACACTTGCTCTTCATAAAATGAATTTTCTTCAACATGGACAACTTGCTATACAAGTGATTCAACAATTGTACCCTAAAAGGAAAAGTTTGCTCTATCTCACATCTGGATAATAAACTGATCAACATCTCAATGCTAGCTCCTTCAAACTGATCAACCCTAACCAACATTCTTTGATTTTCATTTGTCTTAAACATCAAACCATCCAAATACTCAACATACTTATCATCAACAAACTCTAAATGTTCAGGAACATCATACCTTTCAACATGTCCCTTAGCTCTTCTCTCCTTTATCTCTAAATCAAACATTCCACAAAATACCTCATAATCCTTAAAACTTATAAACCCTTCTTCAAATACCAAATGTACCAGCATATAAACTCTCTTCAACACTTCTTGCACAATAACTTGATCATCTGTATACTCCTGGATACACACAGCTATGCCTTTCCACTCACAAAAATCCAATCGAACAATTTGATTCAATTTAACTCTTAATCTTCTATCAGGTAAATGAGTCATGGTTAGCAATAAAGTGATACCTTCAAATTCAGATTTATCAACCTCAACCTTGGCAACATCACCTTCATATCTTCTGAATCTAAATCTTTTGTTCATCTGAGCTCTTAAATTACCTTGCATAGCAGCAACCACAACAGCACTAGTGCTTCCTTGAACATAACCAACACCACCTATTTGAGTATCACCAGCAACAACCACCTGAGTATCAACATCAACCATTTGAGTATCACCAGTACCTCTATCAACAACAACCACCTGAGTATCAACACCTCTATCAGCTATTGATGTGCGTAGAGGTGGTGTATAAAATAGTTATATTTTTACAAGGAAATGCTATTAAATACGATACAATTTTACACAAGTTATTTATTTACTTTTATATTTTTTTTTCTGTTTATATAAAATATAAATATGACTAAAATAAAAATTTAATTTTAAAAACTAAAATAAAAATACTTTTTAACTTTATATATTTTTAACAACTCTTAAAAACAAATATATAGATTTTTTTTATATTTTCTTTTTATATTTTTGTATTATTATTTTTTTTTTAAAAACGAAAATTTTTACAAAATAAAAACTCAATAAAACTTTAATAATTTTTTTTTTATATATAGCGTTGCGCTTTAGGCGTTTTAGCTGTCTCCGACAGCGGCGCCCAAAATACTTGATGTGCGTAGAGGTGGTGTATAAAATAGTTATATTTTTACAAGGAAATACTATTAAATACGATACCATTTTACACAAGTTATTTATTTATTTATAGAATGGATATACCTAAACCTTGCTACAACACTTATAGGTGGTGTACCTAATAGTATAGTAGTGTAGTTTTTAGTAAGTCCGGTTCGTTCCACAGGGATCTTAGCCAAGTTTAACACTATATTTTATAAAAACTATATTTGTAAAAATACAAAAATATATATAAGTAGTATTATTATTATAAAAGGGGGATTTTACCATTTAATGACCGGTTTGTCGATTTTAAAACTTTAGTCGCAGTTAAAACCTAATGTAAAATATTAAAAATAAATATAACTTAATTTAAAGCGTAAAGTAAATAACGATAATGAAATTGCGATAAATAAAAGTGCGATAAAATAAAATTGCGATAATTAAAGAGAACGATAATTAAAAGTGCAATTAAATAAAATGACAATAAATAAAAGTGCGATAATTAAAAGTGCAATTAAATATGAAATAAAAGAATTATGCTTATTTAAACTTCCGTAATCATGATGTTTGATGTGTTGATTTTTAATTTCTTCCCATGGGTTAATTGTCCTTTATCCTGGATTATTCAATATGTCCATACGAATTTGTCCATAATAGTCCATCAGTCATAATCATAAAATGCGGAAGTCTTCGTCAAATTATTCTTATTCCCGAAGTCAAATATTCCAACTAATTGGGGATTCGAATTGTAACAAGGTCTTAATACTTTGTTTAATGAATACACCAGGTTATCGACTGCGTGTAAACCAAGGTTTTACTACTTTGTTAACAATTACACCAATTACCCTTGAATGTAATCCACCCCTGTTTCAACAAGTCTATTAACTATTAATCTAGTTCCGTGTCCATTAAAATGAACAATTATTGGTATTTATAGATATCCCACCCACCGTGCCCAGTCAAGCGTATGTGGTTATATATAAATACGTCAAATTATAAGTCTATATATTAAATTAACGAGGTATCATTTAGTTAATATAAAGCCCATTAATAGCCCATAGTCTAATTTCCACAAGTGTCGTTCTTTTATCCAAACCCCAATTATGGTCCAAAGCCCAATTACCCAATTCTAATATTTAGCCTAACATCACGATTACTTCGGCATTAAATAAGCATAATAATAACTTAGCTGCGAGACATTAAATTAAAAAGGTTGAACATAACTTACAATGATTAAAAATAGCGCAGCATTACACGGACAGAATTTCGACTTACACCCTTACAACATTCGCTAACATACCCTTATTATTAGAATTTAAAATTAAAATTAAAATTAAAATTATAATATATATATATATATATATATATATATATATATATATATATATATATATACATATATATATATATATATATATATATATATACATATATATATATATATATATATATATATACATATATATATATATATACATATATATATATATATATATATTTACGTATGAGAGAAAGGAAAGAAAAAGATGGTGTAAAAATTCGTCCAAAACACGCGAACTTTATAGGACCTGACTTGTCACTATTCACCATACGATCGCATGGAGTTATAGCCTCCAGGCCATGCGATCGCATGGCCCCTTTTTCCAGCTCACAAGAGTTTGTTTGCATTCTGTCGACGGTTTATATAAATATATATAATATATAAATAATTTTAAGAATTATTTAAATATTATATTATATTTATGTGCATAGTTGACTCGTAATTTTTAGTCCGTTGCGTCGAGCGTTGAGAGTTGACTCTGGTCCCGGTTCCGGATTTTCGAACGTCCTTGCGTACAATTTAATATCTTGTACTTTGCGTTTTGCGTCTTGTACTCTTGTAATTTGGAGACGTGTCTCATCAATAATTTGAACCACTTTGATTGTACTTTGTACTTTTTAGCTTTTTGGTCGTTTGCGTCTTCAATTTGTCGAATCTGTCTTTTGTCTTCACATTTTATTATTTAAACGAATATTACTTGTAAATAGAACAATTGCAACTAAAAGCTTGTCTTTCTTGAGGGATAATGCTATGAAATATATGTTCGTTTTTAGCATTATCAAATATTCCCACACTTGAGCGTTGCTTGTCCTCAAGCAATATAGTCTTGAAATAAAAACATACTAGAATCACTTCTTTATTCTTCATACTTTGTACATCAGTGATTTCTGTATGGCGGTATGAACAATGGTAGTAACGATGTGGTTTACAGTCCCACATGACTATAAAAATTTAGATCATTAAGGAAATTGGATCTTTATGAAAACATTTGATCTTTTGAAAATACGATCTAGCTTTTACCCTAGATAAGTTTTCCGGAATAACCCTTCACCGGTGTTTGCGAAATTGTTTTGGTGGGTTTCAGATTTAAAAATTTTAGCTCAAAACTTGCGGTTTTGTGTCACCCACTTGCTAACCTTGTATTGGGAAAGCAACACGTCCAATATACTTGCTCCGTATATTACCTTTCGATAAACTACCGTCCGGTTGTAAAGGAAAGCATTGAATAAGCAACTGTTAAGGCAATGTCCCCTGACATGCTTTTAATTATAGTCTATAACGTGTCGAATGCAATTACTATCCTTGGTAGGAGCAATAGTAAAGCTCACCTTATAGTTTTTCCGTCTGGCACAAGGTCCTGTCTTCGACCATGCTATACAACCACCGTTCTTACGGTTTGACACCCGATTTGGTTCAGGTGACCTAATGAATTCCAGGTGAATTCCTAGAATTTTACGTTCAATGGTAATGAACGCATTAAAAATGGGTTTTTCAGAAAACAAATCGGTTTGTAATTTGATCAAAATATTTTCTCGTTCAAGCTCGAGTATAGATATCATCGAATTCCATGAGTTTGTAATTCTCAATCTTTAAAGTCAATCTCAAGGATTGAGTAATATTAGGCTTAAAAGCTAATTTTTAATCTTTAAGGAGATTATCCTTTCTGGGGATCTGATTCATTAGTCTTATCAAGCTAATTTGCACGGCGCCCTCCCCATTTTGTAAAGATCCGTCCTAATCCATTCGGACGAAGTCCATATCGATTATAAATGATTCACAATAGTTGATTACATCGCGAGGTACTTGACCTCTATATGATACATTTTACAAACATTGCATTCGTTTTTGAAAAGTCAATCTTTCATTACATCGAAAGTTGACGGCATGCATACCATTTCATAATATATCTAACTATAATTGACTTAACAATAATCTTGATGAACTCAACGACTCGAATGCAAAGTCTTTTGAAATATGTCATGAATAACTCCAAATAATATCTTTAAAATGAGCAATTGTGAAATGTCCCGTTCTTATTGATTAAAAACGTTCCATATTAATTGATTTCGTTGCGAGGTTTTGACCTCTATATGAGACGTTTTTCAAAGACTGTATTCATTTTAAAACAAACCATAACCTTTATTTTATCAATAAAGGTTTAAAAAGCTTTATGTAGATTATCAAATAATGATAATCTAAAATATCCTGTTTACACACGACCATTACATAATGGTTTACAATACAAATATGTTACAACAAAATAAGTTTCTTGAATGCAGTTTTTACACAATATCATACAAGCATGGACTCCAAATCTCGTCCTTATTTAAGTATGCGACAGCGGAAGCTCTTAATAATCACCTGAGAATAAACATGCTTAAAACGTCAACAAAAATGTTGGTGAGTTATAGGTTTAACCTATATATATCAAATCATAATAATAGACCACAAGATTTCATATTTCAATACACATCCCATACATAGAGATAAAAATCATTCATATGGTGAACACCCGGTAACCGACATTAACAAGATGCATATATAAGAATATCCCCATCATTCCGGAACACCCTTCGGATATGATATAAATTTCGAAGTACTAAAGCATCCGGTACTTTGGATGGGGTTTGTTAGGTCCAATAGATCTATCTATAGGATTCGCGTCAATTAGGGTGTCTGTTCCCTAATTCTTAGATTACCAGACTTAATAAAAAGGGGCATATTCGATTTCGATAATTCAACCATAGAATGTAGTTTCACGTACTTGTGTCTATTTGGTAAATCATTTATAAAACCTGCATGTATTCTCATCCCAAAAATATTAGATTTTAAAAGTGGGACTATAACTCACTTTCACAGATTTTTACTTCGTCGGGAAGTAAGACTTGGCCACTGGTTGATTCACGAACCTATAACAATATATACATATATATCAAAGTATGTTCAAAATATATTTACAACACCTTTAATATATTTTGATGTTTTAAGTTTATTAAGTCAGCTGTCCTCGTTAGTAACCTACAACTAGTTGTCCACAGTTAGATGTACAGAAATAAATTGATAAATATTATCTTGAATCAATCCACGACCCAGTGTATACGTATCTCAGTATTGATCACAACTCAAACTATATATATTTTGGAATCAACCTCAACCCTGTATAGCTAACTCCAACATTCACATATAGAGTGTCTATGGTTGTTCCGAAATATATATAGATGTGTCGACATGATAGGTCGAAACATTGTATACGTGTCTATGGTATCTCAAGATTACATAATATATAATACAAGTTCATTAAGTTATGGTTGGTATAGATTTGTTACCAATTTTCACGTAGCTAAAATGAGAAAAATTATCCAATCTTGTTTTACCCATAACTTCTTCATTTTAAATCCGTTTTGAGTGAATCAAATTGCTATGGTTTCATATTGAACTCTATTTTATGAATCTAAATAGAAAAAGTATAGATTTATAGTCGGAAAAATAAGTTACAAGTCATTTTTGTAAAGGTAGTCATTTCAGTCGAAAGAACGACGTCTAGATGACCATTTTAGAAAACATACTTCCACTTTGAGTTTAACCATAATTTTTGGATATAGTTTCATGTTCATAATAAAAATCATTTTATCAGAATAACAACTTTTAAATCAAAGTTTATCATAGTTTTTAATTAACTAACCCAAAACAGCCCGCGGTGTTACTACGACGGCGTAAATCCGGTTTTACGGTGTTTTTCGTGTTTCCAGGTTTTAAATCATTAAGTTAGCATATAATATAGATATAGAACATGTGTTTAGTTGATTTTAAAATTCAAGTTAGAAGGATTAACTTTTGTTTGCGAACAAGTTTAGAATTAACTAAACTATGTTCTAGTGATTACAAGTTTAAACCTTCGAATAAGATAGCTGTATATATATGAATTGAATGATGTTATGAACATCATTACTACCTTAAGTTCCTTGGATAAACCTACTGGAAAAGAGAAAAATGGATCTAGCTTCAACGGATCCTTGGATGGCTCGAAGTTCTTGAAGCAGAATCATGACACGAAAACAAGTTCAAGTAAGATCATCACTTGAAATAAGATTGTTATAGTTATAGAAATTGAACCAAAGTTTGAATATGATTATTACATTGTATTAGAATGATAACCTACTGTAAGAAACAAAGATTTCTTGAGGTTGGATGATCACCTTACAAGATTGGAAGTGAGCTAGCAAACTTGAAAGTATTCTTGATTTTATGTAACTAAAACTTGTAGAATATATGAAGAACACTTAGAACTTGAAGATAGAACTTGAGAGAGATCAATTAGATGAAGAAAATTGAAGAATGAAAGTGTTTGTAGGTGTTTTTGGTCGTTGGTGTATGGATTAGATATAAAGGATATGTAATTTTGTTTTCATGTAAATAAGTCATGAATGATTACTCATATTTTTGTAATTTTATGAGATATTTCATGCTAGTTGCCAAATGATGGTTCCCACATGTGTTAGGTGACTCACATGGGCTGCTAAGAGCTGATCATTGGAGTGTATATACCAATAGTACATACATCTAAAAGCTGTGTATTGTACGAGTACGAATACGGGTGCATACGAGTAGAATTGTTGATGAAACTGAACGAGGATGTAATTGTAAGCATTTTTGTTAAGTAGAAGTATTTTGATAAGTGTAATGAAGTCTTTCAAAAGTGTATAAATACATATTAAAACACTACATGTATATACATTTTAACTGAGTCGTTAAGTCATCGTTAGTCGTTACATGTAAGTGTTGTTTTGAAACCTTTAGGTTAACGATCTTGTTAAATGTTGTTAACCCAATGTTTATAATATCAAATGAGATTTTAAATTATTATATTATCATGATATTATCATGTATGAATATCTCTTAATATGATATATATATACATTAAATGTCTTTACAACGATAATCGTTACATATATGTCTCGTTTAAAAATCATTAAGTTAGTAGTCTGGTTTTTACATTTGTAGTTCATTGTTAATATACTTAATGATATGTTTACTTATCATAGTATCATGTTAACTATATATATATCCATATATATGTCATCATATAGTTTTTACAAGTTTTAACGTTCGTGATTCACCGGTCAACTTGGGTGGTCAATTGTCTATATGAAACAAATTTCAATTAATCAAGTCTTAACAAGTTTGATTGCTTAACATGTTGGAAACATTTAATCATGTAAATATCAATCTCAATTAATATATATAAACATGGAAAAGTTCGGGTCACTACAGTTCCTACCCGTTAAATAAATTTCGTCCCGAAATTTTAAGCTGTTGAAGGTGTTGACGAATCTTCTGGAAATAGATGCGGGTATTTCTTCTTCATCTGATCTTCATGCTCCCAGGTGAACTCGGGTCCTCTACGAGCATTCCATCGAACCTTAACAATTGGTATCTTGTTTTGATTAAGTCTTTTAACCTCACGATCCATTATTTCGACGGGTTCTTCGATGAATTGAAGTTTTTCGTTGATTTGGATTTCATCTAACGGAATAGTGAGATCTTCTTTAGCAAAAAATTTCTTCAAATTCGAGACGTGGAAAGTGTTATATACAGCCGCGAGTTGTTGAGGTAACTCAAGTCGGTAAGCTACTGGTCCGACACGATCAATAATCTTGAATGGTCCAATATACCTTGGATTTAATTTCCCTCGTTTACCAAATCGAACAACGCCTTTCCAAGGTGCAACTTTAAGCATGACCATCTCTCCAATTTCAAATTCTATATCTTTTCTTTTAATGTCAGCGTAGCTCTTTTGTCGACTTTGGGCGGTTTTCAACCGTTGTTGAATTTGGATGATCTTCTCGGTAGTTTCTTGTATAATCTCCGGACCCGTAATATGTCTATCCCCCACTTCACTCCAACAAATCGGAGACCTGCACTTTCTACCATAAAGTGCTTCAAACGGCGCCATCTCAATGCTTGAATGGTAGCTGTTGTTGTAGGAAAATTCTGCTAACGGTAGATGTCGATCCCAACTGTTTCCGAAATCAATAACACATGCTCGTAGGATGTCTTCAAGTGTTTGTATTGTCCTTTCGCTCTGCCCATCAGTTTGTGGATGATAGGCAGTACTCATGTCTAGACGAGTTCCTAATGCTTGCTGTAATGTCTGCCAGAATCTTGAAATAAATCTGCCATCCCTATCAGAGATAATAGAGATTGGTATTCCATGTCTGGAGACGACTTCCTTCAAATACAGTCGTGCTAACTTCTTCATCTTGTCATCTTATCTTATTTGTCATAACCCGTCCTTAACCATAAGAACGTGTTAGATAACGTATGATTTCATTGCGAGGTATTGACCTCTATATGCGACATTTTTAAAAGAGAAACTGCATATATTATACATTACAAACCATAACCATTATTTTTGTTACAAGCTTTAGACAATAAAAAGATGATTATCGTTTAGCGATAATCTTCGACTTACAAACTTTACATATAATGATAACAACACGATTTCGAGCATATTTTACAACACAAATCCTTGGGTATGCAGTTTTATTTTTGACACAAATATGCGTACGCAAGATCCTGCTCAAATTCAACATAATGCAGCGGAAGCTTTAGTAATCACCTGAGAATAGACATGTTTTAAAAGGTCAACATAAAGTTGGTGAGATATAGGTTTAATGCCGGCAGCAATATATATATATAGACCACAAGATTTCGTATATAAACAGTTTAATAAAAATATTCTAAGTGGTTGAGCACTTGGTAACCATACTTAACATTTAATCACGTTGCATATTCCCTTTATTATGAAATCTTACTACACCGTACCAAGTGTAGTCACGAAACGAAGTACTGTGCAACCGTTGAATACTGGTCGTCCAGTCCGGTTGGGGTTGTCAGGCCCGATAGATCTATCAACAGGATTCGCGTTTACAATACCGCTGTAAATAACAGTTACCAAGCTACAGGGAAGTATGCCAGTGGTACAACTCAACGTAGAATATATTTTTCAGTTACTTGTGTCCATAACGTAAAACATAAAATACATGTATTCTCATCCCGAAATATTTAGAGTTTAAAAGTGGGACTATATACTCACTTTCGTCTTGAAGATATATATATAATTTGACTTGGTCTCCGGTTGATATCACGAACCTATCCATATATAATATATCAATACCTTTTATTTTTAAACAAACGTCACATATATATACTTGTTATACTTTTAATACTTTGAATAATTCCTTAGTCCGTAGTTAGCAGTTCGTTGTTAGTAATTCAATTTTAATGGTTCATTTTTAGATGTTTAATATACCCGCAATGAAATAAATAAAACCCCCAACGAATGTAATGTCCTCCCAATAGGGTCTGGAAGAAACGTTACTAATATCAAATAAACCAACATATTATAATAGGAGAACAATACTAAATGATAAAATTAACTGGAATGAGTACGCAGCGGAAAATGAAATGTCGTTACAAAAGAAATATGTAATTGTTTAAATGCAGTAGTAATAAATGTGATAATCTCTTGATCATATGTCCAAGTAGCATCACATAAGCAGTAGATAGGAAAAGCTTGAATTAAACATCACCTGAGACAAAACATGCTAAAGTGTCAACCAAAAAGGTTGAGTGAAGTTCATAGGTTTAACAAAAGTAGTTATCGTTGTTTTTAGACCACAAGATTTAGTTGTAAAGTTGATCTCCCGCAGGATCAAAAAGTAGATCTCGCAGATCCAAAAGTAGTACTGATTCGTGATATTTTAGACTAAACGTTTGTTTTGTTGCCCCGATGATAAGTTGGCAGTACCTTATCACCATGTTTAAATCATTATTAAGTAATACAAAGACATCGCGGTCAAATGTATCGGGGACGTTACTCCCGATAGGCCTACCCCCAATAATTAAGAATGCCTTATCCTGAAAGCAATTAAAAAATATCACTGTGGGGTCTTAGTAGCATAAGCTAGTCATAGTACAGTTTAGGTTCGTACTTGTGTCTAAGTTGTCTAAAGTATAAAAGCAGCATGTGTCTCACCCCAGTAAGTATAAAAAGTGCTATAGCAATAAGAGTGGGGCTATGAAAGTCACCTTAGTAAGTAGAGAGAGAGTTATTCCTCGGAATAAAGAGTTGAACGAGTGAGCAGGAAAGTCAACCTATTGACATTTAAGAGTAGTTAAGTGTTTTGCCCATGTTTAAGTTTAAGTATGTGTTTAAGTATAGTTTGTTTTACTAAGTTTCTATTCCTAGTAAGTTACTATTTTTATAAAGTTTCCATTTTTATAAAGTTTCTTATTTTACTAAGTTTCTATGACTAGAGAGTTTCTACTTTTATGAGTGTTTTCCATTTTAGGATACTTGCCGTATTAGATAAGCTTCCAATCACCCCTTTCCCTTCGAATGGCTAATTTAGATCTAGGGGCTTGAGCCATAGGACCCTTTAAATCGGAAATCCAAACCCTCTGCCTAGAATCTCGTAGAAACCATTCGTCAAGAAAGTTCGAAGATCTATACATCTCTAATACATATCCTAAAATGTTTTTGTGCTACAATATAATTAGTAGGTTATAGGTGCTAGTAATAGTAATAGTGTATACATGTTAAGTACTAGTATAAGTAGTATTAGGGTTTCATTAATTAGGGTTAGTTAATTAAAGTAGTAATTAATAACTAGGGTTTAGTAATTAATGTCCTAGGGTTTCATAAATGTTTAGAGTTTAATTAATTAGGGTTTAAGAATTATAGTTTAGGTGTAATTAGGGTTTAAGGTTTTAATATGTATATGTATATATAATTCGTATATATATGTATATATATATATATAAAAATATTTTTTTTACATGTATATATGTATATATAAATCTAGGTGTGTTTATGTATATACTTATGAATAACAAGTTTATAATATGAATATGAATTATCAAAGATCAAAGTTTATGTAAATAGTTTAGGGTTTATGTTATACCTTTGAAGATTCAAGATAATTAACAAAGAAAAGATGAACACGATGAAGATGGAAGATCAAAGCCTTGAAAATCTTGAAGAACTCCTTGAAGATTCTTGAAGAACGCGAAGAACAAGCTTGAAGATCCGAATACCACAAGAGAGGGAGAGGGAGAGATTGTTTTTGAGAGAGGATTTTAGTGTGATTTGTGAATGAGAAACTAGGTGTTTATATAGTGCAAGTATTAGAGTGTTAGTCAACATAAGGATGTTCTAATTAATGATTTTATTTTGTTTTATAATTTTTAGTCAACAATAGGTGGTACTAGTTTATAATTAGTCAACATAAGGATGTACTAGTTTATACTTTATTTTTAGTCAACATAAGGATGTAAGATTTTTTTAGTCTCATTATTATTACTATTATTATTATTATTATTATTATTATTATTATTATTTTTACATTTACTACATGATAAGTATTATTTTCTTTTTACTAATTCATGACTTGTATATATTTAGTTCCCAATTGTTTTATTATTTATATAAATGTCACTTTTTATTTATTACTTATAGGTTATTAGTTATAATATTACATAAATGCATAAATTTTAATTAGCAGTGAGTGTCGACTAACAGTTTATTATTTTCATCTTTTATTAACTTGTCAATTTTTGTACAAAGTTAATTAATATGTTTTCTAACTCTTAACACTTAACAATTGTTGATTAAAGTTTAATCATTAAGTTTTAATTATATTGTTTGGGCTTTTAATATTGGAAAAATATAGAATGGAAAAATGAGGGTCGTTATAGTACCTCCCCGTTATTGAAAACTTCGTCCCGAAGTTTTTAGGTAGTTTCCTCGTTTGCATCAGCAGTTGAGAAGAGATGGGGATATTTCCGTTTCATATGGTCTTTGCGTTCCCAGGTATATTCGGGGCCTCTACGCGAATTCCAATGGACTTTAACGATAGGTATATTGCTTTTACGCGTTTGTTTGACCTCTCCTTCCATGATTTCTATAGGTTATTCAACGAAGTGCATTTTATCATTAATGCGAAGATCATTCAAAATGATGATGTTATACAAGTCATTTCAGTAAATTGGATACATGAAATGTGTTATGAATAGTATTGAACTCATTTAAAACCTTGAGCATTTTATGCCACAATATTAGGGTAGACAAACAAAGAGGAGTTCGTGAAAATCACAGTCATGAAATTTGATAGAGATCTTCATTGTTTACAACAAGAATATTTTAATGATGAATATAAGTTGAAAAATAAAGTTTTATCACTATTGAATAATATGGATAAAACGATTCGTTTATAGGAAGAGTATAAATGAAGCTATCATAAAAGAGTGAAATGAGAAAATTAAATGTTCGCCTTAACTTTTGACGTAGTCACGATTGATTTCCGGAATTCAAGGAATTAAAGGAAATCTTCGTAATCTATAAGATTTGATTCTCCGGTATTTACGAAATTTTGAGATTTGTTTGATTAAATGCGGTGATTTGCCTCAATTGATGTGTTTGGAATTTTGCTATAAATTAGCTTCTTTCGTTTCATTATCTTCACCACTTCTATACTTTCTTTCTCAATTCAAACTTCCAAAAGATTAAGAAAATGCTTAATCCAGTTCTGATCCTGGTTATTATATTGACCATCTATGCAGTCATTCTTCTTTTTCTTTTACCGCCAGAGGAATCTGTTTACTTCTACTATGCTCTTGGGGTTATAGTGTTTTTAATTATCCCGTGTCTTTATATTGCTATACGCATTGATATACACGGTTTGTAATTTCGGAGTCGTTATCGGGCTTTATATTTTCCCTTATATGTCGGAGCTTTATGCTTTTGTTTCTTCTTCCCGACTTCAAGTCAAGCGAGTAATGGTCCAGAATTCATAGGTATGAAGTTTCGAATGATCATAATATATAAAGTAGAAAGAAAAGGTAATAGCACGATTTGATTTGTCATATTACCAGAATATCCGGAAAAGACCGAATTATCAAGAAAAATATTTTCTTGATATGTTTAGAGGTTAAATAGAATGTAAGAGTCGTGTAACATGGAAAATGATGATTATAAAATCTATGAATCATCATCTTCCATTAAAAACTTAGCATAACTTACTGTAATATAATCACGTTGGCCTGACGCCATTATATTATACTAACTCATGCTTCAATTCCCAATACTTCTTCAAAGCATTTATAATTTAAACTCGAATTTTACAGAATATAGAAACTAAAACAGTTTCCTTTATAAAGATATCGCAAAGAGATACTTAATTGCGGACATGAATCATTATGAAGATATCTTTCGAAATATAGAGGATATTTATGATGATATTTTGGAATTTCTAAGTTCGAAAGTTGATGAAGAAAAATTTTCCGCAAGCTTTTAACATGACTTCGGAGCAAGATATTCTCTAAAGATTTCACCGGATCCAAAATTACCTGGATTCTTTGAATATAGGGTTTGGCCCTTGTGTTTGTCCTTGGTCTCCTCAATGGTTAGCTCAATCCGTTTTTCAGTTCCAAATTTTCTTTTGAGCTTTTCCAACGTACCATTATTTATTATCAAACTGTTGGCCCTTAAGACCATCTACAATTTTTCTATTTCCTCTGCATTTAATGCAGCCATATTTGAATCATCGGTTATCAATCCGAAATGGTTTCAAGAAATTTCATTTTTAGATGATTAAACGCTGATTGCGATCGTCAAGATTCAAAGGATGTTTTCAAGAATTTTAAATTTGAAGTGTTTAAGCGTAAGATGCATCCATCAATGGATCTAACGGTTGAAGAAGAAATGTTGTGATTTTCAAAAGTAAGGAATGGTAAGTTCGGTGGTTTGATTTGATAATTCATCATAAAATACGAATGAATATAATTCATGAATGTAGTGATCTTTAGGAAGATAACACTTGCTAAAGCTTTACTTAAGTTCCGATATGTCAAAATCAGAGTATGTAACTGAATTTGTATGAAAATGGTTTTTATTTGGTGAACATATACATATATCATGTGAATGTAAGTAGTATAGTTAACAACTGCTGAATCAGAATGGAAGAATGTACAATGTAACATATTTATATGAGATATGAATATCTCTCGGGTTTTACCTACCCGTTAAAATATTTTTTACAATTAACAGTTTGTACAAAAGAGAAGATATACGTTCATATATGTATTCTTCAGATGTAATCATGGTTTTAATGAGCTAATATAATATTAAACTCATTTGATTTGCTGTTGAAACGAGAATAAATAATCTCCAAAACCTTAGAGATTTCATAATTGTCGTGAAATATTTCGCTAATGAAGTTATGAATTAATACTTCATCGTTCATTGTTATTGATATACTTCGGTATATGATGTTGGTGCTCTTGGAATTCTTGTGAAATTCATAAGGCACTAATGATATTTTATAGAAAGTTTCGAGTACATCGAAAATTAAAGTATACAATCAATCATGTATTTGAGTAATACACTTGGTTTATTACGAAATGGAGTTTATTGTATTGAAGCAATGATTAACGATTGTTAAGTTATTAACAAAAGATGTACATCATAGCATATTGTGATATGAATTAACCATGTAGTACATACTAGTTAAGATTCACACGTAATAGCTTAGTACGAAAAGATTTATTATTGTTCCAATCCATATATATAAAGTATACATATGTAATTCTTCAGGAAGAATGAGTCAATACATCTTAACTCATTATTAATAATATTCCTTGGTATCTATGGGGCGTATGATGTTGATGTTTGAGGTACTGAGTGTGATGTTGAGGCGTGGAATGCGGATGTTGTCGTTGGTGAAGCTGGTGATGTTGGTGGTGATGTTGGTGGTGATGCCGATGGTACTGGTGGTACTGGTTATGCTGCTGGTGCTGCTGCTGGTGTTCGTAGGTTTCGCACCATATTCTCCAGAGCCACTACTCGAGCGCGAAGCTCGTTGACTTCTTCTATTATTCCGGGATGATTGGCGGTTCGGACAAGTGGATGAATAAGATCTAAAATTTTAGATATTATATATTCATGACTGGATATCCTGGAAATGAGGGTGAAAATAGTGTTCCGGACGGGTTCGCCAGTAAGTGCTTCAGGTTCTTCACCAAGAGGTGAATTCGGTTGGTGGAAGGGATCACCTTCTTCTTGTCTCCATTGATTAAGTTTACTACGAACCCATCCCCAATTCATCCAAAATAAATGATGGCTGATTGGTTGGTTCATTCCGGTTACGCTGCCATTGGAGCTCGAAGAGTTCGAGGAATCCATATTATGTGTTTGGAATTAGGGTTTTTGATATGAGATTAGTGTTGAATACTGGATGATATATTCGTCTCCTCGAATACGTGTATATAGCAAAAAGATTTCCTTAATTTACGGAGGGAATTTAGGAAAAGTGTTAGACAAAATCTATTGGGATAGATACGATAAGATATAATAAGATATGATGTGTCTATACTTTAATAATGGCAGTATGACGTGTCGAGATCATAAAGTGATAAGTATGTAATCTAATAATCTTTTGATTAAAGACTTTCAATTCGTATACTGTGATAACCCAATGACATTTTTCGATTCACAAACCGATGCATAAAGGCATAAGGCATATAGGTACGTGATATAACAGGGAGTTATATACGTTTGTGTGTGAGTAGTAACAATTATAAGAGTTTCAAAATCATGGATAATATTTCATGTAATACATATGTAATACACATAACCATGATAGATGACTTATGAATGTCAAGAATTTCTGAAATCATTGTGTCGCATTTAGATGCGGTGGTGTAATTGGATAGTACTCAGGAAAGTGAGCAGAGTTCTTAGATTAGCTCGGCATTCTAAGATAAGTAAAGTTTCTAAAGTATAGTGTAGCATTTAACAGTTAAAGGCAACAATTAAAGGCACTATGGTCAAGAAAAGTTGTAGTCCTACATTAGGAAAGAGACTTTGATTAGAATCTTTAAGTCAAGTTTGGTAAAGCATGATTGTTAAGATTATAAGGCAATCCTAAGTGCTTTAAGTGTAAGGCAGGAAAGGTTATAGTTTCCTAGATTGCTAAGGCACCCTAGCTAGCAAGTAAGGCACACATAAAAATGCAATCCTGGTTCTCTATAACAGCCTGGTTATGCTCTGATACCAATCTGTAATGTCCTCCCAATAGGGTCTGGAAGAAACGTTACTAATATCAAATAAACCAACATATTATAATAGGAGAACAATACTAAATGATAAAATTAACTGGAATGAGTACGCAGCGGAAAATGAAATGTCGTTACAAAAGAAATATGTAATTGTTTAAATGCAGTAGTAATAAATGTGATAATCTCTTGATCATATGTCCAAGTAGCATCACATAAGCAGTAGATAGGAAAAGCTTGAATTAAACATCACCTGAGACAAAACATGCTAAAGTGTCAACCAAAAAGGTTGAGTGAAGTTCATAGGTTTAACAAAAGTAGTTATCGTTGTTTTTAGACCACAAGATTTAGTTGTAAAGTTGATCTCCCGCAGGATCAAAAAGTAGATCTCGCAGATCCAAAAGTAGTACTGATTCGTGATATTTTAGACTAAACGTTTGTTTTGTTGCCCCGATGATAAGTTGGCAGTACCTTATCACCATGTTTAAATCATTATTAAGTAATACAAAGACATCGCGGTCAAATGTATCGGGGACGTTACTCCCGATAGGCCTACCCCCAATAATTAAGAATGCCTTATCCTGAAAACAATTAAAAAATATCACTGTGGGGTCTTAGTAGCATAAGCTAGTCATAGTACAGTTTAGGTTCGTACTTGTGTCTAAGTTGTCTAAAGTATAAAAGCAGCATGTGTCTCACCCCAGTAAGTATAAAAAGTGCTATAGCAATAAGAGTGGGGCTATGAAAGTCACCTTAGTAAGTAGAGAGAGAGTTATTCCTCGGAATAAAGAGTTGAACGAGTGAGCAGGAAAGTCAACCTATTGACATTTAAGAGTAGTTAAGTGTTTTGCCCATGTTTAAGTTTAAGTATGTGTTTAAGTATAGTTTGTTTTACTAAGTTTCTATTCCTAGTAAGTTACTATTTTTATAAAGTTTCCATTTTTATAAAGTTTCTTATTTTACTAAGTTTCTATGACTAGAGAGTTTCTACTTTTATGAGTGTTTTCCATTTTAGGATACTTGACGTATTAGATAAGCTTCCAATCACCCCTTTCCCTTCGAATGGCTAATTTAGATCTAGGGGCTTGAGCCATAGGACCCTTTAAATCGGAAATCCAAACCCTCTGCCTAGAATCTCGTAGAAACCATTCGTCAAGAAAGTTCGAAGATCTATACATCTCTAATACATATCCTAAAATGTTTTTGTGCTACAATATAATTAGTAGGTTATAGGTGCTAGTAATAGTAATAGTGTATACATGTTAAGTACTAGTATAAGTAGTATTAGGGTTTCATTAATTAGGGTTAGTTAATTAAAGTAGTAATTAATAACTAGGGTTTAGTAATTAATGTCCTAGGGTTTCATAAATGTTTAGAGTTTAATTAATTAGGGTTTAAGAATTATAGTTTAGGTGTAATTAGGGTTTAAGGTTTTAATATGTATATGTATATATAATTCGTATATATATGTATATATATATATATAAAAATATTTTTTTTACATGTATATATGTATATATAAATCTAGGTGTGTTTATGTATATACTTATGAATAACAAGTTTATAATATGAATATGAATTATCAAAGATCAAAGTTTATGTAAATAGTTTAGGGTTTATGTTATACCTTTGAAGATTCAAGATAATTAACAAAGAAAAGATGAACACGATGAAGATGGAAGATCAAAGCCTTGAAAATCTTGAAGAACTCCTTGAAGATTCTTGAAGAACGCGAAGAACAAGCTTGAAGATCCGAATACCACAAGAGAGGGAGAGGGAGAGATTGTTTTTGAGAGAGGATTTTAGTGTGATTTGTGAATGAGAAACTAGGTGTTTATATAGTGCAAGTATTAGAGTGTTAGTCAACATAAGGATGTTCTAATTAATGATTTTATTTTGTTTTATAATTTTTAGTCAACAATAGGTGGTACTAGTTTATAATTAGTCAACATAAGGATGTACTAGTTTATACTTTATTTTTAGTCAACATAAGGATGTAAGATTTTTTTAGTCTCATTATTATTACTATTATTATTATTATTATTATTATTATTATTATTATTATTTTTACATTTACTACATGATAAGTATTATTTTCTTTTTACTAATTCATGACTTGTATATATTTAGTTCCCAATTGTTTTATTATTTATATAAATGTCACTTTTTATTTATTACTTATAGGTTATTAGTTATAATATTACATAAATGCATAAATTTTAATTAGCAGTGAGTGTCGACTAACAGTTTATTATTTTCATCTTTTATTAACTTGTCAATTTTTGTACAAAGTTAATTAATATGTTTTCTAACTCTTAACACTTAACAATTGTTGATTAAAGTTTAATCATTAAGTTTTAATTATATTGTTTGGGCTTTTAATATTGGAAAAATATAGAATGGAAAAATGAGGGTCGTTATAACGAAATAAATAAAACCCCATCGTATATGTATTGGTCGAGATTAATCTTGACCCATGGTACCGGTGTTGTCAAATGACGTGTTGCGTACAATCATGGGATCTTATGATTAATCTTCTCGTGTTGTTTACGGGTGATCCTGAACCATATAAAATTGAATTATAAGTACATATATATAAAATATCATGTTAACTTAAAAAGATGTGATTTATTTAATTTTTTTCCCAATTATTTTCGTGGCTAAACTAGTCTTGGATATCCGATTTTGTTTCGGTCATAGTTTCTTCGTTACAACTCCGTTTTCGTTGATTCAACTTGCCATCTCCTTGGATCGAGTCCCTCTTTAAGACTATGAACTGTAAATACCTTAGTTTGTATTCAAAATCACACGGCATAGGTCAAACTTTAGTGAAACTTATGAAGTTAATCATTTTCCATCATGTAAACAACCTCAAATGATTATTTTTCTAAAAATACTTATACTTTGAGTTAAATCATGAAATTTTTATGTGTTATCATATTCATAGTAAAAATCATTTTTCCAGAAAATAAACCTCCAATTAAAAGTTTAAGATGGTTTTTAATTATCCAACCCAAAACAGCCCCCGGTTGCACTCCGACGTCGTAAATTCAGTTTTTAAGGTGTTCTTTGAAAAACCAAGTTATACCTTGTTAAGTTAGCATATAATTAAGATATGTTACATGTCTTGAAGTATTTTAAAAGTTAAGTTAGAAGGATCTATTTAGTTTGCGAACAAGTTTGAAATCATTCAAACTATGTTCTAGTTTATAAACTCTTATATATATAGCTTTAAATATATGAATTGAAAAAGAGTTGAAGTAGAGTTTTTACCTCAAGTTTAAAATGTAAAGTTGCTGGAAAGAAGTAGTAAAATAAAAGTTGAGAGAGTTCTTGCAAGTGTGTGTGAAAATTGGAAGTAAAATTTGGAAAATGAATGTGTAAAAATGAGTTAGAAATGGTGCTTATTTATAGGCTTGAAAATTTGGTTTTTAGTGAAAATATCTAAGATAAGTTAAAATTTATTATGTCATGAATGACATATTATTCCAATAATTGAAGATTTCTATTGGTATATACCAATAGTAAATACTTCTAGAAGCTGTGTATAGTACCCTAGATATACGTATAGGATTATTGAGGAAACGGAACGAGAATTCAAATATAACTATCTTTTGTAAATATACTTATATTGTTTTATGTATAAAAGCCCTTTAAAAATGATTAAATACATTACTTATACGATATATGTATAAACATTATAAATCATCAGTATTTATGTCAAATAACGTTACGTAGGTTATTGTTTTGAAAACTTAAGTTAGTAGTTTCAAAATATACTTATGACTTTTTGTTATTAATACAAAATAAGATATTAAAACATCCTTAGATCATGTTAAATATGTATGTATAATTATCATATATTGTATAGTTCGTGATATCATCGGTCAAACTAGACGGTCAAACGTTGTGTAAAACTCTTTTTAAAAACATAAGTCTCAACAATTTGGATTGCTTATCATGTTGGTAAGGTTTAATTTATGTAAATATTAATCTCATAAGTATAGAACGATCGGAAAAGTGCGGGTCGTTACAGTACCTACCCGTTAAATAAATTTCGTCCCGAAATTTTAAAATTGTACCTATTTTGCGTCATCGAGAAACAAGTGTGGATACTTTTGTTTCATCTGATCCTCTCGTTCCCAAGTAAACTCAGGACCTCTTCGAGCATTCCAACGAACCTTAACGATTGGTATGTTGCTCTGCTTGAGCTGTTTAACTTCACGATCCATGATTTCGATTGGTTCTTCGATGAATTGTAGTTTCTCATCGACATGGATTTCTTCAAGAGGAATGGTGAGGTCTTCCTTTGCAAGACACTTTTTAAGGTTTGAGACGTGAAAGGTATTATGTACTCCGGCGAGTTGTTGCGGTAACTCGAGTTGATAAGCTACCGGTCCAATGCGTTCGATGATCTTGAACGGGCCTACATATCTTGGGTTCAGTTTACCCCTTTTTCCGAAGCGTATTACACCTTTCCACGGTGACACCTTTAACATAACCATGTCCCCGATCTGAAACTCTAATGGTTTCCTTCGGACATCAGCGTAGCTCTTTTGGCGGCTACGGGCTGTTTTCAATCTCTCCTTGATTTGTACTATCTTCTCAGTCGTTTCGTGTATGATCTCGGGACCAGTTAATTGTCGATCTCCTACTTCATTCCAACAGATAGGAGATCTACACTTCGTTCCATACAATGCTTCGAATGGCGCAGCTCCAATGCTCGCATGATAACTATTATTATACGAGAATTCTGCTAACGGTAAATACTTATCCCATCCGTTTCCAAAATCGATCACACATGCCCTGAGCATATCTTCAAGAGTCTGAATTGTTCTTTCACTCTGCCCGTCCGTTTGCGGATGATATGCGGTACTCATATCTAAACGAGTTCCTAGTGCCTCCTGTAGTGATTGCCAGAACTTTGAGGTAAATCTACTATCACGATCGGATATAATGGAAATAGGTATTCCATGCCTTGAAACAATTTCCTTTATATACAATCGTAATAGTTTCTCCATTCTATCCGTTTCCTTTATAGGCAAGAAATGTGCAGACTTGGTGAGACGATCAACAATCACCCAAATGGTGTCGTATCCCCAGGCAGTCTTAGGTAACTTCGTGATGAAATCCATGGTAATACCATCCCATTTCCATTCTGGGATTTCTGGTTGTTGAAGTAACCCTGACGGCTTTTGGTGTTCTGCTTTGACTTTGGAACAAGTTAAACACTCCCCAACATATGTTGCAACGTCTGTCTTTAAATTAGGCCACCAATAACGTGTCTTAAGATCTTGATACATCTTTCCAACTCCAGGATGTATCGAGTATCTTGTCTTATGTGCCTCATTCAATATCAACTTCCTTAATCCACCCAACTTCGGTACCCAAATACGATTTGCAAAATATCGAATTCCGTCTTCCCGTATAACGAGTTGCTTCTCATACTTCTTCATTATTTCATTTCCTATATTTTCTTTAGTAAGTGCTTCTCGTTGAGCCTCTTTGATTTGTGAGTTGAGATTCATGCGAATTTTTATGTTCATTGCTCGTACTCGAATTGGTTCTCGTTCCTTTCTGCTTAAAGCGTCAGCCACCACATTCGCTTTCCCGGGATGATAACGAATTTCACAGTCATAGTCGTTTATTAACTCGACCCACCTACGTTGCCTCATGTTCAGCTGTTTCTGATCAAAAATATGTTGAAGGCTTTTATGATCAGTAAACACAGTGCATTTAACCCCATACAAGTAGTGTCTCCATATCTTCAATGCAAACACGACTGCTCCCAGTTCTAGATCATGCGTCGTATAATTCCGCTCGTGAATCTTTAATTGTCGGGATGCGTATGCAATAACTTTCTTTCGTTGCATAAGAACACAACCAAAACCTTGTCGCGAAGCATCACAATATATTTCAAAATCATCGTTCCCTTCAGGTAACGATAAGATAGGCGCCGTAGTTAACTTCTTTTTCAGTAATTGAAATGCACTCTCCTGCTCAGAAGTCCATTCATATTTCTTCCCTTTTTGTGTTAACGCTGTCAACGGCTTAGCTATTCGGGAAAAATCTTGAATAAACCTTCTATAATAACCGGCTAAACCCAAAAATTGGCGTATCTGCATTGGTGTCTTAGGAGTCTCCCATTTTTCAATGGCTTCAATTTTTGCTGGATCAACCTGAATTCCTTTGCTACTAACAACGTGGCCAAGAAATTGCACTTCTTTCAACCAGAAAGCACACTTAGAAAATTTAGCGTATAGCTGTTCTTTTCTCAACAACTCTAATATCAACCTTAAATGCTGCTCATGCTCTTGCTCACTCTTGGAATAGATAAGAATGTCATCAATGAAAACGATAACAAACTTATCTAAATACGGACTACAAACTCGATTCATGAGGTCCATGAATACAGCTGGCGCATTCGTCAATCCAAACGGCATGACCAAAAATTCGTAATGACCATAACGTGTCCGAAAAGCAGTTTTCAGAATGTCCTCTTCTTTGACACGTAGTTGATGATAGCCCGATCTTAGGTCGATTTTCGAATAAACACATGATCCCTGGAGTTGATCAAATAAGTCGTCAATTCTCGGTAGTGGATACCGATTTTTGATAGTTAACTTATTTAATTCACGATAATCTATACACATCCTAAAAGATCCATCTTTCTTTTTAACAAATAGAATCGGAGCTCCCCACGGTGAAGTACTTGGTCGTATGAATCCATGATCCAGTAATTCTTTTAACTGACTCTGAAGTTCTTTTAACTCGGACGGTGCAAGTCTATATGGAGCACGAGCCACTGGTGCGGCTCCTGGTACTAAATCTATTTGAAATTCTACAGATCTAAATGGAGGTAATCCCGGCAATTCTTCCGGAAAAACTTCAGGAAAATCTCTTGCCACAGGCACATCGTTGATGCACTTCTCTTTCTTTTCGACTTTATTAACATGTGCTAAAATAGCATAACATCCCTTTTCTAAACACTTCTTGGCTTTCAAACAGCTAATGAGTTTTAGCTTTGAATCACCCTTCTCTCCATAAATCATCACCGGCATTCTATCCTTACAAGGAATGCGAATTGCCTTCTTGGCACACACAACTTCAGCTCCTACTTTGGACATCCAGTCCATGCCGACTATTACATCAAAACTTCCTAATTCTACGGGTATTAAGTCAATTTTAAATGTTTCTCCGGCTAAATTTATTTTACAATCACGGCAAATTTTATCGGCTTTAATTAGTTTACCATTAGCTAACTCAATCATGTACTTAGCATCTAGAGGTAATGATGAACAATTCAATTTAGCGTAAAAGACTCTACTCACGTAACTTCTATCGGCACCAGTATCAAATATAATAGATGCGGATAAGTTATTAATGGTAAACGTACCCGTAACAAGCTCCGGGTCTTCACACGCCTCTCTAGCATTAATAACAAATGCTCTTCCACGTGCAGATCCATTATTCTTCTCTGGATTCGGACACTGGCTCTTATAGTGACCTTGTTTTCCACACCCATAACAAGTAATGGTAGCCAAAGCAGTTCTATTTGCATTGGTGGCAGGAGTCTTGGTACCATTTGTATTTGCAACGAGAGCCCTACAATCTTCAGCAAGATGACCCTTTCGATTACATTTGTTGCATACCACATTACAGTAGCCAGAGTGATGTTTGTGGCATCGGTTGCATAAAGGATTTTGTCCTTTGTAACCAAAGCTTGAACCACCACCTGCACCTTGTATGGTTTCTTGTTTCTTAAAAGATTGTTGTTGGTTACCTCGATCATAATTTCCATTCCACTTTCTTTTGTTACCTGATACCTTCACATCAGTATTGGATGCTTTCTTATCCATGATGACCTGATCCATTAGCTCGTTTGCCATGGTTATAGCTTCATGAATTGTCTTAGGTTTCGATGCTGTAACGTTTGCCTTGACCTTTTTGGGCAAACCATCTTTGTACATTTCAATCTTCCGTTCTTCGGTTGGAACCAATTCAGGACATAGCAAAACTAATTCCATGAATCGCTGATTGTAGTTGGTGATTTCAGTACCAATAACCTTCAGACTTCGTAACTCATCTTCCAACTTTCTAACCTCGTTCCTTGGACAATATTCGTTGATTAACATTGTTTTGAATTCTTCCCACGGAGTATCATAAGCTACATCTCCTCCTACAGCCTTCACATAATTTTTCCACCACGTGAGTGCACTATCTTGTAAAGTGCACGATGCATACTTGGTCATGTCCTTTTCAACACAACCACTGATTTTAAACACAGTCTCCATCTTTTCTATCCACCGGGTTAAACCGATTGGTCCTTCTGTTCCACTGAATGATGAGGGCTTGCAAGCTTGAAAAGTTTTGTAAGTGCACCCCACACGAGGATTTGGGTTAACTGCAGCACCTCTTGCAGCCTCGACCCATAACATTCTGTCGTTCACTCGTTGATTGATGAGTTCCTGGATTTCTTGTTCCGTCATTCGGTTCAATCGCGCCATATTCTTCTATAAGAATGAAAAGAAAATAATTATTCACATGGAATATTATAGATGTAGTGTATATTTACAGTACATTATAGCTTATTAATAATATGAACCAGGTATTATTATAAAAGCCTTTTCTTCTTATTAGCGTTTTATAATTATATCTAGGGTAGTACCTACCCGTTAATGTCCATACTTAATAGCTTAGTACAGAATCAATTACTACCATCTAAATAATACTTAACCATGGAAAATTATTGCATTTCACACTTCACTATTTTACATATGCTTATCTTATATCGAACATTAAGCAAACCACACTAATAATATTATACAAAACATTGTATGATCCCATGGTTTAATACGGCAGCGCATCGTTTGGTCTATTTTCTAGGACGTTTAGGTTCAAGGAATGGCCTAACGCTTATCCAAGCTGTCTGCCTATATTTTGGCTGTGGGGCTGAAGAACTGGATGCCGGGATAGAACGAATAGGAATAGCGGGAATAGGGGTGGTAGTGTCTAGTGGAGTTGGTGCCACATCATCCTTACTAAACTCGGGATTTGAATTTTCTAATTCATTAGCCTTTCGTTTCTTTCCTAGTTCGAACTCGTCTTTTGTAATTTCCTGTATTTCTTCCTCGGGTTCACTTTCTTCCTCGGGTTCACTTTCCTCCTCGGGTTCACTTTCCTCCTCGGGTTCACTTTCCTCCTCGGGTTCACTTTCCTCCTCGGGTTCACTTTCCGGGTTCTCTATAGTTGGTTCATCCGGAATTTGTGAGTCTTCCCCAAAGATATCATTTTCGTCATCGGATAGGTTAATGACTGGAACACCATCTGAAGATTCTGGTTCGGAGTCGCTGAACGTGATGACAAGTTTTGAGCCCGACATCTATCACACAACAACTAACCCATTAGTAGTACATAATATTTACATATAAATTTTAACCAACAATGATAAGCAATGGTTTTTAAATCAGACCCGGTCAAAGTCCAGACTTACTAATGTATCCTAACGACTTATCAGTTAGACACACTAATGCAAACCTAGTTCGCTAAGACCACCGCTCTGATACCACATGTCATAACCCGTCCTTAACCATAAGAACGTGTTAGATAACGTATGATTTCATTGCGAGGTATTGACCTCTATATGCGACATTTTTAAAAGAGAAACTGCATATATTATACATTACAAACCATAACCATTATTTTTGTTACAAGCTTTAGACAATAAAAAGATGATTATCGTTTAGCGATAATCTTCGACTTACAAACTTTACATATAATGATAACAACACGATTTCGAGCATATTTTACAACACAAATCCTTGGGTATGCAGTTTTATTTTTGACACAAATATGCGTACGCAAGATCCTGCTCAAATTCAACATAATGCAGCGGAAGCTTTAGTAATCACCTGAGAATAGACATGTTTTAAAAGGTCAACATAAAGTTGGTGAGATATAGGTTTAATGCCGGCAGCAATATATATATATAGACCACAAGATTTCGTATATAAACAGTTTAATAAAAATATTCTAAGTGGTTGAGCACTTGGTAACCATACTTAACATTTAATCACGTCGCATATTCCCTTTATTATGAAATCTTACTACACCGTACCAAGTGTAGTCACGAAACGAAGTACTGTGCAACCGTTGAATACTGGTCGTCCAGTCCGGTTGGGGTTGTCAGGCCCGATAGATCTATCAACAGGATTCGCGTTTACAATACCGCTGTAAATAACAGTTACCAAGCTACAGGGAAGTATGCCAGTGGTACAACTCAACGTAGAATATATTTTTCAGTTACTTGTGTCCATAACGTAAAACATAAAATACATGTATTCTCATCCCGAAATATTTAGAGTTTAAAAGTGGGACTATATACTCACTTTCGTCTTGAAGATATATATATAATTTGACTTGGTCTCCGGTTGATATCACGAACCTATCCATATATAATATATCAATACCTTTTATTTTTAAACAAACGTCACATATATATACTTGTTATACTTTTAATACTTTGAATAATTCCTTAGTCCGTAGTTAGCAGTTCGTTGTTAGTAATTCAATTTTAATGGTTCATTTTTAGATGTTTAATATACCCGCAATGAAATAAATAAAACCCCCAACGAAATAAATAAAACCCCATCGTATATGTATTGGTCGAGATTAATCTTGACCCATGGTACCGGTGTTGTCAAATGACGTGTTACGTACAATCATGGGATCTTATGATTAATCTTCTCGTGTTGTTTACGGGTGATCCTGAACCATATAAAATTGAATTATAAGTACATATATATAAAATATCATGTTAACTTAAAAAGATGTGATTTATTTAATTTTTTCCCAATTATTTTCGTGGCTAAACTAGTCTTGGATATCCGATTTTGTTTCGGTCATAGTTTCTTCGTTACAACTCCGTTTTCGTTGATTCAACTTGCCATCTCCTTGGATCGAGTCCCTCTTTAAGACTATGAACTGTAAATACCTTAGTTTGTATTCAAAATCACACGGCATAGGTCAAACTTTAGTGAAACTTATGAAGTTAATCATTTTCCATCATGTAAACAACCTCAAATGATTATTTTTCTAAAAATACTTATACTTTGAGTTAAATCATGAAATTTTTATGTGTTATCATATTCATAGTAAAAATCATTTTTCCAGAAAATAAACCTCCAATTCAAAGTTTAAGATGGTTTTTAATTATCCAACCCAAAACAGCCCCCGGTTGCACTCCGACGTCGTAAATTCAGTTTTTAAGGTGTTCTTTGAAAAACCAAGTTATACCTTGTTAAGTTAGAATATAATTAAGATATGTTACAGGTCTTGAAGTATTTTAAAAGTTAAGTTAGAAGGATCTATTTAGGTTGCGAACAAGTTTGAAATCATTCAAACTATGTTCTAGTTTATAAACTCTTATATATATAGCTTTAAATATATGAATTGAAAAAGAGTTGAAGTAGAGTTTTTACCTCAAGTTTAAAATGTAAAGTTGCTGGAAAGAAGTAGTAAAATAAAAGTTGAGAGAGTTCTTGCAAGTGTGTGTGAAAATTGGAAGTAAAATTTGGAAAATGAATGTGTAAAAATGAGTTAGAAATGGTGCTTATTTATAGGCTTGAAAATTTGGTTTTTAGTGAAAATATCTAAGATAAGTTAAAATTTATTATGTCATGAATGACATATTATTCCAATAATTGAAGATTTCTATTGGTATATACCAATAGTAAATACTTCTAGAAGCTGTGTATAGTACCCTAGATATACGTATAGGATTATTGAGGAAACGGAACGAGAATTCAAATATAACTATCTTTTGTAAATATACTTATATTGTTTTATGTATAAAAGCCCTTTAAAAATGATTAAATACATTACTTATACGATATATGTATAAACATTATAAATCATCAGTATTTATGTCAAATAACGTTACGTAGGTTATTGTTTTGAAAACTTAAGTTAGTAGTTTCAAAATATACTTATGACTTTTTGTTATTAATACAAAATAAGATATTAAAACATCCTTAGATCATGTTAAATATGTATGTATAATTATCATATATTGTATAGTTCGTGATATCATCGGTCAAACTAGACGGTCAAACGTTGTGTAAAACTCTTTTCAAAAACATAAGTCTCAACAATTTGGATTGCTTATCATGTTGGTAAGGTTTAATTTATGTAAATATTAATCTCATAAGTATAGAACGATCGGAAAAGTGCGGGTCGTTACATTATTGGCAGGAAGTGTGCTGATTTGGTGAGACGATCAACTATTACCCAAATAGTATCAAAACCACTTGCAGTCCTTGACAATTTAGTGATGAAATCCATGGTAATGTTTTCCCATTTCCATTTCGGGATTTCGGGTTGTTGAAGTAGACCTGATGGTTTCTGATGCTCAGCTTTGACCTTAGAACACGTCAAACATTCTCCTACGTATTTAGCAACATCGGCTTTCATACCCGGCCACCAAAAATGTTTCTTGAGATCCTTGTACATCTTCCCCGTTCCAGGATGTATTGAGTATCTGGTTTTATGAGCTTCTCTAAGTACCATTTCTCTCATATCTCCAAATTTTGGTACCCAAATCCTTTCAGCCCTATACCGGGTTCCGTCTTCCCGAATATTAAGATGCTTCTCCGATCCTTTGGGTATTTCATCCTTTAAATTTCCCTCTTTTAAAACTCCTTGTTGCGCCTCTTTTATTTGAGTAGTAAGGTTATTATGAATCATTATATTCATAGATTTTACTCGAATGGGTTCTCTGTCCTTCCTGCTCAAGGCATCGGCTACCACATTTGCCTTTCCCGGGTGGTAACGAATCTCAAAGTCGTAATCATTCAATAATTCAATCCACCTACGCTACCTCATATTCAGTTGTTTCTGATTAAATATGTGTTGAAGACTGTTGTGGTCGGTATATATAATACTTTTGACCCCATATAAGTAGTGCCTCCAAGTCTTTAATGCAAAAACAACTGCGCCTAATTCCAAATCATGCGTCGTATAATTTTGTTCGTGAATCTTCAATTGTCTTGACGCATAAGCAATCACCTTCGTTCGTTGCATTAATACACAACCGAGACCTTGCTTTGATGCGTCACAATAAATCACAAAATCATCATTCCCTTCAGACAATGACAATATAGGTGCCGTAGTTAGCTTTTTCTTCAATAACTGAAACGCTTTCTCTTGTTCATCATTCCATTCAAATTTCTTCCCTTTATGCGTTAATGCAGTCAAGGGTTTTTCTATTCTGGAAAAGTCTTGGATGAACCTTCTGTAGTAACCAGCTAGTCCTAAAAACTGGCGTATGTGTTTCGGAGTTTTTGGGGTTTCCCACTTTTCAACAGTTTCTATCTTTGTCGGATCCACCTTAATACCTTCTTTGTTCACTATGTGACCGAGGAATTGAACTTCTTCCAACCAAAATGCACACTTTGAAAACTTAGCGTACAATTCTTCCTTCCTCAATACTTCTAACACCTTTCTCAAATGTTCACCGTGTTCTTGGTCATTCTTTGAGTAAATAAGTATGTCATCAATGAAAACAATGACAAACTTGTCAAGGTATGGTCCACACACTCGGTTCATAAGGTCCATGAACACAGCTGGTGCATTAGTTAAACCAAACGGCATGACCATAAACTCGTAATGACCGTAACGTGTTCTGAAAGCAGTCTTTGGAATATCATCTTCTTTCACCCGCATTTGATGATACCCGGAACGTAAGTCAATCTTTGAATACGCAGACGAGCCTTGTAGTTGATCAAATAAGTCGTCGCTTCTCGGTAGTGGGTAGCGGTTCTTGATGGTAAGTTTGTTCAACTCTCGGTAGTCGATACACAACCTGAATGTACCATCTTTCTTCTTGACAAACAAAACAGGAGCTCCCCACGGTGATGTACTTGGTCGAATGAAACCACGCTCTAAAAGTTCTTGTAATTGGTTTTGCAGTTCTTTCATCTCGCTGGGTGCGAGTCTGTAAGGAGCACGAGCTATTGGTGCAGCTCCTGGTACAAGATCTATTTGAAATTCAACGGATCGATGTGGGGGTAATCTCGGTAATTCTTTCGGAAATACATCGGGAAATTCTTTTGCAATGGGAACATCATTGATGCTCTTTTCTTCAGTTTGTACTTTCTCGACGTGTGCTAGAACAGCATAGCAACCTTTTCTTATTAGTTTTTATGCCTTCAAATTACTAATAAGATGTAGCTTCGTATTGCCCTTTTCTCCGTACACCATTAAGGGTTTTCCTTTTTCTCGTATAATGCGAATTGCATTTTTGTAACAAACGATCTCTGCTTTCACTTCTTTCAACCAGTCCATACCGATTATCACATCAAAACTCCCTAACTCTACTGGTATCAAATCAATCTTAAATGTTTCGCTAACCAGTTTAATTTCTCGATTCCGACATATATTATCTGCTGAAATTAATTTACCATTTGCTAATTCGAGTAAAAATTTACTATCCAAAGGCGTCAATGGACAACTTAATTTAGCACAAAAATCTGTACTCATATAGCTTCTATCCGTACCCGAATCAAATAAAACGTAAGCAGATTTATTGTCAATAAGAAACGTACCCGTAACAAGCTCCAGGTCTTCCTGTGCCTCTGCCGCATTAATATTGAAAACTCTTCCGCGGCCTTGTCCATTCGTGTTCTCCTGGTTCGGGAAATTTCTAATAATGTGGCCCGGTTTTCCACATTTATAACAAACTACATTGGCATAACTTGTTCCGACACTACTTGCTCCGCCATTACTCATTCCGACACCATTTGTTCCTTTCGTTCTATTAACCCCTGGTCCGTAGACCTCACACTTCGCTGCGCTATGACCATTTCTTTTACACTTGTTTCAAAATTTGGTGCAGAACCCCAAGTGATACTTTTCACACCTTTGGCATAGCTGCTTCTGATTGTTGTTGTTGTTGCGGTTATTATAGTTGTTGGGATGATTGTTGTAGTTGTTGTTGTTGTTGTTGTTGTTGTTGTTGGGCCGTTTGTTGTAGTTGCGATTGATGTTACGATTGTTGGGATAATTGTTGCGATTATTGTTGTAATTGCTGTTGTTTTATTGGTGATTCTTATCACCGTTTTCCTCCCACTTTCTTTTGACTTGCTTCACATTGGCCTCTTCAGCAGTCTGTTCTTTAATTCTTTCTTCAATCTGGTTCACTAGTTTGTGAGCCATTCTACATGCCTGTTGTATGGAGGCGGGCTCGTGTGAACTTATATCTTCTTGGATTCTTTTCGGTAATCCTTTCACAAACGCGTCAATCTTCTCTTCCTCATCTTCGAATGCTCCCGGACACAATAGGCACAATTCTGTGAATCGTCTTTCGTGCGTGGTAATATCAAATCCTTGGGTTCGTAACCCTCTAAGTTCTGTCTTGAGCTTATTGACCTCGGTTCTGGGACGGTACTTCTCGTTCATCAAGTGCTTGAATGCTGACCACGGTAGTGCGTACGCATCGTCTTGTCCCACTTGCTCTAGATAGGTATTCCACCATGTTAACGCAGAACCTGTGAAGGTATACGTAGCGTACTTCACTTTGTCCTCTTCAGTACACTTACTTATGGCAAACACCGATTCAACCTTCTCGGTCCACCGTTTCAATCCGATCGGTCCTTCAGTTCCATCAAATTCCAAAGGTTTGCAGGCAGTGAATTCTTTGTAGGTGCATCCTACACGATTTCCTGTACTGCTAGATCCAAGGTTATTGTTGGTATGTAGCGCAGCCTGTACTGCGGCTATGTTTGAAGCTAGAAAAGTACGGAATTCCTCTTCATTCATATTCACGGTGTGTCGAGTAGTCGGTGCCATTTCCTTCAAAATAGTCAAATGGAACAAGTTAATCATACAGAATATTAAGAGTAGTTAATAGTATTTCGTAGCATAATATGAACTCATTTATAAAAGCTTTTTCTTCATATTAGCGTTTTATAAGTTTAAATTCGGGTAGTACCTACCCGTTAAGTTCATACTTAGTAGCTAATATACAATTCAACTACTACAATTCTATATGAAAAACTGATTATAATAATATTTCGCGTTCAAACTTTTACACAATATTTTACAAACTTACAATACCGCTTATTTTACATATAGCATGAAATATAGCACACAAAATTTGATAATTCTAGCTAGTACACAAGTCGTTCAGCAAAGGCAATAAAGACACGTAATTCATACGTCCAGAAACAAGTCATGCATTCTAGTTTTACTAGGATTACTTCCCATCCTTGGTCTTGTGGAACATAACCGTTATGGCCGTTGATAAGACAGCGTGTTGTAACGTCGTCAAAGGGACGAGGGTTACGTAATGTCCAACAGTCCTGTAATAATCTAAAAACCTCATTTCTTACCCCAATTACCGACTCCGTCACTTGTGGGAACGTTTTGTTTAATAGTTATAGCCCGATGTTCCTCTTCTCACTTTGGTGAGAAGCGAACATTACTAATCCGTAAGCATAACATGCTTCTTTATGTTGCATGTTAGCCACTTTTTCTAAATCACGAAGTCCAATATTCGGATATATTGAGTCAAAATAATTTCTTAACCCATTGCGTAAAATAGCATTTGGGTTCCCCGCAATATATGCGTCAAAGTAAACACATCGTAACTTATGGATTTCCCAATGTGATATCCCCCATCTTTCGAACGAAAGCCTTTTATAAACCAAGGCATTCTTGGAACGTTCTTCGAATGTCTTACAAACTGATCTCGCCTTAAATAGTTGTGCCGAAGAATTCTGACCGACTCTAAACAAGATTTCATCAATCATGTCTCCGGGTAGGTCTCTTAAAATATTGGGTTGTCTATCCATTTTGTGTTTTTATACTGTAAAATACACAAGAGTTAGATTCATAAAAAAAATACTTATTAATACAAGCAATATTTACATATATCATAAAGCATAAGCACACTATATTACATATATTACACCACACGAATACAACTATCTTATTCCGACTCGCTTGTTTCTTCTTCTTCGGTTTTGGTTCGTTTTGCCAAGTTTCTAGGGATATATGATGTTCCCCTAATACGATCCGTCGTTTTCCACATTGGTTTAGAAAAACCTGGTGGTTTAGAGGTTCCCGGGTCATTGTTACAACTTAAGGACTTCGGGGGTTGACGATACATATAAAGTTCATCGGGGTTGGAATTAGATTTCTCTATTTTTATGCCCTTTCCCTTATTATTTTCTTTTGCCTTTTTAAATTCAGTTGGGGTAATTTCTATAACATCATCGGAATTCTCGTCGGAATCCGATTCATCGGAGAATTGGTAATCCTCCCAATATTTTGCTTCCTTGGCGGAAACACCATTGACCATAATTAACCTTGGTCGGTTGGTTGAGGATTTTCTTTTACTTAACCGTTTTATTATTTCCCCCACCGGTTCTATTTCTTCATCCGGTTCCGATTCTTCTTCCGGTTCCGATTCTTCTTCCGGTTCCGACTCTTCTTCCAGTTCCTCTTCGGGAATTTGTGAATCAGTCCACGAATCATTCCAATTTACATTTGACTCTTCATTATTATTAGGTGAGTCAATGGGACTTGTTCTAGAGGTAGACATCTATCACATAATATCAAACGCGTTAAGAGATTAATATATCACATAATATTCACATGTTAAAAATATATAGTTTCCAACAAAATTTGTTAAGCAATCATTTTTCAAGTAAACACGGTCGAAGTCCAGACTCACTAATGCATCCTAACAAATTCGATAAGACACACTAATGCAAAATTCTGGTTCTCTAAGACCAACGCTCGGATACCAACTGAAATGTCCCGTTCTTATTGATTAAAAACGTTCCATATTAATTGATTTCGTTGCGAGGTTTTTGAAGGTATTTCATATGCCCGAGAGACATAATTAATTAATGTGGCCAATGTGTTATGATCCAAGTCGGGTCATACCCAATAACAAACCGTCAACACTTTTATGTATTTATTTTAATGAGTGGATCTTTAAAATAAATACTTGACACTTAGACTTTAGAAATTGGTTTTCTAAAGATAAAATGCAAGAAATAATTATTTGGATAATTATAGGTGCAAGTTTAATTATTTATGATTAAACTTATATGTGTGTGTTATAATTTTATAAAGTGGCTTATAAAATTATATATATATATATATATATATATATATATATATATATATATATATATATATATATATATATATATATATATATATATATATATATATGTGCAAGTTATATATTTATCTTTGTAATTGGTATATAAAGATAAAAACAAGTACATGTATTAATATATAAAAGTGCAAGTATCATGGGATTTAATTTATCAAGTTTATAAAATATAAAAGATAAAAATTAAAATGGGGAGGGAAGGGGGCGGTTTTGAGGGCTCCTAGGCACCTCCCTCATTGGTTTTTATTAACTTGTAATTACTCCTAAACTAGCATGCTTGCACAAAAAAACACACGCACACTTTACTACTTGCAAATTTGAAAATCAAACCTCCCTTTCATTCTCCTTTTGGCCGAAATTTTGGGAGCAAAGAAGGGTTCTTTCAAGCTTGATTTTCTTGTTATTTTGTGTCTTAAATCCTAACCAAGAAGAGGGTGTTGATTCAAGGGTTTGTGGGTATCAAAGGCTTGAGGTTTCAAGTGAGAAACTAGCATCTTCATCATCTTCATCTTGTTTCTTCAACCTCCATTTTGGAGAAGGTATAAACACCTCTTACTAACTCTATTTACATTTTAGTATATTTTCAAGACTAGATCTATAAATGGAATTCATGTTTAAAAGGTTAAACTACACATGCAAGGACTTAAAATTGCTTCCGCTTGATATATACATATACACGAATTTATATATACATAAAATGGGTTTTGTGACTTTGTTTATGTGTTGAATTGCATCAATGGTATCTAGAGCCAAAG
The DNA here is from genome assembly GCF_046630445.1 of Rutidosis leptorrhynchoides. Taxonomy (NCBI): domain Eukaryota; kingdom Viridiplantae; phylum Streptophyta; class Magnoliopsida; order Asterales; family Asteraceae; genus Rutidosis; species Rutidosis leptorrhynchoides. Next base: position 695,419,544 of record NC_092335.1, read on the forward strand.
TCTTGTTAATATGCTTCTTGTTTTTGGCTAGTAAACTCATTTATTTTGCAATCTACCAACATGCATGAAAGTAGAATGAAAAATCTTGAGTTTTGGTGGGGTTTTGGTTTTGGCCGAATTTTTGAACCCCAAAAATGGGTTTGGGATCTCAAAGTTTGGCCAAGATTTGTTGTTGTTTTGGTTCACAATCATGCCTTGACCTTGTGGTTGGATTTGTGTGTGATTTGGTTGATTATTCATTCTTATGGTTTGTAATAATTATTCATTCATTTTGGTTTGTAAAAGTTGTAATTAATCTTGTAATTACTTGATGTAATTTATTCTATTTGGTTTGTAAAATAGAATAGGTTGTTATTTCATTTTCTAGAAAAGAAATCTATTAGGATATAATTTTGTAAAGAGAAAATGAAGATTCATGAAGAAGATTACAAGTTGGAACTTTGAAGATTACAAGATTAAGTGGGAGATTTTGTTTAAAATCTCTTACTTGTTTAACCCTTTAGGTAACACTTGTTTTGGCTAAACAAGTGCTTACCACTTTGGCATGATTGTGGACTTTTATTTTGCATGCTTGTATGGTTTTTTGTATGTGTTTAGTTGATACAAAATCTCTTGAAACAACTTGCAAAAATGACATTATAATTGGTTATAATTATAACAACATGACACTAATAAATGGTTATTAGGTACTAGATGAAATTGTAAATAAAATGGTTTATTTAAAAGGTAATGAATTGGTAATTGGTTTACTAAAAGGACATGAAAATAGGTTTTTCATAAAACACTACACACCAAATGCATGTTGGTGTATAGCATTTTGTTTTCTAAACTAGAAAGTAGAAAACATAAAATCCCTCTAACTAAAACAAGGTAAACAAGTTAAACGCCATCCTTTTATGGAAACACTTAGACATATTAGGAATCTCTTGATGGGATAAAGGTCACCTAACCGTCATGAGTGAACTAATATGAATAAGGTACACTTCGCATACATGTGGGATAAAGGTCACCTAACCACTTGTAGGTTAAGTCTATATGTTTACACAAGTAGGACGACTTGATTTGGGAATCATGAACTTAGGGTCACCGAAGCATGAGGAACAAATAGGCGTTGATGGGATTAATATGCCATGCAAAAGGATTGCATGATCCCATAACTTAGAAGTTGCAAAAGGATTACAATTGTCATTATGACTACCTAGCTAAATCAAATGACGGGATAAAGGTCACCTAACCGGAATTTGATTTACCGTTGGATTCTAATATTTAATAAAACAAATTAAAAGGGTATTGTTTATTAAATCTAAAATCGATACTTAAAATGAACCTTGTTGAATTTTGTAGATGGCCGCTAATAACAACAACAACATGCAAAACGCACCACTTAACATGAACAACCTATCGTTACGGTCTCTCCTCGAGAAAGACAAACTCAACCATACCAACTTTATGGATTGGTTCCGCAATCTTCGGATTGTCCTCAAACAAGAGGATAAAGCGTATGTACTTGAGGACCCCATTCCCGATCAACCGGATGAGAATGATGTGGAGGCAATGGCCTCTTACGATAAGTATTGCCACGACTCCCTTCAAGTCTCATGCTTAATGCTTGGGACTATGATACCCGAACTCCAAAAGGATTTCGAGCACCATAGTGCATACGACATGATAACGCAATTGAAGGAGATGTTCCTTCAACAAGCGCGTGTCGAGCGCTTCGAAACGGTTCGGGCGCTACATGCTTGTCGTATGGACGATACCCAATCGGTTTCATCTTATGTACTTAAGATGAAAAGCCTTATCGATCGTGCTAGCCGTCTTAACCTAAACATATCTAATGAGTTAGCCACCGATCTTATCCTTAACTCCCTATCAAAAAGGTTTGATCAATTTGTAATTAATTACAATATGAATGGGATGGATAAGAGCATAGGTGAGCTTCACGGTATGCTTAGAACGGCGGAAACTAGCATGGGTAAAAGGGCTTTACCCGTGTTAGCAATTGATCAAGGTGGATCCAAAGGTAACACCTCTAAGCCTAAGGTGGCTAAGAGAAAAGGACCCGCCCATCAAGGCAAAGGGAAGGGGAAGATGGTTACCCCAACCATCAACAAGGCTAAGAAGCAAAAGGTAGCCGAGAAGGTAAACCCCAAGGAAGACCCATGTTTCGGTTGCGGTGAGATGGGTCATTGGAAACGAAACTGTCCGGTCTACCTTAAGGAGTTGAAGGACAAGAGGGAAGCAGGGCAAACCTCAGGTAATATATATATGGTATATATAGAGCTTAGTATTACTTCTTCTAATACATGGGTATTAGACACTGGATGTGGAACTCATATTTGCAATTCTTTGCAGGGGTTCAAAAGAAGTGATCATAAGGCGGGAACATCAAGTCTCTATATAGGCAATGGTGCAAAGGTGCATGTTAAAGCTCAGGGAGATTTTATTTTGAAGCTTCCAAGCGGATTGGAACTTATTTTAGAAAATGTTTTGTATGCTCCGGATTTGTGTAGAAACATTATTTCTATTTCTCGCTTAAAACAATGTGGTTACGTTGTTAATTTTATTGATGATGATATTCATGTTTCTAAAGATAATGTATTCTATTTCAAGGCTTCGCCTTCAAATGGAATTTATGAATTGGTTCATGATGACGCATCATCGAGCTCTATATACCATACTAGCACCAAGAAACTCAAAAGGGATTTGAGTGATTCCTATTTATGGCATTGTCGCCTTGGTCACATAAACAAGAACCGAATGCATACACTTCAAAAGAATGGACTTTTGAAATCAAATGAAATGGATTCGTTTGATGTATGTGAATCTTGTTTACAAGGCAAGATGACTAAAGCACCTTTCAAAGGGACTTATGAAAGGGCTAAAGATTTATTAGGATTAATACATTCGGATGTATGTGGAGCCTTTAAACCCATGACTAGGAATGGTGAAAGATACTTTGTTACTTTCATTGATGACTTTAGTCGTTTCGGATATGTCTACTTATTAAGACACAAGGACGAAACGTTTGAAGCATTCAAAGAATATCAAAACGAAGTACAAAATCAACTCAATAGGACAATTAAGGTACTTCGTACCGATAGAGGAGGTGAATACCTAAGCGATGCCTTCCAAGATCATCTTAGGAGTTGTGGGATTATCTCCCAACTTACTCCACCCGGAACACCCCAACTTAATGGAGTTTCCGAAAGGAGGAACCGAACCCTAATGGATATGGTTCGATCTATGATGGCAAGAAGCTCGTTACCTCTATCATTTTGGGGTTATTGTCTAAGCTCCGCGGCTCGTATTTTAAATATGGCCCCAACCAAGAAAGTGGAACGAACTCCTCATGAGATGTGGTTTGGAAAACCACCCTCTCTTTCATACTTAAAAGTATGGGGATGTGAAGCTTATCCTAAGCGTTATGTAGCTAATAAGCTACATGCTCGATCCACAAAGTGTATCTTCATAGGATATCCCAAAGATGACATGGGATATTACTTCTATGATCCATCCGAGCAAACGGTATTTGTTGCTCGAAAAGTGGAATTCCTTGAAACCAAATTCCTTATGAAAGGTGATGGTGAAAGGAAGATAGATCTTGTAGAGGTACAAGATCAAGCCGATGATACACAATTGGTTGGCACTAGTACTCAACATGAGGATGTTGAAAATGATCAAGTGGATGATCAAGGTACACAAGACGTTCGAAGATCTAGTAGGATTAGTAATCCTCCCGAGAGATATGGGTTTCTTGTGGATGGTTGCTATACGGTTGATTTGGATGAACCGACAAACTACAAAGATGCTTTATCAAGGATTGATAAAGATAAATGGCAGGAAGCCATGAACGCCGAGATGCAATCCATGTATGAAAACCAAGTTTGGGAACTTGTTGTGCAACCTCCTAGCTCTAAGCTAGTTGATTGCAAATGGCTTTTCAAGAAATAAACCGACATACATGGAAACTTGGATACATACAAAGCTAGACTTGTAGCAAAAGGTTTCACTCAAACTCAAGCGGTTGACTATGATGAAACTTTCTCGCCAGTGGCAATGCTAAAGTCTATTAGGATATTATTTGCCATTGCTGCTCACTATGACTATGAAATATGGCAAATGGATGTCAAAACCGCTTTCCTAAATGGATATCTTGAGGAAGATGTCTATATGGTACAGCCCGAAGGTTTTGTTGATCCGAAAAATCCTAAAAAGGTATGCAAGTTAAAGAAATCAATCTACGGATTGAAACAAGCATCTAGAATGTGGAATCATCGTTTTAATGAAGAGGCAAAGAAATTTGGCTTCATTAAAAATGGTGATGAAGCTTGTATATACAAGAAGGCTAGTGGGAGCTCTATAATGTTCCTTGTGCTATATGTGGATGATATATTATTGTTTGGGAATGATATTACCACAATGCAAGAAGTCAAAACTTGGATAAAGAGTTGCTTCTCCATTAAGGATCTTGGAGAAGCACAATACATATTGGGGATTGAGATCTATAGGAATAGATCCAAGAGATTGATAGGTTTAAGTCAAAGTACATACATTGATAAAATCTTGAAAAGGTTCAAGATGGAAAACTCTAAGAAAGGTTTGGTACCTATTCAAAAGGGAACCGTTCTCAGTTCATCTCAGTGTCCTACCACGAAAGATGAACAAGAGAGAATGAAGAAAGTCCCATACGCATCTGCTATTGGGTCTATCATGTATGCAATGATATGTACTAGACCGGATGTGTCATGCGCTTTAAGCTTGACAAGTAGATACCAGAATAACCCAGGAAATAGTCATTGGACTGCGGTTAAATGTATATTGAAATACCTTAGAAGGACTAAGGATATGTTTCTAATATATGGGTCTGGTGAGGAGGATCTCGCTGTAAAAGGTTACGTGGACGCGAGTTTCCAAACTGATCGAGATGACTCTCGATCACAATCCGGTTATGTCTTCATGTTGAATGGTGGTGCGGTCTCTTGGAAGAGCTCAAAACAGGAAGTTGTTGCGTTATCCACTACAGAGTCGGAGTACATTGCCGCCTCATTGGCAGCCCAAGAAGCTGCATGGATGAAGAAATTCATCGACGACTTAGGAGTGGTCCCTTCCATTCAGGACCCTCTTGAGATCTTTTGTGACAACGAGGGTGTGATTGCTCAAATCAAGGAACCTCGTGCTCATCAAAAGACTCGTCACATTGAGCGGAGATTCAACTACATTAGGGATGAGGTTGAAAAGGGAAAGATATGTATTCACAAAGTTCACACAGATCATAATGTTGCGGATCCACTCACGAAGCTTTTACATGGGCCAAAACATGAGGGACATGTTTGTGCATTAGGGCTTCAATATTCTAGTGATTGGAAATGATCTATTTTATGTATTGTAATGGAACGAATTAGTTCAAACTCATTAATATAATTATGGTATTAATTTATTTATGAGTCATGTTCCAATTTTGCATATTTTATCCATGAATAAACTATTATTCTGAATTCCGTAGTTGATCACATTTGTGGGAACAAGTGTGAGGTCTAGACTATTATGAACTTGGATTGGTTAGCATTCAAATGGTGAATGTGGGGCAAGGTTGCGACCAAGGTTCATAGATATTTGTGGGACACAAATATTGGAAGACCCGTTCTCAAGATTTACTATATGGAGCCTTTGTGGTTGATCACATGTAATCTTGAGTAAAGGAGAATATCATTATATCCTCTGACCTGAGACACATATTGGGTTCAGACATTCACCGAATATTGTGCCTTGATTCTTTCCTTCGCTATTCTGAAACATGGTAGTACATAAGGGAGGCTTCAGGTATGGTACGAAGTGTAGTGTCTAGGACGTATGTAATCAAGATGGAATTTGTCCCTCTTATTCGTTGAGAGTCGGATGTCTAAGGCCTGATAAAGTTAGATCTATAAGAGAGTGATCACTCTATGTCTCTTGGATTTGACATGACATCTGGGACGAAAGGATATATTGAAAGATTCACCTAAAATCATATTCGAGATGGGAACTCGAAAGGGATGATGTTATTGAATGGCACTAAGTCATAACACATTGGGGGTGATGGACGGTCGTTAGGTGGTATCCGTCACTTGCATTAATTCCTTATGTTTCTCGTGCAAGTGGGAGATTGAAGGTATTTCATATGCCCGAGAGACATAATTAATTAATGTGGCCAATGTGTTATGATCCAAGTCGGGTCATACCCAATAACAAACCGTCAACACTTTTATGTATTTATTTAATGAGTGGATCTTTAAAATAAATACTTGACACTTAGACTTTAGAAATTGGTTTTCTAAAGATAAAATGCAAGAAATAATTATTTGGATAATTATAGGTGCAAGTTTAATTATTTATGATTAAACTTATATGTGTGTGTTATAATTTTATAAAGTGGCTTATAAAATTATATATATATATATATATATACATGTGCAAGTTATATATTTATCTTTGTAATTGGTTTATAAAGATAAAAACAAGTACATGTATTAATATATAAAAGTGCAAGTATCATGGGATTTAATTTATCAAGTTTATAAAATATAAAAGATAAAAATTAAAATGGGGAGGGAAGGGGGCGGTTTTGAGGGCTCCTAGGCACCTCCCTCATTGGTTTTTATTAACTTGTAATTACTCCTAAACTAGCATGCTTGCACAAAAAAACACACACACACTTTACTACTTGCAAATTTGAAAATCAAACCTCCCTTTCATTCTCCTTTTGGCCAAAATTTTGGGAGCAAAGAAGGGTTCTTTCAAGCTTGATTTTCTTGTTATTTTGTGTCTTAAATCCTAACCAAGAAGAGGGTGTTGATTCAAGGGTTTGTGGGTATCAAAGGCTTGAGGTTTCAAGTGAGAAACTAGCATCATCATCATCTTCATCTTGTTTCTTCAACCTCCATTTTGGAGAAGGTATAAACACCTCTTACTAGCTCTATTTACATTTTAGTATATTTTCAAGACTAGATCTATAAATGGAATTCATGTTTAAAAGGTTAAACTACACATGCAAGGACTTAAAATTGCTTCCGCTTGATATATACATATACACGAATTTATATATACATAAAATGGGTTTTGTGACTTTGTTTATGTGTTGAATTCTATCAGTTTTGACCTCTATATGAGACGTTTTTCAAAGACTGCATTCATTTTAAAACAAACCATAACCTTTATTTCATCAATAAAGGTTTAAAAAGCTTTACGTAGATTATCAAATAATGATAATCTAAAATAACCTGTTTACACACGACCATTACATAATAGTTTACAATACAAATATGTTACAACAAAATAAGTTTCTTGAATGCAGTTTTTACACAATATCATACAAGCATGGACTCCAAATCTCGTCCTTATTTAAGTATGCGACAGCGGAAGCTCTTAATAATCACCTGAGAATAAACATGCTTAAAACGTCAACAAAAATGTTGGTGAGTTATAGGTTTAACCTATATATATCAAATCATAATAATAGACCACAAGATTTCATATTTCAATACACATCCTATACATAGAGATAAAAATCATTCATATGGTGAACACCTGGTAACCGACATTAACAAGATGCATATATAAGAATATCCCCATCATTCCGGGACACCCTTCGGATATGATATAAATTTCGAAGTACTAAAGCATCCGGTACTTTGGATAGGGTTTGTTAGGCCCAATAGATCTATCTTTAGGATTCGCGTCAATTAGGGTGTCTATTCCCTAATTCTTAGATTACCAGACTTAATAAAAAGGGGCATATTCGATTTCGATAATTCAACCATAGAATGTAGTTTCACGTACTTGTGTCTATTTTGTAAATCATTTATAAAACCTGCATGTATTCTCATCCCAAAAATATTAGATTTTAAAAGTGGGACTATTACTCACTTTCACAGATTTTTACTTCGTCGGGAAGTAAGACTTGGCCACTGGTTGATTCACGAACCTATAACAATATATACATATATATATCAAAGTATGTTCAAAATATATTTACAACACTTTTAATATATTTTGATGTTTTAAGTTTATTAAGTCAGCTGTCCTCGTTAGTAACCTACAACTAGTTGTCCACAGTTAGATGTACAGAAATAAATCGATAAATATTATCTTGAATCAATCCATGACCCAGTGTATACGTATCTCAGTATTGATCACAACTCAAACTATATATATTTTGGAATCAACCTCAACCCTGTATAGCTAACTCCAACATTCACATATAGAGTGTCTATGGTTGTTCCGAAATATATATAGATGTGTCGACATGATAGGTCGAAACATTGTATACGTGTCTATGGTATCTCAAGATTACATAATATACAATACAAGTTGATTAAGTTATGGTTGGTATAGATTTGTTACCAATTTTCACGTAGCTAAAATGAGAAAAATTATCCAATCTTGTTTTACCCATAACTTCTTCATTTTAAATCCGTTTTGAGTGAATCAAATTGCTATGGTTTCATATTGAACTCCATTTTATGAATCTAAACAGAAAAAGTATAGATTTATAGTCGGAAAAATAAGTTACAAGTCTTTTTTGTAAAGGTAGTCATTTCAGTCGAAAGAACGACGTCTAGATGACCATTTTAGAAAACATACTTTCACTTTGAGTTTAACCATAATTTTTGGATATAGTTTCATGTTCATAATAAAAATCATTTTCTCAGAATAACAACTTTTAAATCAAAGTTTATCATAGTTTTTAATTAACTAACCCAAAACAGCCCGCGGTGTTACTACGACGGCGTAAATCCGGTTTTACGGTATTTTTCGTGTTTCCAGGTTTTAAATCATTAAGTTAGCTTATCATATAGATATAGAACATGTGTTTAGTTGATTTTAAAAGTCAAGTTAGAAGGATTAACTTTTGTTTGCGAACAAGTTTAGAATTAACTAAACTATGTTCTAGTGATTACAAGTTTAAACCTTCGAATAAGATAGCTTTATATATATGAATTGAATGATGTTATGAACATCATTACTACCTTAAGTTCCTTGGATAAACCTACTGGAAAAGAAAAAAATGGATCTAGCTTCAACGGATCCTTGGATGGCTCGAAGTTCTTGAAGCAGAATCATGACACGAAAACAAGTTCAAGTAAGATCATCACTTGAAATAAGATTGTTATAGTTATAGAAATTGAACCAAAGTTTTAATATGATTATTACCCTGTATTAGAATGATAACCTACTGTAAGAAACAAAGATTTCTTGAGGTTGGATGATCACCTTACAAGATTGGAAGTGAGCTAGCAAACTTGAAAGTATTCTTGATTTTATGTAACTAGAACTTGTAGAATATATGAAGAACACTTAGAACTTGAAGATAGAACTTGAGAGAGATCAATTAGATGAAGAAAATTGAAGAATGAAAGTGTTTGTAGGTGTTTTTGGTCGTTGGTGTATGGATTAGATATAAAGGATATGTAATTTTGTTTTCATGTAAATAAGTCATGAATGATTACTCATATTTTTGTAATTTTATGAGATATTTCATGCTAGTTGCCAAATGATGGTTCCCACATGTGTTAGGTGACTCACATGGGCTGCTAAGAGCTGATAATTGGAGTGTATATACCAATAGTACATACATCTAAAAGCTGTGTATTGTACGAGTACGAATACGGGTGCATACTAGTAGAATTGTTGATGAAACTGAACGAGGATGTAATTGTAAGCATTTTTGTTAAGTAGAAGTATTTTGATAAGTGTATTGATGTAGTGACCCGAACTTTTCCATGTTTATATATATTAATTGAGATTGATATTTACATGATTAAATGTTTCCAACATGTTAAGCAATCAAACTTGTTAAGACTTGATTAATTGAAATATGTTTCATATAGACAATTGACCACCCAAGTTGACCGGTGATTCACGAACGTTAAAACTTGTAAAAACTATACGATGACATATATATGGTTATATATATAGTTAACATGTTTTTATTATAAGTATGTATCTCATTAGGTATTTTAACAATGAGTTATATACATAAAAATGAGACTATTAATTTAAGAAACTCGAAAACGATATATATAACGATTATCGTTATAACAACGTCTTACTAGGTACATATGAATCATATTAAGATATTAATACACTTGGTTAATTATGTTAAATGATAAGTAAATATATTATTAAGTGTATTAACAATGAAATACATATGTAAAAATAAGACTACTAACTTAATGATTTCGAAACGAGACATATATGTAACGATTATCGTTGTAACGACATTTAACTGTATATACATCATACTGAGATATATTATATATCATAATATCATGATAATATAACAATTTAATATCTCATTTGTTATAATAAACAATGGGTTAACAACATTCAACAAGATCGTTAACCTAAAGGTTTCAAAACAACACTTACATGTAACGACTAACGATGACTTAACGACTCAGTTAAAATGTATATACATGTAGTGTTTTAATATGTATTTATACACTTTTGAAAGACTTCAATACACTTATCAAAATACTTCTACTTAACAAAAATGCTTACAATTACATCCTCGTTCAGTTTCATCAACAATTCTACTCGTATGCACCCGTATTCGTACTCGTACAATACACAGCTTTTAGATGTATGTACTATTGGTATATACACTCCAATGATCAGCTCTTAGCAGCCCATGTGAGTCACCTAACACATGTGGGAACCATCATTTGGCAACTAGCATGAAATATCTCATAAAATTACAAAAATATGAGTAATCATTCATGACTTATTTACATGAAAACAAAATTACATATCCTTTATATCTAATCCATACACCAACGACCAAAAACACCTACAAACACTTTAATTCTTCAATTTTCTTCATCTAATTGATCTCTCTCAAGTTCTATCTTCAAGTTCTAAGTGTTCTTCATAAATTCTACAATTTCTAGTAGCATAAAATCAAGAATACTTTCAAGTTTGCTAGCTCACTTCCAATCTTGTAAGGTGATCATCCAACCTCAAGAAATCTTTGTTTCAAACAGTAGGTTATCATTCTAATACAAGGTAATAATCATATTCAAACTTTGGTTCAATTTCTATAACTATAACAATCTTATTTCAAGTGATGATCTTACTTGAACTTGTTTTCGTGTCATGATTCTGCTTCAAGAACTTCGAGCCATCCAAGGATCCATTGAAGCTAGATCCATTTTTCTCTTTTCCAGTAGGTTTACCAAGGAACTTAAGGTAGTAATGATGTTCATAACATCATTCGATTTATACATATAAAGCTATCTTATTCGAAGGTTTAAACTTGTAATCACTAGAACATAGTTTAGTTAATTCTAAACTTGTTCGCAAACAAAAGTTAATCCTTCTAACTTGACTTTTAAAATCAACTAAACACATGTTCTATATCTATATGATATGCTAACTTAATGATTTAAAACCTGGAAACACGAAAAACACCGTAAAACCGGATTTACACCGTCGTAGTAACACCGCGGGCTGTTTTGGGTTAGTTAATTAAAAACTATGATAAACTTTGATTTTAAAGTTTTTATTCTGAGAAAATGATTTTTATTATGAACATGAAACTATATCCAAAAATTATGATTAAACTCAAAGTGGAAGTATGTTTTATAAAATGGTCATCTAGACGTCGTTCTTTCGACTGAAATGACTACCTTTACAAAAACGACTTGTAACTTATTTTTCCGACTATAAACCTATACTTTTCTGTTTAGATTCATAAAATAGAGTTCAATATGAAACCATAGCAATTTGATTCACTCAAAACGGATTTAAAATGAAGAAGTTATGGATAAAACAAGATTGGATAATTTTTCTCATTTTAGCTACGTGAAAATTGGTAACAAATCTATTCCAACCATAACTTAATCAACTTGTATTGTATATTATGTAATCTTGAGATACCATAGACACGTATGCAATGTTTCGACCTATCATGTCGACACATCTATATATATTTCGGAACAACCATAGACACTCTATATGTGAATGTTGGAGTTAGCTATACAGGGTTGAGGTTGATTCCAAAATATATATAGTTTGAGTTGTGATCAATACTGAGATACGTATACACTGGGTCGTGGATTGATTCAAGATAATATTTATTGATTTATTTCTGTACATCTAACTGTGGACAACTAGTTGTAGGTTACTAACGAGGACAGCTGACTTAATAAACTTAAAACATCAAAATATATTAAAAGTGTTGTAAATATATTTTGAACATACTTTGATATATATGTATATATTGTTATAGGTTCGTGAATCAACCAGTGGCTAAGTCTTACTTCCCGACGAAGTAAAAATCTGTGAAGGTGAGTTATAGTCCCACTTTTAAAATCTAATATTTTTGGGATGAGAATACATGCAGGTTTTATAAATGATTTACAAAATAGACACAAGTACGTGAAACTACATTCTATGGTTGAATTATCGAAATCGAATATGCCCCTTTTTATTAAGTCTGGTAATCTAAGAATTAGGGAACAGACACCCTAATTGACGCGAATCCTAAAGATAGATCTATTGGGCCTAACAAACCCCATCCAAAGTACCGGATGCTTTAGTACTTCGAAATTTATATCATATCCGAAGGGTGTCCCGGAATGATGGGGATATTCTTATATATGCATCTTGTTAATGTCGGTTACCAGGTGTTCACCATATGAATGATTTTTATCTCTATGTATGGGATGTGTATTGAAATATGAAATCTTGTGGTCTATTATTATGATTTGATATATATAGGTTAAACCTATAACTCACCAACATTTTTGTTGACGTTTTAAGCATGTTTATTCTCAGGTGATTATTAAGAGCTTCCGCTGTCGCATACTTAAATAAGGACGAGATTTGGAGTCCATGCTTGTATGATATTGTGTAAAAACTGCATTCAAGAAACTTATTTTGTTGTAACATATTTGTATTGTAAACCATTATGTAATGGTCGTGTGTAAACAGGATATTTTAGATTATCATTATTTGATAATCTACGTAAAGCTTTTTAAACCTTTATTGATGAAATAAAGGTTATGGTTTGTTTTAAAATGAATGCAGTCTTTGAAAAACGTCTCATATAGAGGTCAAAACCTCGCAACGAAATCAATTAATATGGAACGTTTTTAATCAATAAGAACGGGACATTTCAGTTGGTATCCGAGCGTTGGTCTTAGAGAACCAGAATTTTGCATTAGTGTGTCTTATCGAGTTTGTTAGGATGCATTAGTGAGTCTGAACTTCGACCGTGTTTACTTAAAAAAAATGATTGCTTAACAAATTTTGTTGGAAACTATATATTTTTAACATGTGAATATTATGTGATATATTAATCTCTTAACGCGTTTGGTATTATGTGATAGATGTCTACCTCTAGAACAAGTCCCATTGACTCACCTAATAATAATGAAGAGTCAAATGTAAATTGGAATGATTCGTGGACTGATTCACAAGTTCCCGAAGAGGAACCGGAAGAAGAGTCGGAACCGGAAGAAGAATCGGAACCGGAAGAAGAATCGGAACCGGATGAAGAAATAGAACCGGTGGGGGAAATAATAAAACGGTTAAGTAAAAGAAAATCCTCAACCAACCGACCAAGGTTAATTATGGTCAATGGTGTTTCCGCCAAGGAAGCAAAATATTGGGAGGATTACCAATTCTCCGATGAATCGGATTCCGACGAGAATTCCGATGATGTTATAGAAATTACCCCAACTGAATTTAAAAAGGCAAAAGAAAATAATAAGGGAAAGGGCATAAAAATAGAGAAATCTAATTCCAACCCCGATGAACTTTATATGTATCGTCAACCCCCGAAGTCCTTAAGTTGTAACAATGACCCGGGAACCTCTAAACCACCAGGTTTTTCTAAACCAATGTGGATCACGACGGCTCGTATTAGGGGAACATCATATATCCCTAGAAACTTGGCAAAACGAACCAAAACCGAAGAAGAAGAAACGAGCGAGTCGGAATAAGATAGTTGTATTCGTGTGGTGTAATATATGTAATATAGTGTTCGTATGCTTTATGATATATGTAAAAATTGCTTGTATTAATAAGTATTTTTTTATGAATCTAACTCTTATCTATTTTACAGTTTAAAAACACAAAATGGATAGACAACCCAATATTTTAAGAGACCTACCCGGAGACATGATTGATGAAATCTTGTCTAGAGTCGGCCAGAATTCCTCGGCACAACTATTTAAGGCGAGATCAGTTTGTAAGACATTCGAAGAACGTTCCAAGAATGTCTTGGTTTATAAGAGACTTTCGTTTGAAAGATGGGGGATATCACATTGGGAAACCCATAAGTTACGATGTGTTTACTTTGACGCATATATTGCGGGGAACCCAAATGCTATTTTACGCAACGGGTTAAGAAATTATTTTGACTCAATATATCCGAATATTGGACTTCGTGATTTAGAAAAAGCGGCTAACATGCAACATAAAGAAGCATGTTATGCTTACGGATTAGTAATGTTCGCTTCTCACCAAAGTGAGAACAAGAACATCGGGCTACAACTATTAAACAAAACGTTTCCACAAGTGACGGAGTCGGTAATTGGGGTAAGAAATGAGGTTTTTAGATTATTACGGGACTGTTGGACATTACGTAACCCTCGTCCCTTTGACGACGTTACAACACGCTGTCTTATCAACGGCCATAACGGTTATGTTGCACAAGACCAAGGATGGGAAGTAGTCCTAGTAAAACCAGAATGCATGACTTGTTTCTGGACGTATGAATTATGTGTCTTTATTGCCTTTGCTGAACGACTTGTGTACTAGCTAGAATTATCTTCACAACTATCTTGTATCAAAGTTATTGTGTGCTATATTTCATGCTTTATGTAAAATAAGCGGTATTGTAAGTTTGTAAAATATTGTATAAAAGTTTGAACGCGAAATATTATTATAATCAGTTTTTTCATATAGAATTGTAGTAGTTGAATTGTATATTAGCTACTAAGTATGAACTTAACGGGTAGGTACTACCCGAATTTAAACTTATAAAACGCTAATATGAAGAAAAAGCTTTTATAAATGAGTTTATATTATGCTACGAAATACTATTAACTACTCTTAATATTCTGTATGATTAACTTGTTCCAGTTGACTATTTTGAAGGAAATGGCACCGACTACTCGACACACAGTGAATATGAATGAAGAGGAATTCCGTACTTTTCTAGCTTCAAACATAGCCGCAGTACAGGCTGCGCTACATACCAACAATAACCTTGGATCTAGCAGTACAGGAAATCGTGTAGGATGCACTTACAAAGAATTCACTGCCTGCAAACCTTTGGAATTTGATGGAACCGAAGGACCGATCGGATTGAAACGGTGGACCGAGAAGGTCGAATCGGTGTTTGCCATAAGTAAGTGTACTGAAGAGGACAAAGTGAAGTACGCTACGCATACCTTCACAGGTTCTGCGTTAACATGGTGGAATACCTATCTAGAGCAAGTGGGACAAGACGATGCGTACGCACTACCATGGTCAGCATTCAAGCACTTGATGAACGAGAAGTACCGTCCCAGAACCGAGGTCAATAAGCTCAAGACAGAACTTAGAGGGTTACGAACCCAAGGATTTGATATTACCACGTACGAAAGACGATTCACAGAATTGTGCCTATTGTGTCCGGGAGCATTCGAAGATGAGGAAGAGAAGATCGACGCGTTCGTGAAAGGATTACCGGAAAGAATCCAAGAAGATATAAGTTCACACGAGCCCGTCTCCATACAACAGGCATGTAGAATGGCTCACAAACTCGTGAACCAAATTGAAGAAAGAATTAAAGAACAGACTGCTGAAGAGGCCAATGTGAAGCAAGTCAAAAGAAAGTGGGAGGAAAACGGTGATAAGAATCACCAATACAACAACAACAGCAATTACAACAATAATCGCAACAATTATCCCAACAATCGCAACATCAATCGCAACTACAACAAACGGCCCAACAACAACAACAACAACAACAGCAACTACAACAATCATCCCAACAACAATAATAACCGCAACTACAACAACAATCAGAAGCAGCTATGCCAAAGGTGTGAAAAGAATCACTCGGGGTTCTGCACCAAATTTTGCAACAAGTGTAAAAGAAATGGTCATAGCGCGGTGAAGTGTGAGGTCTACGGACCAGGGGTTAAAAGAACGAAAGGAACAAATGGTGTCGGAACGAGTAATGGCGGAGCAAGTAGTGTCGGAGCAAGTTATGCCAATGTAGTTTGTTATAAATGTGGAAAACCGGGCCACATTATTAGAAATTGCCCGAACCAGGAGAACACGAATGGACAAGGCCGTGGAAGAGTTTTCAATATTAATGCGGCAGAGGCACAGGAAGACCCGGAGCTTGTTACGGGTACGTTTCTTATTGACAATAAATCTGCTTACGTTTTATTTGATTCGGGTGCGGATAGAAGCTATATGAGTAGAGATTTTTGTGCTAAATTAAGTTGTCCATTGACGCCTTTGGATAGTAAATTTTTACTCGAATTAGCAAATGGTAAATTAATTTCAGCAGATAATATATGTCGGAATCGAGAAATTAAACTGGTTAGCGAAACATTTAAGATTGATTTGATACCAGTAGAGTTAGGGAGTTTTGATGTGATAATCGGTATGGACTGGTTGAAAGAAGTGAAAGCGGAGATCGTTTGTTACAAAAATGCAATTCGCATTATACGAGAAAAAGGAAAACCCTTAATGGTGTACGGAGAAAAGGGCAACACGAAGCTACATCTTATTAGTAATTTGAAAGCACAAAAACTAATAAGAAAAGGTTGCTATGCTGTTCTAGCACACGTCGAGAAAGTACAAACTGAAGAAAAGAGCATCAATGATGTTCCCGTCGCAAAAGAATTTCCTGATGTATTTCCGAAAGAATTACCGGGATTACCCCCACATCGATCCGTTGAATTTCAAATAGATCTTGTACCAGGAGCTGCACCAATAGCTCGTGCTCCTTACAGACTCGCACCCAGCGAGATGAAAGAACTACAAAGCCAATTACAAGAACTTTTAGAGCGTGGTTTCATTCAACCAAGCACATCACCGTGGGGAGCTCCTGTTTTGTTTGTCAAGAAGAAAGATGGTACATTCAGGTTGTGTATCGACTACCGAGAGTTGAACAAACTTACCATCAAGAACCGCTACCCACTACCGAGAATCGACGACTTATTTGATCAACTACAAGGCTCGTCTGTTTATTCAAAGATTGACTTACGTTCCGGGTATCATCAAATGCGGGTGAAAGAAGATGATATTCCAAAGACTGCTTTCAGAACACGTTACGGTCATTACGAGTTTATGGTCATGCCGTTTGGTTTAACTAATGCACCAGCTGTGTTCATGGACCTTATGAACCGAGTGTGTGGACCATACCTTGACAAGTTTGTCATTGTTTTCATTGATGACATACTTATTTACTCAAAGAATAACCAAGAACACGGTGAACATTTGAGAAAGGTGTTAGAAGTATTGAGGAAGGAAGAATTGTACGCTAAGTTTTCAAAGTGTGCATTTTGGTTGGAAGAAGTTCAATTCCTCGGTCACATAGTGAACAAAGAAGGTATTAAGGTGGATCCGGCAAAGATAGAAACTGTTGAAAAGTGGGAAACCCCGAAAACTCCGAAACACATACGCCAGTTTTTAGGACTAGCTGGTTACTATAGAAGGTTCATCCAAGACTTTTCCAGAATAGCAAAACCCTTGACTGCATTAACGCATAAAGGGAAGAAATTTGAATGGAATGATGAACAAGAGAAAGCATTTCAGTTATTGAAGAAAAAGCTAACTACGGCACCTATATTGTCATTGCCTGAAGGGAATGATGATTTTGTGATTTATTGTGACGCATCAAAGCAAGGTCTCGGTTGTGTATTAATGCAACGAACGAAGGTGATTGCTTATGCGTCTAGACAATTGAAGATTCACGAACAAAATTATACGACGCATGATTTGGAATTAGGCGCGGTTGTTTTTGCATTAAAGACTTGGAGGCACTACTTATATGGGGTCAAAAGTATTATATATACCGACCACAAAAGTCTTCAACACATATTTAATCAGAAACAACTGAATATGAGGCAGCGTAGGTGGATTGAATTGTTGAATGATTACGACTTTGAGATTCGTTACCACTCGGGGAAGGCAAATGTGGTAGCCGATGCCTTGAGCAGGAAGGACAGAGAACCCATTCGAGTAAAATCTATGAATATAATGATTCATAATAACCTTACTACTCAAATAAAGGAGGCGCAACAAGGAGTTTTAAAAGAGGGAAATTTAAAGGATGAAATACCCAAAGGATCGGAGAAGCATCTTAATATTCGGGAAGACGGAACCCGGTATAGGGCTGAAAAGATTTGGGTACCAAAATTTGGAGATATGAGAGAAATGGTACTTAGAGAAGCTCATAAAACCAGATACTCAATACATCCTGGAACGGGGAAGATGTACAAGGATCTCAAGAAACATTTTTGGTGGCCGGGTATGAAAACCGATGTTGCTAAATACGTAGGAGAATGTTTGACGTGTTCTAAGGTCAAAGCTGAGCATCAGAAACCATCAGGTCTACTTCAACAACCCAAAATCCCGGAATGGAAATGGGAAAACATTACCATGGATTTCATCACTAAATTGCCAAGGACTACAAGTGGTTTTGATACTATTTGGGTAATAGTTGATCGTCTCACCAAATCAGCACACTTCCTGCCAATAAGAGAAGATGACAAGATGGAGAAATTAGCACGACTGTATTTGAAGGAAGTCGTCTCCAGACATGGAATACCAATCTCTATTATCTCTGATAGGGATGGCAGATTTATTTCAAGATTCTGGCAGACATTACAGCAAGCATTAGGAACTCGTCTAGACATGAGTACTGCCTATCATCCACAAACTGATGGGCAGAGCGAAAGGACGATACAAATGCTTGAAGACATGCTACGAGCATGTGTTATTGATTTCGGAAACAGTTGGGATCGACATCTACCGTTAGCAGAATTTTCCTACAACAACAGCTACCATTCAAGCATTGAGATGGCGCCGTTTGAAGCACTTTATGGTAGAAAGTGCAGGTCTCCGATTTGTTGGAGTGAAGTGGGGGATAGACAGATTACGGGTCCGGAGATTATACAAGAAACTACCGAGAAGATCATCCAAATTCAACAACGGTTGAAAACCGCCCAAAGTAGACAAAAGAGCTACGCTGACATTAAAAGAAAAGATATAGAATTTAAAATTGGAGAGATGGTCATGCTTAAAGTTGCACCTTGGAAAGGCGTTGTTCGATTTGGTAAACGAGGGAAATTAAATCCAAGGTATATTGGACCATTCAAGATTATTGATCGTGTCGGACCAGTAGCTTACCGACTTGAGTTACCTCAACAACTCGCGGCTGTACATAACACTTTCCACGTCTCGAATTTGAAGAAATGTTTTGCTAAAGAAGATCTCACTATTCCGTTAGATGAAATCCAAATCAACGAAAAACTTCAATTCATCGAAGAACCCGTCGAAATAATGGATCGTGAGGTTAAAAGACTTAAGCAAAACAAGATACCAATTGTTAAGGTTCGATGGAATGCTCGTAGAGGACCCGAGTTCACCTGGGAGCGTGAAGATCAGATGAAGAAAAAATACCCGCATCTATTTCCAGAAGATTCGTCAACACCTTCAACAGCTTAAAATTTCGGGACGAAATTTATTTAACGGGTAGGTACTGTAGTGACCCGAACTTTTCCATGTTTATATATATTAATTGAGATTGATATTTACATGATTAAATGTTTCCAACATGTTAAGCAATCAAACTTGTTAAGACTTGATTAATTGAAATATGTTTCATATAGACAATTGACCACCCAAGTTGACCGGTGATTCACGAACGTTAAAACTTGTAAAAACTATACGATGACATATATATGGTTATATATATAGTTAACATGTTTTTATTATAAGTATGTATCTCATTAGGTATTTTAACAATGAGTTATATACATAAAAATGAGACTATTAATTTAAGAAACTCGAAAACGATATATATAACGATTATCGTTATAACAACGTCTTACTAGGTACATATGAATCATATTAAGATATTAATACACTTGGTTAATTATGTTAAATGATAATTAAATATATTATTAAGTGTATTAACAATGAAATACATATGTAAAAATAAGACTACTAACTTAATGATTTCGAAACGAGACATATATGTAACGATTATCGTTGTAACGACATTTAACTGTATATACATCATACTGAGATATATTATATATCATAATATCATGATAATATAACAATTTAATATCTCATTTGTTATAATAAACAATGGGTTAACAACATTCAACAAGATCGTTAACCTAAAGGTTTCAAAACAACACTTACATGTAACGACTAACGATGACTTAACGACTCAGTTAAAATGTATATACATGTAGTGTTTTAATATGTATTTATACACTTTTGAAAGACTTCAATACACTTATCAAAATACTTCTACTTAACAAAAATGCTTACAATTACATCCTCGTTCAGTTTCATCAACAATTCTACTCGTATGCACCCGTATTCGTACTCGTACAATACACAGCTTTTAGATGTATGTACTATTGGTATATACACTCCAATGATCAGCTCTTAGCAGCCCATGTGAGTCACCTAACACATGTGGGAACCATCATTTGGCAACTAGCATGAAATATCTCATAAAATTACAAAAATATGAGTAATCATTCATGACTTATTTACATGAAAACAAAATTACATATCCTTTATATCTAATCCATACACCAACGACCAAAAACACCTACAAACACTTTAATTCTTCAATTTTCTTCATCTAATTGATCTCTCTCAAGTTCTATCTTCAAGTTCTAAGTGTTCTTCATAAATTCTACAATTTCTAGTTACATAAAATCAAGAATACTTTCAAGTTTGCTAGCTCACTTCCAATCTTGTAAGGTGATCATCCAACCTCAAGAAATCTTTGTTTCAAACAGTAGGTTATCATTCTAATACAAGGTAATAATCATATTCAAACTTTGGTTCAATTTCTATAACTATAACAATCTTATTTCAAGTGATGATCTTACTTGAACTTGTTTTCGTGTCATGATTCTGCTTCAAGAACTTCGAGCCATCCAAGGATCCATTGAAGCTAGATCCATTTTTCTCTTTTCCAGTAGGTTTATCCAAGGAACTTAAGGTAGTAATGATGTTCATAACATCATTCGATTCATACATATAAAGCTATCTTATTCGAAGGTTTAAACTTGTAATCACTAGAACATAGTTTAGTTAATTCTAAACTTGTTAGCAAACAAAAGTTAATCCTTCTAACTTGACTTTTAAAATCAACTAAACACATGTTCTATATCTATATGATATGCTAACTTAATGATTTAAAACCTGGAAACACGAAAAACACCGTAAAACCGGATTTACACCGTCGTAGTAACACCGCGGGCTGTTTTGGGTTAGTTAATTAAAAACTATGATAAACTTTGATTTTAAAGTTTTTATTCTGAGAAAATGATTTTTATTATGAACATGAAACTATATCCAAAAATTATGATTAAACTCAAAGTGGAAGTATGTTTTATAAAATGGTCATCTAGACGTCGTTCTTTCGACTGAAATGACTACCTTTACAAAAACGACTTGTAACTTATTTTTCCGACTATAAACCTATACTTTTCTGTTTAGATTCATAAAATAGAGTTCAATATGAAACCATAGCAATTTGATTCACTCAAAACGGATTTAAAATGAAGAAGTTATGGGTAAAACAAGATTGGATAATTTTTCTCATTTTAGCTACGTGAAAATTGGTAACAAATCTATTCCAACCATAACTTAATCAACTTGTATTGTATATTATGTAATCTTGAGATACCATAGACACGTATGCAATGTTTCGACCTATCATGTCGACACATCTATATATATTTCGGAACAACCATAGACACTCTATATGTGAATGTTGGAGTTAGCTATACAGGGTTGAGGTTGATTCCAAAATATATATAGTTTGAGTTGTGATCAATACTGAGATACGTATACACTGGGTCGTGGATTGATTCAAGATAATATTTATCGATTTATTTCTGTACATCTAACTGTGGACAACTAGTTGTAGGTTACTAACGAGGACAGCTGACTTAATAAACTTAAAACATCAAAATATATTAAAAGTGTTGTAAATATATTTTGAACATACTTTGATATATATGTATATATTGTTATAGGTTCGTGAATCAACCAGTGGCTAAGTCTTACTTCCCGACGAAGTAAAAATCTGTGAAGGTGAGTTATAGTCCCACTTTTAAAATCTAATATTTTTGGGATGAGAATACATGCAGGTTTTATAAATGATTTACAAAATAGACACAAGTACGTGAAACTACATTCTATGGTTGAATTATCGAAATCGAATATGCCCCTTTTTATTAAGTCTGGTAATCTAAGAATTAGGGAACAGACACCCTAATTGACGCGAATCCTAAAGATAGATCTATTGGGCCTAACAAACCCCATCCAAAGTACCGGATGCTTTAGTACTTCGAAATTTATATCATATCCGAAGGGTGTCCCGGAATGATGGGGATATTCTTATATATGCATCTTGTTAATGTCGGTTACCAGGTGTTCACCATATGAATGATTTTTATCTCTATGTATGGGATGTGTATTGAAATATGAAATCTTGTGGTCTATTATTATGATTTGATATATATAGGTTAAACCTATAACTCACCAACATTTTTGTTGACGTTTTAAGCATGTTTATTCTCAGGTGATTATTAAGAGCTTCCGCTGTCGCATACTTAAATAAGGACGAGATTTGGAGTCCATGCTTGTATGATATTGTGTAAAAACTGCATTCAAGAAACTTATTTTGTTGTAACATATTTGTATTGTAAACCATTATGTAATGGTCGTGTGTAAACAGGATATTTTAGATTATCATTATTTGATAATCTACGTAAAGCTTTTTAAACCTTTATTGATGAAATAAAGGTTATGGTTTGTTTTAAAATGAATGCAGTCTTTGAAAAACGTCTCATATAGAGGTCAAAACCTCGCAAGGAAATCAATTAATATGGAATGTTTTTAATCAATAAGAACGGGACATTTCAATTGAAGTCTTTCAAAAGTGTATAAATACATATTAAAACACTACATGTATATACATTTTAACTGAGTCGTTAAGTCATCGTTAGTCGTTACATGTAAGTGTTGTTTTGAAACCTTTAGGTTAACGATCTTGTTAAATGTTGTTAACCCAATGTTTATAATATCAAATGAGATTTTAAATTATTATATTATCATGATATTATCATGTATGAATATCTCTTAATATGATATATATACATTAAATGTCTTTACAACGATAATCATTACATATATGTCTCGTTTAAAATCATTAAGTTAGTAGTCTGGTTTTTACATTTGTAGTTCATTGTTAATATACTTAATGATATCTTTACTTATCATTGTATCATGTTAACTATATATATATCCATATATATGTCATCATATAGTTTTTACAAGTTTTAACGTTCGTGATTCACCGGTCAACTTGGGTGGTCAATTGTCTATATGAAACAAATTTCAATTAATCAAGTCTTAACAAGTTTGATTGCTTAACATGTTGGAAACATTTAATCATGTAAATATCAATCTTAATTAATATATATAAACATGGAAAAGTTCGGGTCACTACAAATTGCACAGCGGAAGATTTCTTTCGTACCTGAGAATAAACATGCTTTAAAGTGTCAACCAAAAGGTTGGTGAGTTCATTAGTTTAACATAAATAATCATTTCCATCATTTTAGTAGACCACAAGATTTCCATATTCAGTTCTCATAAATATACGTCCCATGCTTAGAGACAAAAATATCATTCATATGGATTGAACACCTGGTAACCGACATTAACAAGATGCATAAAAGAATATCCCCTATCATTCCGGGAAACCCTTCGGACATGATATAACAAAATCGAAGTACTAAAGCATCGGGTACTTTGGATGGGGTTTGTTAGGCCCAATAGATCTATCTTTAGGATTCGCGTCAATTAGGGTGTCTGTTCCCTAATTCTTAGATTACCAGACTTAATAAAAAGGGGAATATTCGATTTTGATAATTTAAACATATAATGTAGTTTCAATTACTTGTGTCTATTTCGTAAAACAGTTATAAAAATAGTGCATGTATTCTCAGCCCAAAAATATAAAGGGTAAAAAGGCAAATGAAACTCACCTAATGTATTTTGTAGTAAAAATACATATGACTATATTGAACAATGCAGGGTTGGCCTCGGATTCACGAACCTATATCATTTATATATTTATTAATACACATAATTGTAATCGAACGAATATATATATATATATATATATATATATATATATATATATATATATATATATATATATATATATATATATATATATATATATATATATATATATATATATATATATATAAATTTATTAGTTATTTCCTTTTTATTTTAACAATTTATATGTTTCATTTATTCATTTTATATATAGAAATATTAATTTTATTATGTTATATGTATTACATATATACATATTTTTATATATATCATTTGTTTATTAAAATTATATTAATACTAATTACTATTAGTAGTGATAAAAATGATAATAATGATAATACCTAATATATTAATGATATCATTAATAATGGTAATGATAATACTAATAATTATAACAATGATACTAATTAAAGAAAATAATAATAATTTTATTGTTTTCATATTAATGATAATAATAATAATAATCCTAAACATGTTAATGATTATACATATATTAGTAATGATATTAGTTTTAGTAATAACCAATATATGACGTCTTTGTACTTATAATTACGATAATAATCATAAATATTAACTATACTTTTATTAGTGACAATAATAATACTAATAACTATAACACTAGTAATAATAATAATAACAATAACATTAACATTAACATTAACATTAACATTAACATTAACATTAACATTAACATTAACAATAACAATAACAATAACAATAACAATAACAATAACAATAACAATAACAATAACAATAACAATAACAATAACAATAACAATAACAATAATAATAACAATAATAATAATAATACAAGAAACTACCTCATAATTCGGCCCAAAAAGAATAAAGTAACCCTACCAGGGTTCGAACCCGAGACCCCTCGCTCCCCGCAAACACCCTCTACCATTCTGCTGCCCGTTACTATCTGTTTTAATAGGTAATTTATATTTATTTAACCCGTATTTAAAATCCCTCCCATATCTTCTTCTTCCTCTGACCAGTTTAATTGAGCAAAAAAAAAAATCAATCAATCAATTTAACAAAATAGTTTTAGGATTATAAACAAACGAAAAACAATTTAACTTAGTGTTTGATTTTTAACGAAAAATCAAAATAAAAAGTAAACAGCAACAGTATCGTAAGCTTTGAAAAAAAAAGGATGAACTCAAAATCAAAACTTATAATTTAAAGCATTTCAGATTATAATTTCAACATGAAAAACATCCTAAATCGTTCCTAGAAACTTTCTATACCATCAATTGAACCTGTAACATCAAAACCAAACCGAATTTTACCAAGAACAGATAGTTGACTTTTTTTATATGTAACTTTGACTCGAAAATTCGAAGGGAATAAGAAGAATTGGAAACTACTATTTTACAGATAGTTTAAACAAAATATTCCTAACAGAACCTCATTATTACATTTTGGAATTTCACTCGAATTCGAAATAAAAAAAATAAGAACAAACAGAGGTAGCGGCCTGTTAAAAAAATTAAATAATTCTGTTTTTGATTTAACTGAAATAATCTAGTAACTGATATTGACCAATATTGGTGATAGAAAATTGGATGAATTGCTTTTCAACACAAGCTAATCGATTCGCTATATAATAGTTTAAGTGTCGAAAGGAATTATTCCATCCGTAATGAACAAATAAGAAAACGTTAAACTTACTTTTGACCTCCAGCTATTTTTGGCTTGTATATAGGAATTGGAATCAATTGTTAAACAGATTATAGCCAGGAAGGACAGCAAAGTAATACCGATGTTGATGTCAAACATATAATATGCGAAACAGATTTCATATAAATCTAATTGTATATATTTAATATAAATATGTATTTTTAATAATAAATCTGTTATTAATAATTATAATAATAATAACTAATAATAATAATAATAGTATTAATGACAATGATAATAATAATAATATTAATGTTAATAATAATATTGATATCAAATTAATTTAATACAAATAATAATAATAATTATTCTAATAATTATAATGATATTATTTATCATGGTACTTATGTTAATTATAAAAATAATGCTAGAAAAATCTTATAATAATAGATAATAATATTAATAATATTGTTTAAAAACAATACTAATAACAACAATTTGTATGTTTCAATTTCTATATATGCCATATAATATTAATAATACAATTGTTAATATTATTAGTTCATTTAACAAATAATAATGAGTGTAATAATAATGATAATATAGTTATATTATTATATCTAAATTTGAAATTTTTTATTTAGTTTATTGATATTACATATGCCACTTAATAGTTATATATTTTATATATTATATTATACATATAGTCAGTAATTATATATATCAATCATATGTATATGTATATATATATATATATATATATATATTTATATATTCCAACTGCTACATATTTAATCATGTTTTAAATATCAAGTTTAAGTTTCTTTCTAAATCACATAGTAATTTATTTATGTATTTAATTCATAATATATAATTATTTACATGTAAAATTATTTATATATACATCTCCATTTACAATTAATGGTTCGTGAATCGTTGAAAATAGTCATAGGGTAATTGGGTAAATTAAAACAGTTCAAATATTTTGAGACTTAACATTTCAGATTTTGCTTATCGTGTCGAAATCATATAAAGATTAAGTTTAAATTTGGTCAAAAATTCCCGGGTCATCACAGTACCTACCCGTTAAAGAAATTTCGTCCCGAAATTTGAGTGAGGTGGTCATGGCTAACAATAAAAATGTTTTCATGACGAATATGAGTTGATAAATTGAGTTTTATCATCATTGAGTAATATGGATAAAAATAATTCGATTATTCGAAGAGTACAAATGAAGCTATCACCAAAGAGTGAAATAGGAAAGTAAAGATTCATCTTAACTTTTGACAGATTCAGAGTTGAATTCCGGAATTCAAGGGATTTAAAGAAAATCTTCGAAATCTAAATGATTTGATTCTTCGGCGAGTAAGGAAATTAAGATCTCTATAATTAAATACGATGATTTGTCTCGATTACTCTGTCTGATATTTCCCTTATAAATCAAACTCTTCCGTTCCATTATTCTCACCATTCCTATACTTTCTTTCTTAGTCCATACATCTAAAAGATTGTGAAATGCTTAATCCCGTTCTAATCCTTGATATTTTCTAATTATCATTTCTGTCATCCTTCTTTTCAATCTTGCACCAGAAGAATCTGTCTACTTTTACTATTACCTAGGGGTGATACTATTCTTAATTATACCGTGTCTTTATATTGCTATTCGTATTAATATCCACGGTTTGTAATTTCCGTGTTGTTATTGGGCTTTATATTTTCTTTTATATTTTGGAGCTCTTTTGGCTTTTTATTCTCTTCTCAACCTCTAGCAAAGCGAGTAATGATCCAGAATTCGTAAGTATAGAGTTTCGAATGAACTTAATGTTCTAAATGAAAAAGAACGTAATAGCATGATTTGATTTGTCAAATTACCAGAATCACTGAGAATAGAACTATCAAGAATATATTTTCTTGATATGTTCAGAAGTTAAGCAGAATAAAAGAGTTATGTAACATGGCACATGATGATGTTATGATCTGTGAATCATCATGTTCCATTAGAAACTCAGCATGACTTACTGTAATATAATCACGTTGATCAAGTTTCATTATATTATACTAAGTCATGCATCAGTTTCCAACATTACTTTAATAACATTCATATTTTAAGCTCGAAAGTTTACAGAATATAGAAACTAATAGTTTCTATATGATGTAACACTGATAGTACGAAGAGATTAATGATTTCAGATAGAAATAGTTATGAAAATATCTTCAGAAACATGGAGGATATTTATAATGAAAGATACGATGATATATTGGAATTTCTAATATCGAAGGATGGTGAAAAAAATTTGTCCTCAAGAGTTTGGAGTCAGAAGCAAGGTATTCGCTAAAGATTTCATCCGAAATAGAATCATCAGGATTCTTAATGTACAAGTTTAGTCCTTGTGATTTGTTCAGAGACTCCTTCGTAGTTTGCTAAATCATTTTTTCAGTTTCAAACTTTTTCTGAGCTTTGCCAACATACAATTCTTTATCATTAACATTTGGCTGTTGAGGTCGTTTACAGTTTTTGTTGCTTCATTCAACTTTTTAAAATTCAGAGTATTAATTCGCAGACTGGGTGCTTTTCAAAATTTCAGAATGAAAGATCATAGTTCTAAGAGATAAATGTTATATGGATACATATTACTGTTGTTGTAGACATGCTGTAATGTTTCAAAATACTGATTGCTGATTCTCGGTAATTGGTATGGCAATTCTCGTTACAAGATGAGAGTGAGTATATGATAGGGTTTTAATGAACAAATATAATAATTTATCAGAGAGATTTAAGTCAAGAAGCAACGAGGTTGCTGGTACGTCTGCTGGTAATATGGTGGAATATAAAAGGTTCTCCGGTAACAATAAAAGAGCACGCATATATATCAAGACTATAATAAGGTTGTTTCGAATGAAAAGTCGAAGTTGACTTGCTGGAGCTGTGACAAAATTGGTTAATTTGAAAAGGAATTGCAAAGTTATTTTCGGTAATACAACGCCAAAGGAGCTAGCACAGATATGTGTTAAACGTTTACTCAGTTTTCGAGAGTTTTTCAGGTGTATAACTGTATGCATCAATCTTTTCTTCCGTAGATGAAGTGTGGTTGGTTCATTCTCTTGATTGAGGTATTTTCAATAATCATGAAAGGTTTGAATGCAGATTGTAATCGTTAAGATATAAATGAGGTTTAAGATGAAATCAAGTGACAAACTTGAAGAATTGTTTAGTTTCATATATTATAATCAATATTTTAATTCATTAATTGTCCAATGTTATTAGTCCACAGTCGATAGTCCACAGTTGACAGTCCAATAACTCATATATAATTTAATATATAATATTCGAATTAATTAATACGTATCGTGACCCGTATTCATCTCAGACTCGATCACAACTCAAAGTATATATATTATTATAGAATCAACCTCAACCCTGTATAGAGAACTCGATCATTACTGCATATAGAGTGTCTATGGTTATTCCAAATAATATATATATATATATATATATATATATATATATATATATATATATATATATATATATATATATATATATATATATATATATATATGCGTCGATATGATATGTCAAAACCTTGTATACGTGTCCCGATATTTAAAGTGCGTAAAATAAATACAGAAATTAAATGACGATAAATAAAATGCGTAAAGTAAATAACAGAAACTAAATGACGATAAATAAAATTGCGAGAATTAAAATTGCGATAAAATAAATTGCGATAATTAAATTGCGATAAATAAATTGCGATAATTAAAATGTAATCAGTTTTCTAGGAACAATTAGCTAGGAACAGTTAGCATAGATTCTTAACAAAATTCCTCATAGTTAATCTGTTTGTTTCTAACAAATTTTATTTTGTCAAATATTTTCTTCATTATGCCACTTGTTGGATTCTGATAGATCAAAATTCAAATATGAAATTGAATGAAAAGGGTTATTTTGCGGTGAATGGATACGTATATCGGTGGTTGTAAATAGGATAGTAAATGACCGTTGAATCAGATTCGAAGAACGTACAATGTAACTTATTAATATGAAATCTTAAATATTCCTCGGGTATTACCTACCCGTTAAAATATTTTCATCATTAACAGTTTGTACAAAAGAATTTTTAATTACAATCTTTATGAAAATATACTTGCATATATATTTTCTTCATATGTAATCATAGATTCAATGAGTTAATATAATATTAATCTCATTTGATTTACCGTTATAACTAGAATACATATTCTCTAAAACATTAGAGATTACATAATCGCCATGAAGAACGAAGATAATTGATGTAGAACGATACGTAGAACAATGATTGTACTCGAGGTACTGAATGAGATATTGGGGCATGTGGTGTTGAAACTGGTGTTGCTGGTGGTACTGTTGATGCCGGTGATGTTGCTGAAGCTGGTACATTTTGTACCATATTCTCCAAATTGATTTCTCGTGCGCGAAGTTCGTTGACTTTTTGTATTACTCCGGGATGATTGTCGGTAAGAACGAGCGAATGAATAAGGTTTAGAATCTGAGATAGTATGTAATCATGACGAGATACTCTAGAAATAAGAGAGAAACTGGTCTGGAAATGAGAGAGAAAATGGTGTCTCGGACAAGTTCGCCGGTAAGTGCTTCAGGTTCTTCGCCAAAAGGGAACTGTGGTTGGTGAAAAGGGATCACCTTCTTCACGTCTCCATGGATTAAATTGACTACGAACCCATCCTTAATTTATTTAGAATATATGATGGCTAAATGGTTAATCCATTTCGGTTATACTGCTTTCGGAGCTCGAGTGAACATCCATGTCGGAATAGCTGTCGGAATAACTATCGGAATAGCTATTGGAATCTGAGGGACTCGAACTGGTTCCAGGATTCATCTCGTATGATCAGATGAAGGATTTTCGATAAGAAATAGATTATAGGATGTAGATTAGTACCCTGCAATACATAATTTACATATGCATATATAATACTAAAATCCCATAAGTTACGGAGGAATCTACGGAATATGTAAGGCAAAGTCTACAGTAACAGATGCGATAAGATATGAATTATCAGATACGCTAAGATATGAATTTATCTATACACTGTCTATGCAATAGAGGCAGTAAGACATGTCTAGACTAAGAATGATAAGCAGATAATTTCCTAAGGATAATAAGTAGATGATTTTCGACACGAATGATAATAAAAACTTTTGTCATGCAGACACGGTCGAAGTCCAGACTCACTAATGCATCCTAACGACTATCAGTTAGACATACTAATGCAAGACCTGGTTCGCTAAGACCACCGCTCTGATACTAACTGTAAAGACCCGTCCTAATCCATCCGGACGAAGTCCATATTGATTATAAACGATTCACAACAGTTGATTACATCGTGAGGTACTTGACCTCTATATGATACATTTTACAAATATTGCATTCATTTTTGAAAATTCAATCTTTCATTACATCGAAAGTTGACGGCATGCATACCATTTCATAATATATCTAACTATAATTGACTTAACAATAATCTTGATGAACTCAACGACTCGAATGCAACGTCTTTTGAAATATGTCATGAATGACTCCAAATAATATCTTTAAAATGAGCAATTGCACAGCGGAAGATTTCTTTCGTACCTGAGAATAAACATGCTTTAAAGTGTCAACCAAAAGGTTGGTGAGTTCATTAGTTTAACATAAATAATCATTTCCATCATTTTAATAGACCACAAGATTTCCATATTCAGTTCTCATAAATATACGTCCCATGCATAGAGACAAAAATATCATTCATATGGATTGAACACCTGGTAACCGACATTAACAAGATGCATAAAAGAATATCCCCTATCATTCCGGGAAACCCTTCGGACATGATATAACAAAATCGAAGTACTAAAGCATCGGGTACTTTGGATGGGGTTTGTTAGGCCCAATAGATTTATATTTAGGATTCGCGTCAATTAGGGTGTTTGTTCCCTAATTCTTAGATTACCAAACTTAATAAAAAGGGGAATATTCGATTTTGATAATTCAACCATATAATGTAGTTTCAATTACTTGTGTCTATTTCGTAAAATAGTTATAAAAATAGCGCATATATTCTCAGCCCAAAAATATAAAGGGTAAAAAGGCAAATGAAACTCACCTAATGTATTTTGTAGTAAAAATACATATGACTATATTGAACAATGCAGGATTGGCCTCGGATTCACGAACCTATATCATTTGTATATTTATTAATACACATAATTGTAATCGAACGAGTATATATATATATATATATATATATATATATATATATATATATATATATATATATAAATTTATTAGTTATTTCCTTTTTATTTTAACAATTTATATGTTTCATTTATTCATTTTATATATAGAAATATTAATTTTATTATGTTATATGTATTACATATATACATATTTTTATATATATCATTTGTTTATTAAAATTATATTAATACTAATTACTATTAGTAGTGATAAAAATGATAATAATGATAATACCTAATATATTAATGATATCGTTAATAATGATAATGATAATACTAATAATTATAACAATGATACTAATTAAAGAAAATAATAATAATTTTATTGTTTTCATATTAATGATAATAATAATAATAATCCTAAACATGTTAATGATTATACATATATTAGTAATGATATTAGTTTTAGTAATAACCAATATATATCGTCTTTGTACTTATAATTACGATAATAATCATAAATATTAACTATACTTTTATTAGTGACAATAATAATACTAATAACTATAACACTAGTAATAATAATAATAACAATAACATTAACATTAACATTAACATTAACATTAACAATAACAATAACAATAACAATAACAATAACAATAACAATAACAATAACAATAACAATAACAATAACAATAACAATAACAATAACAATAACAATAACAATAACAATAACAATAATAATAATAATAATACAAGAAACTACCTCATAATTCGGCCCAAAAAGAATAAAAGTAACCCTGCCAGGGTTCGAACCCGAGACCCCTCGCTCCCCGCAAACACCCTCTACCATTCTGTTGCCCGTTATTATCTGTTTTAATAGGTAATTTATATTTATTTAACCCGTATTTAAAATCCCTCCCATATCTTCTTCTTCCTCTGACCAGTTTAATTGAGCAAAAAAAAAAAATTCAATCAATCAATTTAACAAAATAGTTTTAGGATTATAAACAAACGAAAAACAATTTAACTTAGTGTTTGATTTTTAACGAAAAATCAAAATAAAAAGTAAACAGCAACAGTATCGTAAGCTTTGAAAAAAAAGGATGAACTCAAAATCAAAACTTAAAATTTAAGGCATTTCAGATTATAATTTCAACATGAAAAACATCCTAAATCATTCCTAGAAACTTTCTATACCATCAATTGAACCTGTAACATCAAAACCAAACCGAATTTTACCAAGAACAGATAGTTGACTTTTTTTTATATGTAACTTTGACTCGAAAATTCGAAGGGAATAAGAAGAATTGGAAACTGCTATTTGACAGATAGTTTAAACAAAATATTCCTAACAGAACCTCATTATTACATTTTGGAATTTCACTTGAATTCGAAAAAAAAAAAAATAAGAACAAACAGAGGTAGCGGCCTGTTAAAAAAAATTAAATAATTCTGTTTTCGATTTAACTGAAATAATCTAGTAACTGATATTGACGAATAATGGTGATAGAAAATTGGATGAATTGCTTTTCAACACAAGCTAATCGATTCGCTATATAATAGTTTAAGTGTCGACAGGAATTATTCCATCCGTAATGAACAAATAAGAAAACGTTAAACTTACTTTTGACCTCCAGCTATTTTTGGCTTGTATATAGGAATTAGAATCAATTGTTAAACAGATTATAGCCAGAAAGGACAGTAAAGTAATACCGATGTTGATGTCAAACATATAATATGCGAAACAGATTTCATATAAATCTGATTGTATATATTTAATATAAATATGTATTTTTAATAATAAATCTGTTATTAATAATTATAATAATAATAACTAATAATAATAATAGTATTAATGACAATGATAATAATAATAATATTAATGTTAATAATAATATTGATATCAAATTAATTTAATACACATAATAATAATAATTATTCTAATAATTATAATGATATTATTTATCATGGTACTTATGTTAATTATAAAAATAATGCTCGAAAAATCTTATAATAATAGATAATAATATTAATAATATTGTTTAAAAACAATACTAATAACAACAATTTGTATGTTTCAATTTCTATATATGCCATATAATATTAATAATACAATTGTTAATATTATTAGTTCATTTAACAAATAATAATGAGTGTAATAATAATGATAATATAGTTATATTATTATATCTAAATTTGAAATTTTTTATTTATTTTATTGATATTACATATGCCATTTAATAGTTATATATTTTATATCTTATATTATACATATAGTCAGTAATTATATATATCAATCATATGTATATATGTATATATATTTATATATTCCAACTGCTACATATTTAATCATGTTTTAAATATCAAGTTTAAGTTTCTTTCTAAATCACATAGTAATTTATTTATGTATTTAATTCATAATATATAATTATTTACATGTATAATTATTTATATATACATCTCCATTTACAATTAATGGTTCGTGAATCGTTGAAAATAGTCATAGGGTATTTGGGTAAATTAAAACAGTTCAAATATTTTGAGACTTAACATTTCAGATTTTGCTTATCGTGTCGAAATCATATAAAGATTAAGTTTAAATTTGGTCAAAAATTCCCGGGTCATCACAGTACCTACCCGTTAAAGAAATTTCATCCCGAAATTTGAGTGAGGTGGTCATGGCTAACAATAAAAATGTTTTCATGACGAATATGAGTTGATAAATTGAGTTTTATCATCATTGAGTAATATGGATAAAAATAATTTGATTATTCGAAGAGTACAAATGAAGCTATCACCAAAGAGTGAAATAGGAAAGTAAAGATTCATTTTAACTTTTGACAGAGTCAGAGTTGAATTCCGAAATTCAAGGGATTTAAAGAAAATCTTCGAAATCTAAAAGATTTGATTCTTCGGCGAGTAAGGAAATTAAGATCTCTATAATTAAATACGGTGATCTGTCTCGATTACTCTGTCTGATATTTCCCTTATAAATCAAACTCTTCCGTTCCATTATTCTCACCATTCCTATACTTTCTTTCTTAGTCCATACATACAAAAGATTGTGAAATGCTTAATCCCGTTCTAATCCTTGATATTTTCTAATTATCATTTCTGTCATCCTTCTTTTCAATCTTGCACCAGAAGAATCTGTCTACTTTTACTATTACCTAGGGGTGATACTATTCTTAATTATACCGTGTCTTTATATTGC
The DNA here is from genome assembly GCF_046630445.1 of Rutidosis leptorrhynchoides. Classification (NCBI taxonomy): domain Eukaryota; kingdom Viridiplantae; phylum Streptophyta; class Magnoliopsida; order Asterales; family Asteraceae; genus Rutidosis; species Rutidosis leptorrhynchoides. Next base: position 695,454,991 of record NC_092335.1, read on the forward strand.
TATTCGTATTAATATCCACGGTTTGTAATTTTCGTGTTGTTATTGGGCTTTATATTTTCTCTTATATTTTGGAGCTCTTTTGGCTTTTTATTCTCCTCTCAACCTCTAGCAAAGCGAGTAATGATCCAGAAATCGTAAGTATAGAGTTTCGAATGAACTTAATGTTCTAAATGAGAAAAAACGTAATAGCACGATTTGATTTGTCAAATTACCAGAATCACTGAGAATAGAACTATCAAGAATATATTTTCTTTATATGATAAATGGTACACATCATTTATTCATTCCATCTTGTTGTTACATCACATTTGTTTTTCGTTTTGTCATAAAAATTAGTAGCTTTTGCTGAACTTAATGTCAGTCTTTGAAAATGCGCTGTTTTACCCTGTTGTGTACAATTGACAATATACATACAATACATATATAAACATGCATGGCAATTTGAAATGAGACTTAAAATCCCACTTTCAAATCAAATATGAAACATTAGTACCAAATAATAAAAATATTAAACAATACATTAATGTATCACAATATCATATGGTTAAACATAAATAAATAAAAATAATAAATAATAAAAATCACAGAAATCACCAACTGGAACTATATCAATCTGGATAGGGGTTCCAGTTCATGTCGTCGTCCGGGTTCCATGGTTGGTGATAGGTGTACTGGTAGGCCTGGTTAGGGTCGTAGAGAGTATATGGTGGTCTCATCTTGGGCTGGTGTGGAGGATAGTAAGCGGTTCAGTTCGGGACGTAGTGATCCTGAGGTGACAGTCGGCTCATAATCTGACGCTGATGATAGTCTCATCTATCATGCTGTCGTTGCCTGAAATGCTCGTAATCATTCCGGGCTTGCCACTGCTCCATCTAACTAAATCTCTCCCCGTTTGTCATATCTACCTCATCTACACGCTGGTAGACGTCAGTCATAGCCTCCCTAATGTCATCCGCTTCCTCCATTTCCTCATCTGATCCTCTCTCTACCTATGGATGACGACCTTCATAGGGTACTGCCTGGTTGCGTCTGCTCTTTAATACCTTAGCACCCTGATAGACCTTCAATCCTAAAGGCTCAACCTATTCCCTACATTCCAAAAGTGGACCCCTTGGTCCCTATCTACACCCAAATACTCTCCAATGAGAGTAACAAAAATACCTCCTCCTATTATTCCCCCTTCCTGTATTCCTTCTACCATTTTAGACAAATAAAAACCAACACAGTAAGAGATATTAACAAAGCCTCTTGGGTCTCGAATACACTTTAGGTAAAATAAATCATGTAAGTTCATTTTCTCCTTATTGTGACCTCTCTGTGTAATCGAGTTAGCCAAAAATCTATGAATTATACGAAGCTCGGCTTTGTTAATATGTAAGTAGGAGTGTTTTTCTCCCAGCGTAAAAACATTATAATCTGATATACGCCTCCAGACGGCGTTCGCGTCAAAATTCCTATCTACCCTTTCTCCACGATAAATCAAATTCATACAATCGGGTAGTAGTAATTCACTAGGAGTATATATCTGCAAAGCCCTGGCCATGTCCAGCATGGACTTCCTGTACATCCTACGGCCAAGTATAAATCTAAGAAAACTTCTATCATCTAATCTATCTACATCTGCATTTAACGCTATAGTACTCATAAGCTCAATACACCATTCCTTATATACAGGTCTACGAATGGTGAATAGACGTTCCCAATCGTGAAAAGAAGAGCTGACATACCTTTGGATCAGATGCTCCCTAACTGAGTTAGCAAGTTGGACCCTTTCCAAAGGCTCCCAATCGATTACCCTTGGCACTTCTACATTTTTCGGTATCAGTTTGAATTTGTTACTTTGATATGTTGGGTAATCTCTCTAGCTTCTATCAAATCTTAGATTAGGATGCAACGTGTGTTCAAGAATCTTTGGGTATTCTACTGGCGGATGCATCAGAAATACTATGAAGGCATCAACAAATTGTAGCGGATCATAATAAGGTCCTTGTTGATCAGGCTAATGTTGTTGTTCCTGTTGTGGTTCTTGTTCGGGTTCTGGCTCGTATTGCAATTCTGGCTCAGGTTCTGGTTGTGGTTGTCTAGATGATGACGATGCACCATCAGTATTAATAAATCTCTGCAAAACACATTAAACACAAAATTTGTGCATCCAAATATGCATTAGTGTTAGCAAAATAACAAATTAACACAATTAAAATAACATGTTTAATCAAAATTAAACTTATACACATTTTCACAATTTTAACAATTCTACACTTTTTCAAATAAGCATATATGAAAATGTTTACAAAGTTCATAAGCATTCAATTCAAATATCATGTTAAAACAACCATTACTAGCAATTAAACAAGTTTCAAATGGCATTTACATCAATTTAATCAAGTTCATGAATTTTATACCTAAAAAGTCCACTTTAATTCTCAAAAATTATGTTTAGGATCAAAGTTTGGATCATTTAGCTACCTAAACATGTTACACTACTTAATTTAGCAATAATTCATGACAAAAATCGGCCATAACCTGTTTATATCAAAAAAAAAAACCCAAATTGCTCAAGAACACAAACCCTAGATTCCTAAAAATTTTGAAGTTTTTGGCTTCAAATCATGTTAAATAGCATCAATCTAGGTTATACATGCATAATATACTAACAATTTAACTCTAATTACACTAGAAATTAACAAAATCAAATTAGGAAAAATATAGCTCAAGAACACTAAAAATCAAATTTAAAGAGGTTTAGGGGTGAAATTGTTACCCTTCTTGATAAACTTCTTATCAAATTCATGTTTAGAGTGGATTATAGCGAGAAATTTGGTTGATTTTGGTGAAAAATTGGTGATTTTAGGGTGATATGTGTGTATGTGTTCGTGTGTTTGTGTATGTGTGGAGTGGAGACAGAAGCAGAACTCGTCTGTCTTTTGATCCTGGCCTGAATTCCATCCTCATGCCATCGCATGAGGTTACTGGGTAAATCTCATGCGATCGCATGAGGTCCCTTTTTTTTATAAAAACCTTATAACTTTTAAAACATAAATTAATAAAATTTTAAAAATTTGTTTCTTTTTAGGAGTGAGGGTGTTTCCGATCGTTATCCTAGTCCTTCCCTCGACAAAATTTTAAAATTTGTCAATTCAAAGCGTTGTTTTAAAAGCAAAGATTTTTGGATTTTTTAAATATTTTTGGCATACTTTAATTCAATAAGATTAAAATAATGATAATAAAAGTTCTCGTCCCTCCCTTGGGTAGAGCAATTTCGGTTCAACGACCTAGTTTTCAACTCACGACGAATTTTAAAAATCAAATTTTTAACTTAGTGAAATAAAGTAAATTTTTGTTTTTAACATCACACCAAACTTAAATTTAAAATGCATAAAATTAAAAATTCATATTATTAAAATTTTAAAAATTCACACCAAATTTATATTATAATTTTTTTATACATACAAACTTATATTAAAAACATAAATTTTTTAAATATTTACAAACTTAAATATATTGATTTTAAAAGTTTACAATAATAATTTAATATTAATATATTAATTTTAAAAACATGGTAAAAATTAAAATTCAAAATTTTTTTTGGTCTTTTATCCCATTTTAATCAATCAAGTATTATCAAAAATATATGCCCCTCTTTTCGGTAAAGTAATTTCGGTTATATTACCTAGTTTTACTCCTGACGAATTTCTGAAATATTTTGGGTTGATTGATTGAAGATATTTATACCTTAAGAATAAACGGTAAATTTCGCAGTGATGTAATAAATTTTTGTATGATATCAAAAATTTCGGTCGCAAAACCTAATGTTATTGAGTATCAATTTAATACTTTATAGCGAACGATTTAGCGTTTATTATCAAAAGGTTAAAAGCAATAAAATAAAAATAAAAACTGTACATACTTACCTGTGAGATAGAATTCTCAGTGACCTACTTTAGCCCACTCATAAGATAGTCGGACTAATTAGTTTTCCATAGCTACATAGGCATAACCTCGAGCATTCAACAATTTTTCTTCGAAACATATGAACGGTCCTTCTCTGCATAAAGTAACGAACTCGGTATTGGAATATGTCTGATTCGTCGAGCATTTTCCTTCATGTGACCATTTTCCGCATTTGTGACATCTTTCAAGGTGTCGTGCTCTTCTTTTCGCTGCGGATTTTGATTTTCCTTTACCAAAATGTAACATATTATGATCGTTCCTGAGTTCTTTTCTTACTCCGTCCAATTTGGCTCTTATTACTGACACCAGGTCACTCGGAAGTGTATTATTATTACGTTTAGTAATCAAAGCGTGTAGCATTAGACCATGGTTCAGATCAAAGGAATTCTTTATCTCGTAAAACCTAAAAAAAATTTCAGAATAGGGGGAGAAGACTAGTTCTTTAGGGTCTGCTAGGGAAAGACCATTCGAATTCCATTCTCGAGAACTACACGAAAACAGAATATCTAACTCTAACAGAAATACATATTACCTTAAAAAGATTCGAACCTCCCCATACTTAGTTAGATGTGGTGTTGAAATTGTGATTGACTTCATTATCAACTTCCATCGGACCATATATGTAATGTTTAACTCTGTGATCATTAACTTTAAATTCAATCCCATTTGAATTTATTAACTCTATTGTTCCGTATGGGAAAGCTCTTTTGACTATGAATGGTCCAGACCATCTTGATTTCAATTTTCCAGGAAATAGCTTGAATCGTGAATTGAAAAGAAGAACTCTGTCTCCTTCTTTAAATTCTTTTGAACTTCTGATTCTTTTATCATGCCATTTCTTCGTTCTTTCTTTATAGATTAATGAAATTTTCGTATGCTTCATGTCTCAATTCTTATAATTCGTTTAGTTTACTTAATCGTAGACGTCCGGCTTCATGTAAATCATGATTACATGTCTTCAATGCCCAAAATGCTTTGTGTTCAATTTCTACTGGAAGATGACATGATTTTCCGTAAACGAGTTTAAAAGGTGTGGTTCCAATTGGAGTTTTGTAGGCTGTTCTAAAAGCCCAGAGTGCATCCTCCAATTTCATGAACCATTCCTTCGGATTTGATCCTACGGTTTTCTCTAAAATATGATTTAAAGCTCGGTTGGTATTTTCAACTTGTCCACTTGTCTGTGGATGATAAGCAGTGGAGATTTTATGAGTTACTCCATATCTTTTGAGAACTTTCTCAAGTTGATTATTACAAAAATGAGTACCCCGATCACTTATTAAAGCTTTCGGTGTTCCAAACCTAGCAAAAAGATGTTTTAAAAAGTTGACTATAACTCGTGCATCGTTAGTTGGGAGAGCTTGTGCTTCCGCCCATTTAGATACATAATCAATGGCAACGACAATGTAGAAATTATTATGAGATTTTGGAAATGGACCCATAAAGTCAATACCCCAAATGTCAAATACTTCACATACTTGAATGACATTTTGTGGCATTTCATCACGTTGGCTTATTTTTCCGGCCCTTTGACAAGCATCACAGGATTTACAAAGAAGGTGTGCGTCTTTGAAAATTGTAGGCCAATAGAATCCAGCATCGTAAACTTTTCTTGCTGTGAGTTGAGGCCCATAATGCCCTCCTGTTGGTCCTGTGTGACAATGGTTTAATATTTGACTAGCTTCATCTCCGAATACACATCGGCGTATTATTCCATCGGGACAACTTTTAAACAAATGTGGATCTTCCCAGAAATAGTGTTTTATATCACTAAAGAATTTCTTTCGTTTTTGGTACGATAATCCTTTTTCAAGGAATCTACATACTAAGTAGTTTGCATAGTCTGCAAACCATGGAATTTCATTATAATCTATCTTCAATAGATATTCATCAGGAAAGTTGTCTTGTATGGCCGATTCATTCAGAACTTCTAATTCGGGATTTTCAAGACGAGAAAGATGATCAGCTGCGAGATTTTCTGCTCCCTTTTTATCTCGATTTTCAATATCGAACTCTTGTAAGAGTAAAATCCAACGGATTAACCTTGGTTTAGCATCTTGTTTTGAAAATAGGTATCTAAGAGCATAATGGTCAGTATAGACCACCGTTTTAGCTAGAACGAGATATGAACGAAATTTGTCAAAAGCAAAAACAATAGCAAGGAGTTCTTTTTCAGTAGTTGTGTAATTCATTTGTGCTCCTTGTAACGTCTTACTAGCATAATATATAGATTGAAATCATTTTTCAATCCTTTGTCCTAAAACGGCTCCCATTGCAAAATCACTTGCATCGCACATTAGTTCAAACGGTAGATTCCAATTTGGAGTTATCATGATCGGTGCACTAGTGAGTTTTTATTTAAGAATATTAAAAGATTTGATGCATTCATCTGAAAAGATAAATGGAGCATCCTTTTCTAGTAGTTTATTCATAGGAGTGGCAATTTTAGAAAAATCTTTTATGAAACGTCGTTAAAAACCGGCATGCCCTAGAAAACTCCTAACTCCTCTAACATTGGTTGGATGTGGAAGTTTAGCAATTACATCTACTTTAGCTCTATCCACTTCAATTCCTTCCTTTGAAATTTTATGACCAAGAACGATGCCTTCTTTAACCATGAAATGGCATTTCTCCCAATTAAGTACTAGATTTGATTGTTCGCATCTAATAAGCATTCGTTCAAGATTAACTAGACATGATTCAAATGTATCACCGAAGACTGAAAAGTCATCCATGAAAATTTCCATGCATTCTTCTATCATGTAGTGAAAAATCGCCATCATGCACCTTTGAAAAGTTGCAGGGGCGTTGCAAAGTCCAAATGGCATGCGTTTGTATGCAAAAGTACCATAAGTGCACGTGAATGTAGTTTTCTCTTGATCTTCAGGTGCTATTGGAATTTGAAAATATCCGAAAAAACCATCAAGTAAACAATAGTAACTATTTCCGGCTAATCTTTCCAACATTTGATCAATGAAAGGTAAGGGAAAGTGCTCTTTTCTGGTGGCGTCATTTAATTTTCTATAATCAATACAAACACGTCATCATGTTACAGTCCTAGTATGAATAAGCTCATTTTTCTCATTTGTGATGACAGTCATGCCACCCTTCTTAGGTACGCATTGAACTGGGCTTACCCATGGACTATCAGAGATTGGATAAATTAAACCTGCATCTAGCAGTTTAATAATTTCTTTCTTAACAACATCTTGCATATTAGGATTTAGTCTTCGTTGGCGTTGCACATACGTTTTATGACCTTCTTCCATAAGGATTTTATGTGTGCAATACGAAGGACTTATTCCTCTTTAATATCATGAATTTTCCATGCAATAGCTGGTTTATGAGCTTTTAGCACAGAAATGAGTTGAGATTTTTCATTTTCAGTAAGAGAAGACGATATTATAACAGGTAATTCAGATTCACCGTGTAAATAAGCATATTCCAAATGGTTTGGAAGTGGCTTTAACTCTAATGTCGGTGGTTCTTCTATCGATGATTTATATCGATATCTGTCTTCCTCTTTTAGCATTTGAATTTCTTCTGTTGTTAGTTTATATCCATTAGCCATAAGTGTAGCTAACATTTCAGTTTCATCAATTGGTTCAGTTCCTTCTCCTAAAGAACATTCTCCTGTTTCTTGTAATTCTGAAAATTCTTCTAACAATTCTGCATGTGAATCTATAGTTTGAATATAATAACATGTATCATCTGCAGATTGCGGTTGTTGCATGGCTCTATCAACAGAAAAGGTAACACTCTCGTCCTCTATACTTAGGGTCAATTTCTTACCAAACACGTCTATTATTGCTTTAGCCGTGTTTAAGAATGGTCTTCCTAATATAAGAGGAACTCGAGAATCTTCTTCCATGTCCAGAATAACAAAATCTACTGGAAATACTAAAGTACCAACTTTAACTAGCATGTTCTCCATTATCTCTCTAGGATATTTTACTGATCGATCGGCTAGTTATATGCTTATTCGTGTTGGTTTCAATTCTCCAAGGTCTAGTTTAGCGTATAGTGAATACGGCATTAAATTTATACTAGCACCTAAGTATGCCAATGCTTCTATTGAACTAAGACTTCCCAGAAAACATGGAATCGTGAAACTTCCTGGATCTGAAAGTTTTTCTGGTATCTTATTCAACAGTACTGCAGAGCAATTAGCATTCATAGTAACAACCGAGAGTTCTTCCATTTTCTTTCTATTTGTGATTAGATCTTTCAAGAATTTAGCATATCTAGGCATTCCTGAAATCACATCAAAGGAAGATTGACATTTATCTGTTTAAACATATCCAAGAATTTGGATTGCTCGGCTTCAAGTCTTTCTTTTCTCATTTTATTCGGGTAAGGAAGTGGTGGTTGGTATGGTTTAACATAAGGTTTTGCCTTAACTGTGTTATCTTCATTAACCTTTTCAACTACTGGTTCTGTTTCCTTATCTTGCTCAGGTTGTGGTTCTTGTGGAGTAGGAATAGCTTCATCAGAAATTACAGGTATTTCAGGTGGTTTAAGTGTAATACCACTTCTTGTGGTAATGGCTTTAGCTGTTTCATTCCGGGGGTTAGCATTAGTATCGCTAGGAAGACTTCCCGGTTTTCTTTCACCTATTAACCTTGCTAGGTTGCTTACTTCTTGTTCCAAATTTTGAATAGAAGCTTGTTGATTTCTAAATGCTTGAGCATTTTGTTCATTGGTTTGTTTCTGAGATGTGAAAAACTGAGTTTGAGATTCAACTAGCTTCGACATCATATCTTCTAAATTTGGCTTTTTATCATCGGTTTTTGGTGGTTTATTTTGAAAAATAGGTCTTTGCTGATTGTAAGTATTGTTGGATACTTATTGATTACTAGGACCTTGTTGGTTGTTGTTTGGAACATTTCGGTTATAATTCTGGTTTTGATTGTAAATTGGTCTTGGCGGTTGATAATTATTCTGATAATTATTTCCAGGCCTTTGGTTCATGTATGAAACATTCTCTCTTTGTTCCATTGTTAGTTCAATACTGAGACAATCTTTTGTTAAATGTGGTCCTCCACACTGCTCACAACTAATTCGTATTGAGTGAATATCTTTAGTCATCTTTTCCATTCGTCTCTCGACAGCATCTATCTTTGCGGAAATGGAATCAATGTCATGGCTAGAATCGGCTCTAGCTGCTTTAGATGATCTAACGATATCTTTTTCTTGGTGCCACTCATGTGAGTGGGAAGCAGTGTTATCAATAATTTTGTAAGCATCAGTTGCTATTTTCTTCATAATGGAACCACCAACTGCTATATCGATGTCTTTTCTTGTAGGGATGTCGCATCCTTGGTAGAATATTTATACTATTTGACAAGTGTCTAAACCATGTTGCGGACATCCTCTCAATAACTTTCCAAATCTGGTCCACGTTTCATATAGAGTTTCATTTGGCTTTTGTGTGAACGTAACAATTTCTCCTTGAAGTCTCACAGCTTTAGATGCCGGAAAGAATTGTTTAAGAAATTTTTTAACTAAAACGTCCCATGTATCAATTGCCCCTTCAGGTAACGATTCTAACCAATCTTTGGCTTCCCCCTTTAAAGTCCAGGGAAATAACATGAGATATATCTGTTCATCCTCCACTTCTCTGATTTTAAATAGTGTACAGATTATATTAAAGGTACGAAGATGTTCATTTAGATCTTCCTTCGACGCACCACTAAATTGGCATTGATTAGTTACCATGTGTAGAATTTGTCCTTTGATTTCATAATCTGGCGCATTAATGTCTGGTTGAGTAATTGCGTGACCTTGGCCAGTGCGTTTAGCTCTCATTCGGTCTTCCATACTTAGAGGTTCCAGATTTTCCATGATTGAATTTGTTGAATCTGAATCACTAGAGTATTCTGATTTAATGGGTTGTTCCTCAACAATCTCCGTTTGAATGATTGGTGGTTCCGGAGGAAATATTAATGGTTCAGGATCTCTGAATTGTCCCTGACTATCCTCCGGATTCTCAATTGTGAGGTCGGGTTCAAAAAATGGATTATCGGAAATTTGAATTGGAGTACTTGGTCGACTGGATGACGATTCTAAAGAAAAATCAACGGCGACAATATTTGCTAGATGTCTTGATCGAGTTACAGGTGGTGAACGTACAAAAGGTGGTGAACGTTTTGCTCGGTGCATTCACTGAATATCCTATTAGTTATAAAAGATAAAAATTATATAAGTTATCAAAATAACAGACTTTTCTGCTTTTGCCCACGTTTCGAATAGCCAATAGATGTAGCAGGGAGCCAGAACCCTTTAAATCGGAAGCTCACAACTCAGCCACTAACAAATCCAACTATTACTACGAAGCAGGAAATTTGGATGTCTATCAATTCAACCACTTAAAATAATTTTTCGTTGAAATTTAAAGAAATTTTTGAGAAGAAATAGAAAATTTTATGTCCTAAAAAAATAGAGTGGTGAAAAATAAGAAAGAAAAAGAGCGCGTCAGAAAAACGTCGAAAAATAAAAGGTCGAAAAATAATAAAAAGAACGTAGCGCGTCGAAACTTAAAAGTCTAAAAACTAAAAATTAAAAGTTGCGTCTAAAAATATTAAAGCTTAAAAGAAATTCTATATCCAAAACAGCAATTACTTAATAGGCACTAAAATTTAAAACGGCGTCGCAAAATTCTAAAGCACCTAAATCTTAGTCTAATGAAAAAGTACTTAAGAGATTTTACGGCAAAGCCTAAAAATCTAGAAATAAAAATAACTACGGTAAAAACTATATCTTAAAACTAGTTACGAGCGAAAAAATACAAATATTACGCTAAAACAAATAAAAAGATACAAAATATAAAAATAAACTTAAAGTTGTAAAAAGTACAATTTTTATAAAAATATTATTTTTATATTATTTATTTTATAAAACTATTAATTTTATATATTTATAAAAACTAATTAAACTTAAAATACAAATTAAATAATAAAACTAAACTAAATAATAAAATATGCTAAACCTAATTAGGGTTTTAATTAATTAATAATAATAATAGATATTACTCCGTAATTATTGCAGTAGTAAGTCAAATCTGGCGTGTCAGGGTTGGTCATGCGATCGCATGGCCTTTACGTTATAATTCCATGCGGTCACATGGAGTAGGATTTCGGGCCAGAACTAGGCTGCTACAGTACTGGGCCTCGTAATTTTATATATTTTTTTCTGTTTATATAAAATATATATATGACTAAAATAAAAATTTAATTTTAAAAACTAAAATAAAAATACTTTTTAACTTTATATATTTTTAACAACTCTTAAAAACAAATATATAGATTTTTTATATTTTCTTTTTATATTTTTGTATTATTATTTTTTTTTTAAATAAAATTTTTACAAAATAAAAACTCAATAAAACTTTAAAAAAAAAATTTTATATATATAGCTTTGCGCTTTCGGCGTTTTAGCTGTCCTCGGCAGCGGCGCCAAAAATACTTGATGTGCGTAGAGGTGGTGTATAAAATAGTTATATTTTTACAAGGAAATACTATTAAATACGATACCATTTTACACAAGTTATTTATTTATTTATAGAATGGATATACCTAAACCTTGGTACAACACTTATAGGCGGTGTACCTAATCGTATAGTAGTGTAGTTTTTAGTAAGTCCGGTTCGTTCCACGGGGATCTTAGCCAAGTTTAACGCTATATTTTATAAAAACTATATTTGTAAAAATACAAAAATATATATAAGTAGTATTATTATTATAAAAGGGGGATTTTACAGTTTAATGACCGGTTTGTCGATTTTAAAACTTTAGTCGCAGTTAAAACCTAATTTAAAATATTAAAATAAATATAACTTAATTTAAAGTGTAAAGTAAATAACGATAATGAAATTACGATAAATAAAAGTGCGATAAAATAAAATTGCGATAATTAAAGAGAACGATAATTAAAAGTGCAATTAAATAAAATGACAATAAATAAAAGTGCGATAATTAAAAGTGGAATTAAATATAAAATAAAAGAATTATGCTTATTTAAACTTCCGTAATCATGATGTTTGACGTGTTGATTTTTAATTTCTTCCCATGGGTTAATTGTCCTTTGTCCTGGATTATTCAATATGTCCATACGGATTTGTCCATAATAGTCCATTATTCATAATCATAAAATGCGGAAGTCTTCGTCAAATTATTCTTATTCCCGAAGTCAAATATTCTAACTAATTGGGGATTCGAATTGTAACAAGGTCTTAATACTTTGTTTAATGAATACACCAGGTTATCGACTGCGTGTAAACCAAGGTTTTAATAATTTATTAACAATTACACCAATTACCCTTGAATGTAATACACCCCTGTTTCAACAAGTCTATTAACTATTAATCCAGTTCCGTGTCCGATAAAATGAACAATTATTGGTATTTATAGATATCCCGCCCACCGTGCCCAGTCAAGCGTATGTGGTTATATATAAATACGTCAAATTATAAGTCTATATATTAAATTAACGAGGTATCATTTAGTTAATATAAAGCCCATTAATAGCCCATAGTCTAATTTCCACAAGTGTCGTTCTTTTATCCAAACCCCAATTATGGTCCAAAGCCCAATTACCCAATTTTAATATTTAGCCCAACATCACGATTACTTCGGCATTAAATAAGCATGATAATAACTTAGCTACGAGACATTAAATTAAAAAGGTTGAACATAACTTACAATGATTAAAAATAGCGTAGCGTTACACGGACAGAATTTCGACTTACACCTTACAACATTCGCTAACATACCCTTATTATTAGAATTAGAATTTAAAATTAAAATTAAAATTATAATTAAAATTATAATTATAATATATATATATATATATATATATATATATATATATATATATATATATATATATATATATATATATATATATATTACGTATGAGAGAAAGGAAAGAAAAAGATGGGGTAAAAATTCGTCCAAAACTCGCGAACATTATAGGACCTGACCTGTCACTGTTCACCATGCGATCGCATGGAGTTATAGCCTCCAGGCCATGCGATCGCATGGCCCCTTTTTCCAACTCACAAGAGTTTGTTTGCATTCTGCCGACGGTTTATATAAATATATATAATATATAAATAATTTTAAGAATTATTTAAATATTATATTATATTTATGTGCATAGTTGACTCGTAATTTTTAGTCTGTTGCGTCGAGCGTTAAGAGTTGACTCTGGTCCCGGTTCCGGATTTTCGAACGTCCTTGCGTACAATTTAATATCTTGTACTTTGCGTTTTGCGTCTTGTACTCTTGTAATTTCGAGACGTTTCTCATCAATAATTTGAACCACTTTGATTGTACGTTGTACTTTTTAGCTTTTTGGTCATTTGCGTCTTCAATTCGTCGAATCTGTCTTTTGTCTTCACCTTTTATTATTTAAACGAATATTACTTGTAAATAGAACAATTGCAACTAAAAGCTTGTCTTTCTTGAGGGATAATGCTATGAAATATATGTTCATTTTTAGCATTATCAGCTATATTCTCCCCCTCATCCTGATACTCCCCCTCAACTTGAGCTCTCTTAGATTGCTCCCCCTCAATTCCTGCAACATTCAATCTTTTTCTTTTCTCCCCCTTTTTGACATCATCTAAAGGGAGAGTAGATAAAAACTTCTAAATTTTAGTTTGTTGATCTTGAAGAGACTTAACATCAGAAGCAAAACCTGTAAAACATTCTTTAACTTCATCAACACCTGCCATTTTCTTTTCCAAAGCTGTCAATCTGTCAGCAATATTTGTCACACCCCCTGCACCACTTGTACCAGCCACACCCTGTACATCCCCAACCATCCTCCTTACCTCCATCAACTCCTTTTTAGAAACAAAATTATTATTCAAGTGGAGATTAATTTTATCAAATTGAGACTGCACACCAGAAAGCTTGTCATCAAACTTTTTAGTCAAAGTGGTCAAAGCCTGGTTCAGGCCAACCATATTGACTGGTGCCTCAGTCTGTGAAGTGTTACCAATAGTTAGGGGTTGGGTTGGCATGTCCTCACAACCTTCCTGTTGAAAAGCAGGGCGATCCTTGGACATAGAAGGATTGGAGGCCTGTATTACACCTTGTGACATAAGTGTAACATTGGCAGCATGTGCAAGTAAGTGTAAGGAAGGAATATTTGGAGTGGGTAGTGGTAGACTTGAGTCTGAGGTAATAGTAGGCTTGGCCATTGTAGCTGGTTTTTGAATTTGGTTGTTTGAGTCCAGGGTTGGGACTTCTTCATTTAAGTTAACTGAGTGGGATTCTTCAGCAACTGTAACATGGGTATCCAAGTTGACTATCCTATCAGGTTTAGATTGGATCAAAGTACTCCCCTCACCAACCTCTAGCAGAGGTGATGGAGAAGCACTAGTAGCACCTTACCTAATGGATTGTTGATGTGAATCCATAAGTGCTGAATCATCTAAGGTTTCAGTTATGGTGATGTTCTCAATATGAACTGGTGAGTTCATAAGGTTAGTTGATTGGAGATTTTGTTCATTAGTAGTGGGAGAAGGTGGGTTAGAATTAAGTGGGTTGTCCTCACTCATACCTTCAGCCTGCTCTATTTGTGAAACAACATGGGGTGGAGTTTCTGGGGGGTCGAATCTGATTGCTCAGACTCTATGATAGGTTGACCATTGTTGTGATCTTCTGCAGACCCTGATTGCTCAGACCCTGAAGAAGATGCCCCTGCAGATCCTGATTGCTCATGAACTATAGGTTGGTCATCATGGCCAATATTGACCCATTGCATCATAGTTGGTGTGAGAGCAACTTCTTCATCATTGACAATATGGCTGTGAAACATTCGTGTACTACACTCTGGAAAAGCTGTATACTCATACACACGAAACACCTTAAGCCCATCATATAAAGCTGGAGTCATGGCTTGTTCAATCATAAGACTCAAAATCCTGATAAATGGCACATTATGATCCCTAGGAGTCTTTTCAGTAAGAACCAACAATTCATTAAAGTACAAACGAGCAAAATCAATATTTCTTCCTGTTACTATAGCATGAAACAAATAAGCCTCAAAATCATTAATCTCAGTCAAGCTCCCACACTTAAAACTCAAGCTTCTAAGTACATTAGACGACACAAACATCCACCGGGGTGAAAACATACTTATCTTAACAGATGAGTCAGTCAAAGGTTGACCAACCAAAGTAAAACAAGACCTCACAGCAGACCTTGATACGATTCTAACAAAATCATCTCGCATAGGAAGATTCAAAGCCAATCTTAAATGATTTTCAGTAAGAACTAAAGTATTGTTACCATTGCGATAAGTGCCAGTGATTGTTCGAGCTTCCCTGTTTCCAACACAAGTATACCAGAATTCACCTAACAACTCTGGAAACATAGTCGTTGTTTTAAAGAAAGCATCCTTCAGAGGATGATTTCGCATGAACTGATCCAACTCTTCATAACCTTCGTTAGCAAAGTTTTCAGGAATAGAATCACATGCAACTCTGTTGTTAGCCGAAACCATCACATCCTTGTTTCCTTTGATTTCTGTAGCTCGAACCATGTTAGCAGTGGGTACAAGAACGAATGGAATGAACTTTGATCTTGCCATTTAGCTTTAAGAAAGAGAGAATTTTGAAGATTGATGGAATTTTTGAAGATGATGATCGAAAAGAGGGATTAGGGTTTTATAATTTGATATTGATTTGAAGAAGAGGAGGGATTAAATACTCCTGAAACAATTTCAAAAAGTTACTTTTAACCCCCAAAAGAAGTTACCTTTTACCCCCTTTAAAAATAACTCTTTTCACTTTAGACAAACGTAAGTAAAAACTAAATAAGGAAACAAATATTTCACAAACTTACACCAGTAGAGTTAATCTTTCCAGACTCTGAATAACATGATGTCACCCAGACTCTGAATATGACGTAATCCAGACTCTAATTTTTCTTTTTTCTTTTTTTTACAACAACAGTTTAGAGAGTATCATCACTGGACAACATTTCAGTTGATGGATTTAACATTCCAAGTTGCCCAAGAAGATAAAAATGCCTTTCTTCAGGAAGTGCTTTAGTGAAAATATCTGCCAATTGATCTTTAGTACCAGTATGCTTTAAAAACACTTTGTCCTTCTCAACACAATCCCATATAAAATGATGCCTGATTTCAATATGCTTGGTTCTGAAGTGAAACACTGGATTCTCAGTAATAGCAATTGCACTTTCATTATCACACATTATTGGAGTTTTGGTCAATGATAACCCAAAATCCAAAAGTTGATGTTGCATCCAAAGTAACTGAGCACAACAACTTCCTGCAGCAACATATTCAGCTTCTGCTGTGGAAGTGGCCACAGAATTCTGCTTTTTACTAGACCAGCTGACCTATTTTCCACCTAGCAATTGACATCCACCAGAAGTGCTTCAGTCTAATTTGCAACCTGCATAGTCTGCATCTGTGTAACCAATTAGATCAAACCCTGAGTCTTTAGAGTACCAAAGACCCAGGTTAGGGGTACCTTTTAAGTACATAAAAATTCTTTTCACAGCTTTATAATGAGACTCCCTAGGATCTGATTGGTAACGTGCACAAAGACATGTAGCAAACATTATATCAGGTCTACTAGCAGTTAAGTATAGCAAAGATCCAATCATACCTCTATAGGTTGATTGACAAGTGAGTTTCCCAGATTCATCTTTATCAAGCTTTTCAGAAACACTCATTAGAGTTCTTAAAGTAGAACAATTTTTAAAACCAAATTTAGTTAACATGTCAGAAATGTAGTTACTTTGGTTAATAAATATGCCTTCAGAACTCTGTTTAATTTGCAACCCAAGAAAATAGTTTAAAGTACATAAATTGCTCATTCTATAATCTTCAGACATAATGTCAGAAAACCATTTTCTTAAGTGTGGATTAGTAGACCCAAAAATAATGTCATCAACATAAATTTGAACAAGTAACACATCACCTTTGTCCTTTTTGATAAATAAAGTCGTGTCAATGGCTCCTCTGGAAAAATTCTTTTCTAGAAGAAATGTTGACAAGGTATCATACCAGGCTCTGGGAGCTTGCTTCAGACCATACAATGCTTTTTTCAATCTGTAAACATGCTTAGGAAATTTCTTACTTACAAAACCAGGAGGTTGTTTCACATACACCTCTTCTTGCAATTTACCATTCAGGAAAGCACTCTTCACATCCATTTAAAACACCTTGAAATCTTTGTGTGCAGCATATGCCAGAAACAGTCTAATAGCTTCAATTCTAGCAACAGGAGCAAAAGCCTCATCATAATCTATTCCTTCTTCTTGTCTATACCCTTGATCCACTAACCTTGCTTTATTCTAATCACAATACCATCTTTATCAACCTCATTTCTGTAAACCCATTTAGTACCAATTGCAGTTTTACCATCAGGTTTTGGAACTAACTCCCATACATCATTCCTTTCAAATTCTGTCAACTCTTCAGTCATAGCCTCAACCCAATCATTGTCAGCCAATGCTTTATATACTTCTTTGGCCTCAATTAGTAAAAGAAAATAAGAAAAGAAGCAATAGTTTGCAATAGTAAATTCAGACACAGGTGTTTGAGAAGAAGAGCTAGGTTTAGGTAAACCAGTAGGATCCACAACATAATCCTCAAGATGCTTTGGAGGAACTATATTTCTAGATGATTTTCTAGTAGGAACAGCAGGATCCAAGGTGGTATTTGATGACTGATCACCCTCTTGAATAACAACAGACTCATCTTCTTGTGGAACTTTTTTTGTATGAGAATTATCTGCAGAATCATTTTTCAACCCAGATAAATTAGGTTCATCTGACTCAGACTCTGAATCCAGAGTCTGAACACGGTTTCCAGAAATTAAATTTGACAATTCACCAAGTGCAGATTGCTCAGTGCTGGATGACTGATCCATTTCTATAGAACTTTCATTAAAAGAAACATTAATGGATTCTTCAATCTTCATTCTCCTATAATTATATACTCTATAAGCTTTAGATACAGAAGAATATCCCATGAACACACCTTCGTCAGATTTTGGCCTCATCTTTTCAAGCTGATCTCTTTGAATTAAAATATAGCACTTACACCCAAATACATGGAAGTAATGAATAGTAGGCACCTTTTTATGGTATAACTCATAGGGAGTATTGTCATGTTTCTTCACAATCAAGGACCTATTTTGAGTATAACATGCTGTATTAACTTCCTCTGCCCAGAACCTTAGAGTAACATTTGATTGACATAACATGGTTCTGGCTGCTTCAATAAGGGTTATATTTCTTCTTTCCGCAACTCCATTTTGTTGTGGAGTTCTAACAGCAGAGAAATTTTGACCAATTCCAGACTCTTCACAAAAGTAAATTAATGTAACATTTTTGAACTCAGTACCATGATCACTTCTCAACTGTTTAACAAGAACACCTTTTTGAACCTGCTCTCTCTTGATCAAATTGATGACTTCTTCAGGAGCATCACTTTTTGCAGTTAAGAAAATAACCCATGTAAATCTAGAATACTCATCAACAATCACTAGAGTATATCTTTTCCCACCCAAACTACTAGTGTTCATTGGACCAAATAGATTCATGTGAAGCATGTGAAGTGGATCACTGATAGTAGCCAGGGTTTTTGAGAGAAACTTTATTTTGGTCTGTTTACCCATAATACAAGCAGAACAAGGCTTATCTTTCTTGAAAGGCTGTTGAGGCTGACCTCTTACAAGCTTCTTTTTGGAAAGCTCATTAACGTTTTTGAAATTGAGATGAGAAGGCCTTTTGTGCCACAGCCAATTAAGTTCAGGGACAGTCTGAGAGTACAGACATGTTTCTATTCCAGCATTAACAGAATCTAAATCCAGCATATACACATTTTGAAATCTCCAGGCTACAAGTGTTGGTCTTCCTTTAGGATCATAAATAATACCAGCTTTCTTTCTTATTCTGATTTCATAATCTTCATCAGCAATTTGGCTTACACTTAGCAGATTATGCTTCAACCCTTCAACTAAAGCAACCTTTTTAAATGAAACACTTCCAGCTATAACAGTACCATAACCAATAGTCTTTGCAACTGAATTATCACCATATCTTACAGAAGGACCTTTTTCTTCAACAAACCCTACAAGATGCTCTTTGCATCCAGTCATGTGTCTTGAGCAACCACTATCCAAATACCACATGTTACCCTGTTACACAAGATACAAAATAAGAGAAAATGGTTAGTTTTTAAGGGGAACCCACTTTTCAGTGGGTTCAGTTGGAGTGCTCTTCACTCTCCAAATAAAAGCCTTGTTTCCAATCCAAATCAACTTGTCCTTAACAGATTGTAAGACACTTTTATTTTCACAAACTTTGGGTTTTCATATCTTCTTAATTTCCTTAGGAAAACAAGATGTTCTTTTAACTGAAGATTTTTCTTGGCTCTTGATTTTTTTCATTGAGCTTAAAAATTTCCTTTTTGAGTTTTTGAATTGTCTTAGCTTGTTTTGACTTTGACCTTCTTTTAGTTAACACTTTTGGATCTGGACAAGTGTCAGTTTCAGAGGTTGATTCAGAGTTATTATTGCAACTTGACTCATGGGTGTCAGACTCTAGGTCAGAACATACACTATTATCTTGAGAGACTAAAATGCTAGAGTCTGAAGGTTTCAAAAGTTCAGACTCTAATGGATTTTTACTTTCAAGTATTATAGTCTCAGAAGGTTCAACTGGATCTAATGACCTTACAAAAGCATTGGTTAAAATCTTTTTGTCACCATCAAATTTTACGAATGTGTTTGGTAGAATGTCAGGTTTGAATACACTTGGATCAACTTCCACATTATTATCTAATATGTAGTTTTCACCTAGTATAGCTTTGACATCATTTGGAATTTATTTGGCAATAGCATCAGAATTCTTTTTGGAAGATACACACCAAGATTTACAAATTGATTCATAGTATTTTGACCTTTTCATAGATCTTCCTAATTCAGTATTTAATCTTTTAGTTTCTTCTGTGTATGCCATTTTATATGTGTCAAGTTCTACATCGCATTTTTTCAAGATTTTAATTTTAGCTTCTTTGTCTTTGATAGTGTTTTTAAGATCAAAAATTTGTGTTCTTAACCTATCAATATCATCTAAACACCATTGAAAGTCAAGCAGCAAATACTGAAACATTCTCACTTTTTCATTATCAAGATAGTTCACAAAGTTTTGTACCATATAAGCAGAAACTTTATTACAAGTAGAGTCTTTATCCGTCTTCTCAATAGCTTTCAGATCTTCCTCAAACTTGCTAGAACTACCATCAATTAAATCCATAAGACACTTATCTTCCTCCTCATCAGATGATGAGTCTTCATCTTCTCATGCTTCCGTGTACAAAGCCTTTTCCTGTTCTTTGTTCTTTGATTTTTCTGCTTCACTCTTTAACTTCATGTACTTGAGCTTATACTTTCTTGCTTTATCAACAGACTTATTGGTATTTGAACCTCCTTCACCCTTAGACCAGCAATCAGCATGACATGACCCGTCCTAATCCATCCGGACGAAGTCCACATCGATTATAAACGATTCACATTAGTTGGTTACATCGCGAGGTACTTGACCTTTATATGATACATTTTACAAATATTGTATTCGTTTTTGAAAAGACAATCTTTCATTACATCGAAAGTTGACGGCATGCATACCATTTCATAATATATCTAACTATAATTGACTTAATAATAATCTTGATGAACTCGACGACTCGAATGCAACGTCTTTTGAAATATGTCATGTATGACTCCAAGTAATGTCTCTAAAATGAGCAAATGCATAGCGGAAGATTTCTTTCGTACCTGAGAATAAACATGCTTTAAAGTGTCAACCAAAAGGTTGGTGAGTTCATTAGTTTAACATAAATAATCATTTCATAAATTTTAATAGACCACAAGATTTCATATTTCCATTTCTCATAAACATACGTCCCATGCATAGAGATAAAAATATCATTCATATGGATTGAACACCTGGTAACCGACATTCACAATATGCATATAAGAATATCCCCATCATTCCGGGATCCTCCTTCGAACATGATATAAATTTCAAAGTACTAAAGCATCCGGTACTTTGGATGGGGCTTGTTGGGCCCGATAGATCTATCTTTAGAGTTCGCGTCAATTAGGGTGTCTGTTCCCTAATTCTTAGATTAACAGACTTAAATAAAAGGGGCATATTCGATTTCGATCATTCAACCATATAATGTAGTTTTGATTACTTGTGTCTATTTCGTAAAACATTTATAAAAACGCATGTATTCTCAGTCCTAAAAATGTAAGGAGTAAAAGGGAGCAAATGAACTCACGCATATAAATATTGTAAAACAGTTAATAAAGCATTTGCATGTATTCTCAGCCCAGAAACATAAAGAGTAAAAAGGGCAAATGAAACTCACGCATATAAGTATTGTAAAATAGTTAATAAAGCATTTGCATGTATTCTCAGCTCTAAAAATGTAAAGAGTAAAAAGGGAGCAAATGAAACTCACATAATGTATTTTGTAGTAAAAATACATATGACAACATTGAACAATGCAGGGTTGGCCTCGGATTCACGAACCTATATCATTTATATGTATATTAATACATATAATTGTAATTGAACAATTTTATATATTACACCTTACATTATATATTATATATTTAGTTTGTGTATTTATATATATATATATATATATATATATATATATATATATATATATATATATATATATATATATATATATATATTCAAAATGTTTAATATTAATATAGTTATATTAATATATATATATATATAGTTAGTACTTTAATAAAAATCTTAACTTGTTATATTTATGAATATTTATATAAAAATTGTTAATATGATTAAAATGTACTTAAAATCTTAATAATATCTTTAAAATTTTATTTTCGTAAACGTAGTGATAAATATATATATATATATATATATATATATATATATATATATATATAATACTGATAATATTGATAATTTTACTAAAGACAAAATATTAATTTTAGTAAAAATAATCATAATAGTAATAATGCTCAAATGCTAAACTTTATAATAATAATAATAATACTTATAAAAATACTAATGATCATGATGTTTATAATATTTATAATTATAAATATAAGTATGATACTAGTAATAATAATAATTGTAACACTAACAATATCAATAATAATAATAACCAAAATAATAATAATGATATTAATAATAATAATAATAATAATAATAATAATAATAATAATAATAATAATAATAATAATAATAATAATAATAATAATAATAATAATAATAATAATAATAATAATAATAATAATAATAATAATAATAATAATAATAATAATAATAATAATAATAATAAATAAAAATAAGAAACTACCTTACAAAGAAAAAGATTCAAAGAAAACTGCCCACGACCAGATTCGAACCCACGACCTCTCCTTTAACACACACGCTACTAACCAATGCTCTGTACGTTATCTTTCTGATTCAATTAGTACATTTATTTATTTTAACCCTTATGTGCCTGCCTTCTTCATAATCCATTATCATCTTAATTTACAGAATTACTCACTTTAATTCATCATCATCTTATCACATCATCGATCATTCTTTCATAATCATGATCATAATTATGATCATCATAATCTTATCATAACATGATCATAACATAATCATAATCATATCATATTCATTATCATTACGACTCGTGATCAACATCACTCTCGTTGGCATCATTGATTATTATAACCATCGATCATCCTATAAACCTCGTGACCATCATCATAATCTTATATCATTCATCATCATCATCATCTTAACATCAATCTATCTTACTCATCCACAGCATAATCGCATATCATGATCATTATCACTATGCCATCTTCAATTTATTTCATGGAGTTCATTAATACCTTTATTAATCCAAGACCATTCGTTCAGTCCACAAGAAGAGGGAATGCAATCTGAATTCACGGCCCACTCGAAAAATTAACAATATATGGCCCAAAACAATATTGATAACATAGTGGTCCAACAATATATATGCATCGATTTCTCTGGCCCAACTATAATTTCGAACGAAAAAAAATATCACCAGTAGTCAATGATTTATTGTAAAAGGTGGTGTATTCTTTTTCTCCTATCCACTTGCAAAATTCGACCACCTATCATAATCTCCATAAAAAAAAATTGAAAACTAAAGGTGACAAAAAACACCCATCATCCTCGGTCCCTCCATCACCAACTATTTCATTTTCTAACACAACATCCAATTAAAGTGCTTCAATTTGTCGGCAATCCAAAGGAAATAACATATTCCTAACTTTATAAAAGAAAACTGTACTCATAATGGCAATAATTATATTCAGTTTTGGGGTTTCTTGTTGGCTTTAAAACAGGAAAAGAAATGGGAAATGAGCAGATGGTGATTTCGAATTGTAGCAGTAACATGTCGGACAGGAATGCAGCAGCTCAAAAAAAACGCAGAAACATAATACAAAGTAGCAGCAGCAACGTAACAGTGGTGTGCTCGATGGTTGGTGAGGATTGTGGTTCATTTTGGGTTGGATTTCCTTGACAAAAACAGTACGTACAGCAGTAGACAGAAACAAGGAACAATTGAAGGGTGTTTGGATGGTGGTTATCGTCTTGATGGTTCATGGTTACAGTAGTATCGTGAGGTGGTGGTTGTAATGTTGGAAGGTGGTGGTGTTAAAGAAGTGATAGTGTAGATATAGATGAAACAGAAAACAAAAAGATAAGTGGTGGTGGTTGTTTTAAGTTGACGGTGGTCGATGGTTGTTCTTGGATGATCATGGGTGACGATTGAGATGGGTGTTGTGGTGTTATGGTTGTGGAATCAAGTCGATTGAACGAGACCATAAGTAGTAACAGTATATAATTTAGATAATGGTGATCGATGTTTTGGTGATAATAGGTGTTAGGGTGATGATGTAGGGTGAAAGTGGTGTTGGGTTTGAAGTGGCTTCGATGGTGGAGTTCTTTGATTTTAAACTGGAGGACAGAACGAAGTAGCAAACAATAGCATGTAATCATCGAACACTAGTGATGGTGGGTTTCAATCTTATGGCAGTTACCCATTTGATGGTGGTATTATAGGTTGGAGGTGAAAGTAATGATGGTGGCTTGATCGAATCATGAGGGAATAAATGGGTTGTGTTAGTGTGATTGTGTGTGTTTATATCTCGAGTACAACACTTGTATATATATATAGATATATAGATATATGAATATAACATTATATATATATATATATATATATATATATATATATATATATATATATATATATATATATATATATATATATATATATATATATATATATATTTATTATTATTAAATATAATCTCATAATTAATAATGCTATAATAATCCCATACTCTTGTGATGATGATTAGAAATGAAATAGAATAGAATGAGAATTGAAAAAGAATCAAATGGTGGGGCGGTTTTCATGAAATCACGGGCAAACAGAAATCTAGAAAAGTAATATATTCCATGTAATCAGTAAGATATCAATTACAAAGAGGTCAAAACAAAAATAGTATTTTGATTTGATTCACGGATCCAATTTTAACAGGAAATATAATTAATATAATAATATTAATAATAATAAACGTGTGATTAAGTTAGTCGTTGCCTTTCACGAATTGAATTTCGTTCTCCTTTGTTAATTAGTGATGGATAAAAGTTTTTGGAAAAATCCCAAGTTTTTATATTAATTATCTTTGTTTATATCGGTCTTTTAACATGTAAAATTAAGTATAAAAAGTTGATCAATTATTAGTGCTCAGTCCCAAGTAAAATGTACGGAGTGTTAAAACTTAACTTAATATAATTAAATACATTTTTAGAAACTCCAAAATTTATATAACTCAATTACACACCAACTTTTATTTGTAACATCTCACAGGTTCGAATTAAACTTAATATCAAACGAGTATTACAATCCTATAATATGTATTTTTAATATACTTTTATTTATATATAAATATGTTTTTTTTAAGTAATAATTATTATAATATCATATTTTTATTTTATTTTACATAATTAATTTTTTATAACAACAACGTATAATATTTCAAATTATATTTCCAATTATTTATATATATATATACACACACATATTAATTTACAAATAGTAGTTCGTGAATCGTCGGGAATGGTCGAATGTCAAATGAATATATGAAATAGTTCAAAATTTTGAGACTCAGCATTGCAGACTTTGCTTATCGTATCGGAAACATATGAAGATTAAGTTTAAATTTGGTCGGAAATTTCCGGGTCGTCACAGTACCTACCCGTTAAAGAAATTTCGTCCCGAAATTTGAGTGTGGTCATCATGGCTAACAATAAAAATGTTTTATTAATGGATATGAGTTGATAACTAGAGCTTTATCATAATTGGTTAATATAGATAAAATAATTCAATTACAAGAAGAGTATAAGTGAAGCTATCGCAAAAGAGTGAAATGTGGAAATAACTGTTCGCCTTAAATTTTGACGTAGTTACTGTTGAATTCCGAAATTCAAGGGATTCAAAAGAAAATCTTGGAAATCTATAAGATCTGATTCTTCGGCGAATAAGGAAATTAAGATCTCCCTAATTAAATACGGTGATCTACTCCGATTACTCTGTCTGATATTTCCATTATAAATTAAACTCTTCCGTTCCATTATTCTCACCATTCCTATACTTTCCTTCTTATTTCCTACATCCAAAAGATTCTGAAAATGCTTAATCCCATTCTAATTCCTGATATTTTCTTAATTATCATTTCTGTCATTCTTCTTTTTAATCTTTCACCAGAAAATCTGTTTACTTCAACTATTTCCTTGGGGTGATACTATTCTTAATTATACCATGTCTTTATATTGCTATTCGTATTAACATCCACAGTTTGTAATCTCCGTGTCGTTATTGGGATTTATATTTTCTCTTATATTTCGGAGTCCCTGCTTCCGTCTTCTATAATCAATGTTATTCACAGTTAATGCTCTTTCTTATTTTCTGCGATTTATACCCCTTTTCTATTTTGGAGCTTCATGCTCTTGTTTTCTTTTCGTAAGTAATGGTCCAGAATTCATAGGTATGGAGTTTCGAATTAACTTAATGTTTTAAACGAGAAAGAACGTAATAGCACGATTTGATTTGTCAAATTACCAGAATCACTGAGAATAGAACTATCAAGAATATATTTTCTTGATATGTTCAGAAGTTAATCAGAATGGAAGAGTTATGTAACATGGCAAATGATGACGTTATGGTCTGTGAATCATCACGTTTCATTAGAAACTCAGCATGACTTACTGTAATATAATCACGTTGATCAAGTGTCATTATATTATACTAACTCATGCATCAGTTCCCAACATTACTTCAATAACATTCATATTTAAGCTCGAAAGTTTACAGAATATAGAAACTATCAGTTTCTATATGATGTAACACTGATAGCACGAAGAGATTACTGATTTCAGATAAGAAAAGTAATAAAAATATTTTCAGAAATATGGAGGATATTTATAATGAAAGATACGATAATATCTTTGAATATCTAAGATCAGAGGATGATGGAAACTATTGTCCGCAAGGATTTAGAGTAAGGAGCAAGATATTCGCTAAAGACTTCAGCAGACAGACATTGAATCATTTAGATTCTTTGAAGTCAAACTTATTCTTTGTGATTTGTCCACGGCTTCCTTCATAGTTTCACATAATCCGCTTTTCGGTACTACATTTTCTATCGAGCGTTCCCAACACTCTTTTTTTTTATCATCAAACTTTTGACCGTTTAGACCATCTACCATTTTTCTGTTTCCTCTGAATTTAATGCTACGATATCTGAATCATCGGTTATCATTCCAAAGTGGTTTCAATAGAATTGTGTTTTTAGATGATTAAACACTGATGGTAACATGGTGGAATATGAAAGGTTCCCCGGTAACAATAAAAGAGCACGCATATATATCAAGGTTATAATAAGGTTCTTTCGAACAAAAAGTCAAAGTTGACTTGCTGAAGCTGTGATAAAAATGGCTATCTCGAACAGGAGTTGTAAAGTTATTCTCGGTAATAATAATGCTAAAGGAATTAGCACAGCTACATGTTAAACGTTTACTCAGGTTCCGAGAGTTTTCAAGTACATAACTATATGCATCAATTTCTTCTTACGTAGATGAAGTGCGGTTGGTTCATCC